>NW_026294424.1:90590527-90660527 GCF_007827085.1 Peromyscus californicus insignis
CTTGGCATTTACTCAAATGAGTCTAAAATGTATGTTCACACACACACACACACACACACACACACACTGCATGTGAGTGTTTACAGTAACTTTATTAACAATTGCCACCAAGATGTCCTTTAGTGACTGGATAAATAAACTGAGGCGCATCCGAACCAGTATGTGGATCATTATTTAGTGCTAAGATGTGTTAAGCTAAGTGATGAAAAGATGTGGTGGAACCCTACATGCATATTGCTCCCTCAAAGAAGGCGACCTGAAAGGCTGCTTCCAAGAGGAGTCCAGCTCCTGTGCAACGTTCTGGCAAAGCCTGAACTGTGGAGACGTGAGATGCATGTTTTCAGGCGCTGTGGGGATCTGAGAGGTGGAGGGAGAGCACACAGGGCTATTGGGGCAGTGAAATACTCTGTGTGGTTCTGAACAGGCGCCTTGCCATTATACATGTGACCAAATTCATAGAACACGACACCAAGACTGAACCCTGATGTGAGCTGTGGCTTCTGAGAGTGAAGAACGTTGGTAACAGGAATGCTACACATGTGTGGGGTAGTGGTGTATGGAACTACACGTGTGTGTGTGTGTGCGTGTGTGTGTGTGTGTGTGTGTGTGTGTGTGTGTGTGTGTGTGTGTGTTTTGAGGGTACACATATCACCCATGCACTCCATGTGGAGGCCAGAGCAGGACATCGGGTCTTCTCCTCCTTTTCTTCCATTGCTGTCTGTCTTGGTGCCTGAGACAAAGCCTGTCACTGAACTGGAAGCTCCACGTTTTGGCTAGGTAGTCAGCAAGCTCCGAGGAGCCCACTGTCTCTGCCCACTATGCCGGATCTCAGGCATGTGCAGAGCCACACCTGGTTTTTCACATGGGTGCTGGAGATTTGAAGTCGGGTCCTCAGGCTCGCGGAGTAAACACTTTGCGCACTGAGCCATCTCCTCAGTGCCTAAACTGCTGTTTAGAAATAGTCTTGACAAAGAAAACAAGAGCGCGTCGTTGGAAGGTCGTCCTCTCTTGGGGATCGCAAAGGACTAAGTGAGGATGCTATTGGACCATAGCAGCTAAATGACATCTCGGGACAAAGCTTCTCAACTGCCCTTCACCCTGGATGGTAAAATCAGGCATCCTCATCTCTTCCTGGGGCGTTAGAAGAGAGTTTCTGCTCTGCATCGTCCCATTCATTTCCTAATTGATCTCATCACCATGTGTCTGGCTTGGCAGCCTCCCCGATTACTTCAGAAATGTACATGGTGGTATCTGCTTGTGAACGCTGAAGGAATTTCTCCCCTAACTGGGAACGGAGGGGAGAAGCAAAGAACAAGAGGAATAGTGTGTTGGTTTAATCCTCACCCTGCTATCTCAAGACTGAGATGACATCTGGTTGCTTCCTGATGTCACATGACCGGGTAACACGGAGCCAACCGCTCTGCTTAAAGGAGAGCAGTTGGGTAGCTCTTGCTGGGGGCGGACCCCACATCTGCTCCCCCTTTCTTCCTTAGAAACAAAATCAAGATTTTATTCAATGGCACAATGTATCAGCCAAGAGAATACGTTTCCCTTTTCTTCTGGGGGCAGATATGGCCTCAACAAGAGTAGAGTGGACAGACTGTGTGGGTCTCCTGAGTCAACAGTTCAGAAGTGTGTCTCTTTGTCTCCACTAAACAACATTGGGTTGGAGCTTAGTGGACAACGTGGACATGAGATCACGGAGAGTGGATGTCACGTGGACAATACTGCTGAGTTGAAGAAAAAGGACCCAGTTTTCCACGGAGCTGGTGCTGTGCTCTTTTGCCCTCTTGGACACCTGTTTCTAGAATCCATCGATCAACCTCCCCTGTCCCTGCCCCACCCCTGCTCTGTCCCTGCCTCGCCCTTGCCTCTGCCCCACCCCTTCATGTCTTTCCTACCTCAAGTCCAGAGCACCGTGCCTACAATAATGTGCTGACAGAATGCTTTTAATTGTAGGGGAAACAAACGCTTCCTAACTGATAGATCTATTTCAACCTTATGTGTGACTCACTTCCAGGATAACCTCAACATTTGTAGAGCTCAGGCTGCAAATAGCACTCAGGACAGGTGGAGCCCCTAGTCTGGCCTGCACCCTCCTCTTCCTGCATCTAGCTCTGTCCATTGCATGGTTATCCAGCCTTGAGTAAGCATGCTACCACCTGGCCATCCTTCAGGCCTGGGATGCATGGAGCCATGAAGGACACTGATGTAGGCTCTGGAATGGCTCCAACCCCCTGAGCAGGGAATTCTAAGACCCTAAGAACCCGAGCATGGTGTAAAAGCCCCAGAAGGTCTTTGGTGGCCCTGTAATCTGCTCAGCCTCTGAGAAGAACACTCCTTTGAGACAGGAGGCCTGTCTTCCAGGGTCCAAATACAGTCGCACTGTATTCCCCTTCTGCTACCTGACTGTCACTTCTGACTGGATTGGGATGCAAATCGTGACATAGTCTAACGACTTGTTTTAGAGCCTTGGTGAATGGCCTTTTAGAGGAGAAGCCAGGGTCTAAAGCTTGAGTTCTGATGTTTCCTGTTACTCCTAAGGATCCTGTCTTCCTCCACTAGGCACTGTGAAGGGAAGGCCCATAAGCCTGGCTCTCTGCTATGCTTTGCCTTGGTAGGCTGTTGTTAAGATGCTTAAGCAGAGGTTTAGCTGTCGCTCAACTGCAACTTTGTGTTAATGAACTGAAGCAGGTCCTTCAGGTCCTCTGTCTCAGTCACACCCAGGAAAATCTCCGACAGGCTCTTAGCTGGATCTGCATGCTTCCATAAACCTCACACCCTGGGAGGGCGGTGAAGAAGGTAGAGACTGAGCGTTCCAGTGTGGATCAGGAACTGTTGCCCACAGAGAGAAGGAAAGGAACTCTAGGGCACGTCCCTGGAAAGGCCCTGGACTATGTCCCAATGCACATTGATCTGTCAGCCAGGAAGCCTGCCACTCAGCCTGGATAACAAGGACTGAAAGCTGATGTGACAGGCCCAGATCCTCCCCTGTAGCTCACCCCCAACATGCAATGACTCCGATTCCTGTACAGAACCTGTCTGGTCCACGTAGCCTGACAGTACGACTGGGAAAACCAGTTCGTGAATACGAGAAGATCCGCATTTCAGCAGTCTGTGTATCTTGGATGGTTTTTTCATTCAGTTAATGACTTATTTGGGACCACGGGTCTCTGTGTTCTGTCAGCTGGATAATTACCAGAGGACAAGAATGCTTGCCCAAGGGGCTTTGTGTCTTTCAAACAGTCAGATGTGACTGAAAGAGAACACAGAGCAAATAATCGGAACTTCGGGGACATCAAGCTCCAGCTTGCTAGTCACATGGGCTTATTACTTTCCTCATTTGCTATAGCGTGTGTGCGTCGTGCGTGCGTGTGTGTGTGTGTGTGTGTGTGTGTGTGTGTGTGTGTGTGTGTGTGTGTGTTTAAATAATCTACAATGGTGCTTTTTACATCTTAAAAACCTTTCTGACATACATATCCTTACCTCAACCACTTCCTCATTGTTCAGGTCTTGGCTCAAAGACCAATTCCTCCCATGAGGCCTTCAGTTACCCCCACCCTCCACCCTCCGCCCTTGCAGTGAGGTGCTCCCTCGGAGCTGCCCTGTATTGCAGCATCTCTCTCTCTCATTCTCTGTGGGTTCCCTGCCCTTCTGCACACCTAGGAAGACAGGCTAATCTTTAGAGCCGGCCCGCAGCACCTGTTCCCTGCAGAAGCTCAAGGAGCCCCGTGGAGAGATGATACCAGCCGGTGGCTTCCGGTAGCTGGGCCCCTTCGATAGTCACTGGCCTGGTGATGAAAGAGACGTTCCCAGGAATTATTCAGGAACTTGCCAAACAGTCTTTGGTTTTCAGTCTGCGTTTAGAAACAGCTCTGGGACATGTGCACTGAGAGAATGTGCATGATGGATCAGACTCCAGCATTTTTTAAGGGAAAAGATTGGGGTGATCTCCCATTTTTACAGTTTAAGAAACCCAGACTATTGTATTGGCTCAGTTCTCATTAATAAAACAGAAGAACCCTTGCCTTCTCATTCCGGCTCTTGATATCAATCCAAGGGCTGGTTGTCCCAAAGCATTACTAATTGTATAGCGACATCACTTATATTGCAGAATTGGAAGTGACATGCACATCTAACCACAGCACGGTGTTGGTGAAATAAACTATGACACACTCAACTGAAGGATTTGCCTGCAGGCTTTGACAGTGGTGTCTATAATATAATCTGAAGTTAAAGACAAGACATAAAAGTACATGTGCAGTGTGACTACCATCATGTCAAATACATGCCTGGACATAGAGACCTCAGAATATTCACAGTGGCTGTGTTTATGTGTAAGGCTGTGGGTGATTCTGTTCCC
This sequence comes from Peromyscus californicus insignis, assembly GCF_007827085.1. Lineage (NCBI taxonomy): Eukaryota > Metazoa > Chordata > Mammalia > Rodentia > Cricetidae > Peromyscus > Peromyscus californicus. The sequence goes on from NW_026294424.1 coordinate 90,594,891, forward strand.
CTGTGCTTTTCTCTAGTGATCTCTTCCTCTCCCCGCCTCTCTCCTCCCTCTTCCCTTTTCTCTCTCAGCAGTTTTGTAGTCTCAGGACTGAACCCGTGGCCTCATGCTGGGTAGGCATTCTCCAGAAAGCTGGATCTCCGGCTCCATGACTTTTAATATTTTACTTTCATGGTGAAAACTCAAAATCAGGAAATCACTTCCTTGCTAATTGAGAACACTGTTATTTTCTGCTCTAACACTTTTGCCTTGTGGTATTGGGTATGTTTGCCTGAAGGATCAGAGACCTTACAGAAAAGCCACAGAGGCAGAGAGGGAAACAGCTTTGCATCCAGGCCAGCAGCTGCCTGTGGAATGACACCAGGGAAGATGTGTGTGTGTGTGTGTGTGTGTGTGTGTGTGTGTGTGTGTGTGTGTGTGTGTGTGTGTGGAGAGCTGAGGTGAGGGGGGGGGATGTTCTGACTATACACCAACCATTTCTCAAACTTCCACTTCACAAAGCAAGTATTCTGTTGCCCCATTTTATGATAAAAGGGAGACAGAGTGGCTTATTTGTTCGCTGGCAAGTGGGAGCATGACCCTGGCTCAAGGCAGTCTCTTCAGCTCATGAATACATGCTATGACACATTTCCTTTCATGCAAGGCTTCTTGGGTTGGACAAAGGCATGGCTTCTGTTCCCAGTTTCAGCTTGAACAGATTCTGTACTGAAAGGTCCCCAGCTGAGTCCTGCCTGTCTGAGACGGTCTTGAGTAACCACTGACTCCTCATGTTATTGCAAAGCCCTGAGCATGGCATGGCCCCAAAGCTGTCCTCTTCACACGTAAATCCATTGCTTTAGGAGCGACAAGCCTGTTTATAAATACTTTGCCCAATGTGGCAGACCCAGACTAACATGATTACTATACATGGCAGCCTTCTGACTAAAAGGTGAAGGGTGTGTTAATCCCACCAGGAGAGAAGAAGACCACTACCACAATTTTGAGCCAAATTTGAAGCAAGCTTGAATTAAATACTGGCCAGGATGATGGACACTGGCCAGGTCCATTCTGAAATTTCCAGAAAATGGCTACAAGCTATGTTGGCCAGGTACTGATAAAGGCAAACCCAGAAGCCTACATACTTCCTGCCTTCATCCAATCGGGGCAAGCATACATCCTGATGTACACACTCCTGCCTATGTGTGATCAAGCACATCAGTGCAACTGGGTGGAACAAACTTGTTAAGGGAAGTGGGAACATGTGGCTTGTTATCTTGCATGAACAGCGACCTCCAGCCTCTTAGGAAGTATCTGTCCTCGGGTGAGAGGCTTACAGGTCAGAGGCATTTTCGTCTCATGGCTCTCTTAGGCACAGCAATGAAAACTTAAAACCTAACTCTGAGTCTCACAGCTGCTTTCTTTCTTCGGGCTGAGCCTATCGATAGGCAGCCCTTCTTCCTGTGCTGATTGAAAGCAGTTTCACCTGCAAGTGGTCAACTAAATGCACTTGGCTGACACGTGGGTGCTTTGAGGCACCCTACTATAGGGGCTCATTCTCTGTACACAGTAACCTGCTGGTGCCACGTGTCCGTGGGGCAGAGTAAGGGCTGTGGGAGAGCTGAGCAAGACACCTGGAGAGAATCAGTCGTGTTGGAGTTAAGTGTGTGACTATTTAAGGTTAGACCACCACCACCACCACCACCACCACCACCACCACCACCACCACCTCCACCACCTCCACCACCTCCACCACCACCTCCACTACCTCCACCACCTCAGGGAAGCTCAGGCAGAAGATAGGGGAAAGAAATTTCATGAACTCAGTCATGCAAGGAAAAGACACGGAGCTTAATGGAACCCATTACATGTGGAACTTGAAATTACAAACGAACATGCCCATGGACAGGACTTAATAAACACAGCAATTCTGAGAATAAGGCCCAGCTTGTGGGGACTGTGAGGGGGTCATTACTGCCCCCACTCTTCGTCTCCTCCGCTGGGCCCTTGCTATCACTCACTCTCTCTGGAACTGGACCACAGGGTCAGGGAGCAGATCAGTGACATCTACCTTCCTGCCCTTCTCAATGACATCTGGATGCTTGCGAACCAGAAGCCACCCAATGTGGGAGAAGAAGAAGCCTTGGCGGGCATTGTGGGGGTCCGCCTCCGTCTCTGAGTACTTGTGGTGGGCTCGGTGGTCCCTGGCCCACTCAAAGATGTCGTTCTGCAAAAAAGTGATGCCACGCAGGACGCCTCTCCACCCTGTTTCCACTGCTCATGTCTACTCTCTTCACATTGTCCCTGCACCTCACATCTAACTCCCAAACATGGTCTGGGAGAGTTTTCCACCAGAACAAAGGAAGTCCTCATTCAGCAGCTTGTAAGCTTGAGGAAGATCGGGTGTTTTGGTGAACTAGGGAGAGACTTGAAATACAAAGTGCTGGTGAGATTCTCAAGTCCCAGGGGGCAATTTACACTGAGGAAACAGACTTCCTGTGAGGATCAAAACCTGGTTGCAAGGAGAGTGATAGGTACCATTAAGTACGAAGGCATGTCACCTCCCCACCTGGACCTTTCTGCCTCTATTCCTGACAGGGATGACCTCCCTAAGGTCCAATTAAGAGAGCACAGGAAAACAAGAGAGTGAAAACTCACCAAAGCTTCTTCTCCAGGTCTCTAAAAAAGGCTGAGGCACTCGTGACTCTGTTTAAAGACTGCTCCAACTGAGTGTAACAGCAAGTCGGGGTGCAACCTCAGCTGTGACGGATCCAGTGTATCAGACAGTGCCCACCAGGGGGCTCCGCCTGGTGATACCTAAGCAGCAGTGCACACCATGGCAACACCCTATTGAGCCTTTTGTGATGGGAGACAGCAGGAGGGTGCCAAGGGGTCCCTGAGTGAGGTGTCAGAAGCATGAATGGGGTGCTGTGCTGCTGTAAGGGATAAGGTCTTATCCATAGCCACACAGCTAAGATCTGCAGACTTCTAAGCTCCACAGTTGGTCTGGGGGTTTGGTCTTGTGTTGTTTTTAATATAACAACACTCTCAAACATTTGGAAGGTAAACAAGATTGGGCAGTCACGGTTTGGATGAAAAAGTCAATCTGAAAATGAAAAATGTAAATGACGCACAACCATCCTCTTTCTGATGGTTTTGAACCAAAACTCAGGACTTGGTGATGTTCTGATTCAGAATCTTCCATCTCATTGATCGTGACTTTGTCTCGTTGATGAGAAGGGCCCTAAGAAACTGTTCTGTTCTTTAAATTTACTATTCACCCAAAGGAGACTCCAGATGCTTGTAGTTATTTGGCTCACCCAGTGCTGCTAGATGTCTATTCAACCGTGTTCATCCAACAGTGTCACTAGGAAAAATTAAGTGTGGGCCTAGAGAGATGGCTCAGTGGTTAAAAGCACTTGCTGGTGCTCCAGAGGACCTCAGTTCACTTCCCAGCAACCACATCAGGTTGTTCACAACTACCTATAACTCCAGCTCCAGGGAATTCAAAGCCTCTTGACTCCTCTGCCGCCTGCACTTATGTGTACATACACACACACACACACACACACACACACACACACACACACATACATACATAATAAAAAACAATAAAGATACATTTAAAAAATTAAATCTGCATGACCCAAGCGTATGCTTAGCTTTGAATGTGAGCAAAGACATATCATCTGGAAGTCAGTGCTATGCAAAAACTACAGCTTACTATAACATTAAAGAGGGTTTTAGGCCGGGCGGTGGTGGCGCACGCCTTTAATCCCAGCACTTGGGAGGCAGAGGCAGGCGGATCTCTGTGAGTTCGAGGCCAGCCTGGGCTACCAAGTGAGTCCCAGGAAAGGCGCAAAGCTACACAGAGAAACCCTGTCTCGAAAAACCAAAAAAACAAAACAAAACAAAAAGAGGGTTTTAGATTTTGCCAGTTATTTTAAAATATGGTGTTTAGAAAGAGTAAGAACACTTTATTATTTGTAATCATATAATTTGGGGTTGGGAAAGACTTTTAAGTGTCAATCAAGATTACTGTAGTTCAAGGTACAATTTCTTCCTTTTGCAGTGGTTTATTGCAGTGCACATCTGAACATGACCTAGGAAGGAAGGAGAGCATGGGGCTCCCTGTTCACAGCTGCAAAAATTAAGGTGTAGACAATATTTACTCAAGTTCATCTAGTTGTCAAAACAGTAATAGAACCAAGATGGCACTTCTTCAGTTCTCGGTTTACACTCCTAAGATACACCCCTTATTCATCAAAATGTAGGGGAGAGGCATTTACAGAGACCGCTCATTCTTTTTAAAACATTATAACAGTTCTTTAATGCATGCCGTTTTTAAGGAAACCCTAAGTGGGACATTCCATAGGGCTAGAAACATTGTTCTCCCCTAATTAAGCGTAATCCAAAAGCGAAACGAAACGAAACACAACAAAACCAAGGCATGATGCTGACAGGTTGGAACAAAGGAATTAATTTCCATTCCTCTTACTGGATGGCTTCCTTACAGAAGCTTTTGACTGTAAGAATGGGATGAAGGAAAGGTTTGGGCCCCATTCCAAATAAGCACATAACTGAGCCCAAAATACTTCAAGGTGTACCTTTGCTCTTGCTGTGATTGTAACGGTAAAGCTGAGACAGTGAGAAAGGGACTCAAAGAACAAACTGTGAGCCAGTAATAGAACAGAGAAAAGAAATCAGGAGTCACGTGTCTGACCCACGGGCCTCTCTCTCCCCACTCAGCCTGCATTTCACTCTGATCTGGTAACAACAGGAAGCCGCTGGTGGAGGAGAAAAGCACCTACCTGTGGACAGCATCTGTGACGGGTGAGGAGGTGTGTGTGTGCCCGGGGTGTGTTTGGGTACAGTCAGTGTGGACGTTAGAGACTGGCTGAAGGGAAAGCTGGGGATGTGAGAAGATCAAGATGAGCAAACGGAACTTCAGAAGTAGAGGCAACGGGGATAGAAGACAGAGTCCTAGAGTATCCTCAGGAACTTCCTTCCCAAATTTATATAATGTTGACTGCTCTAGTATAAAACTATGGACGCCAATCCATCACCTTCCTGTCACTGAATAGAATGGAATAGAGAGGCACAGATCTGACCAATTCCCACTGATGCCCTGACTCTCACGTATGGGTATTCCATCTGTGCCTGCCTTGGGTGGACCCTCTGAAAGGGATGTAATGCTGAATCAGTCACAAGGCTGAAAGCCTAAATTCATATACATTCTAAAATAACAAGTAAATTATTAAATTACAATTTGGAGTTTACATTTAACAGTAGGTTCTGATAGAGCAGTCTCAATGTGAAACCACACTGATGTTGTAAACGGGCACCTCCACACGTTTATTGCTTACTCCTGAGACAGTATTGGAGTGTTGAAGGAGGGACGCTGGTTCTAAGGAATAACTGTGGCATAGGCAGGTAAGTGAGCGGGACAGAAGCAGGAACTGAGAAAATCAGGTACCATGATGGTGGCAGGTTTTACTAACGATGAAGCCATGTTGTGGTCCAACTTTATGATGGCCAATAGAAGTGCAATGTAATACAATACAAACTGCACATGTACTTAAGAATTCCCTGGTAGCCACATTAAGAGTGTGAAAGGAAGTAAGTAATATTAATTTTAATAATGTGTTGTACTTAGTGCAATATACCCCAAATATTACTATTTCAATATGAATGTAAAATTATTAATAAAAGGATTGAGGAGATGGCTCAGTGGACTCAGTACTTGCTGTAAAGGCATGAAAACCAGAGCTCAGATCTCCAGAGCCCATTGTAAAAAGCTGAGTGTGGTAGCACACCCCTAAAACCTGAGTGCCTGGGGGCAGAGAGAGGCAGATCACTGACCAGCCAGTCTGACTGAATTGCTGAGGTGCACATTCAGTGAGAGACCCTGTCTCTAAAACTAAGGTGGAGAGAGACAGAGGAAGTCTGCTCATGTTTCTGCTAGCCACCCCCCCCACACACACACACATGCATGGTCACACGTACCTACACACCACAGAGAAAGAATTATTATTATTGAGGGACTTTACCTTATTTCTCTGTGTCCAGTCTTAGAAATTTGGTATGTATTTTTCTCCTGTAGCATGTTTCTGCTTAGACTGGCCACATCTCAGGTATTCGATAGCTACACATAGCCAGCCAGTCACTACCACACTGGACAGTGCAGGTCTAACACATAGCTCCCACAGATGTCTTATACTTCAATTTTCCAAGTTTTTAGGAATTCAATGCTGCCCCCAAGATGATGATACATGCAGTCAGGAGGCAGAGGCAGACTGATCTCTGTGACTTCAAGACTAGCCTGGTCTATATGCTAAGTTACAGACCAGCCAGGGCTACACGGTGAAACCTTATTTAAAAATTGTTTTTTCATGCCGGGCGGTGGTGGCGCACGCCTTTAATCCCAGCACTCGGGAGGCAGAGCCAGGCGGATCTCTGTGAGTTCGAGGCCAGCCTGGACTACCAAGTGAGTTCCAGGAGAGGCGCAAAGCTGCACAGAGAAACCCTGTCTCAAAAAACCAAAAAAAAAAAAAAAAAAAAAAAAATTGTTTTTTTCAGTGTTACCTGCTGGTAAGAACGTGAAACTGCACAAAAGGCAAACTGGTGGTGGAAATTCTTGCGTTCTGAGTGTCCTTTAAACTAGCAGTTCATCTTCTGGAAGCTGGCTTGAGTCATAATTGTGACTGTATACAAAAACTTGACCACACATGAGAATAATGATCAGAGTAGTTCAGTGAAGCGATTTCCAAACAGTATGTGTACCACTGACCAATTCTTAACAAAATGTGTGTTTAAGCACAGGAAAATGAAGGGAATCCATAAGACGAACTTGACAGTCTCCCTCTAAGGTATGAGTCTCTAGGTGATTCTCTTTTCAGTTCGCGTTTTTGAAATTTCCATTACATATAGACTTAAAAAAAGATATTTTTAGTAGTTCTCTGAGAATTTTGAGGACTTTGCTTGATCATATTCACTCAAACTCCCAGCTCTTCCCAGACCCACTCCCCCTCCCTTTCCACCCAGTTTGTGTCTTTTTGAAATTAAACCTATTGTGAGGGTTTGAATGAGAATAGCCCCATCGACTCAAATGCTTGAATACTTGGTCTTCCGTTAGTGGCTTTTTGGGGAGGATTTGAAGATGCGACCTTGCTGGAGAAACTGTATCACTGGGGGTGGGCTCTGAGGTTTCAAAAGCCATGCTCGGCATCTGTCATTTTGAATTAGCTCTCTTCCTCCCACTTAGGAATCATTGAGAGCTCTCACCTGCCCCTGCCACCACGCCTTTGCTGTCTTCCTGGACTCTGACCCTCTGAAGCTGTACGCCCAAGTCAACCCTTTCTTTTTCAAGTTGCCTTGGTTACAGTTCTTCCCCACTATAGAAAAGTAACTAAAACACCTATCAAGACCAATGTTTGCTGCCCAGATAGTCCTGGATGAGTGACTTTCTGCTAGAGCAGGGTCACCTTACCAAGGGCTACATACAATCTTAGAGAAAACTGCCCTTCCCCCTCCCGGCAACTATCAGCTGCCAGTAGCTCCTCAGACAGGGGTGGGATTTCATGTCCAGCACGTCCCTTCCTCTCCCGCCCATCTCCGTGATGATATTTGGTCTGGCATGGGCTTGCACAGGTCTTGTGGATGGTGTCACAACCACTGTGAGTTCATATGCGCAGCTGCCCTGCAGTGTCCAGAAGACTCCACTTCCTTGTAGCTGCGCACTGTCTCTGGCTCTCACACTCTTCCTGGCTCCTCTTTCGCAATGATCTCTGAGCCCCCTTGGGAGGGGGGTGCAGTGTACATGTTCTATTTAGGGCTGAGCATTCTGCAATTTCTTCTTACCCATGTTTTGGCTAGCTCTGGCTCTCTGTGATAATTATCATCTACTGCAAACAGAAGTTTCTCTGATAGGGCTGAGAGATGTAGCCAGGCAGTGGTGGCACACGCCATTATTCCAAGCACTTGGAAGGCAGAGGCAGGTGAATCTCTGTGAGTTTGAAGCTAGCCTGGTCTACAAAGTGAGTTCCAGTGCTGTGGGATGTTCTGTATGTCAAATGTGTTGCTGATTAGTCAATAATTAAAACACTGATTGGCCATTGGCTAGGCAGGAAGTGTAGGCAGGACAAGGAGGAGAATAAAGCTGGGAAGTGGAAGGCTGAGTCAGAGAGACACTGCCAGCCACCACGATGAGAAACAGCATGTGAAGATGCCGGTAAGCCACGAGCCATGTGGCAAGGTATAGATTTATAAAAATGGATTAATTTAAGCTGAAAGAACAGTTAGCAAGAAGCCTGCCACGGCCATACAGTTTGAAACCAATACAAGTCTCTGTGTTTACTTGGTCGGGTCTGACGGCTGTGGGACTGGCAGGTAAGAGAGATTTGCCCTGACTGTGGGCCAGGCAGGAAAACTCTAGCTACATTCCAGGACAGCCAGGACTGTTACACAGAGAAACCCTGTGTTAGAGGGAGGGAGGGAGGGAGGGAGGGAGGGAGAGAAAGAGAGAGAGAAAGAGAGAGAGAAAGAGAGAGAGAGAGAGAGAGAGAGAGAGAGAGAGAGAGAGAGAGAGGAGTTAATTGTCTGCCGGACGTACAAATTTGTCTTTTATAATATTGGGGAAATACATCGTTTTTGAAAAAGTTCCTATATTCCTGAAACAAATTTCCCAGTTTAAAGCATTTGGCTGTCATGCAAGGCACTGGGTTCTGTGCCCAGGACTACAAAGGGGGAAAATGATCCTCAATAAAGGTCTTCAAAAAATCAAACAGTTATGACAGATGTTACTAAGATACTCAGAGAAATTTGAATATGAACTGTGCGGTAGATAACGGTCATGTAACAATTAAATTTCCTAGTTTGTTGTTTTGTGCTATGTAGGAATGCACTTGTCCTTAGATATGGAATGTTGAGAAGGAAAGGTAGCAAGCTTGTGACTGTCTTTCAAATGTCTTTTAAAAAAGTATATCTATGCATACTATAACACACACACACACACACACACACACACACACACACACACACACACATTCAAAATTCAACCAAAGGCTAGAAGCTGGTGAACATAGTTAAAAGTTATAGAGTGGTTCAATATACCTTCCTTGAAACTTACCTGGGCCTGAAGTTTTTCAAAATTAAATCAAAATCAAGAAAAAAAAAAAGCATATGAAAGAATAGCCCCAGCTCTGGAGTGGGCCCTGTCCTGTGGAGCCAGCATGAAGTACCGATTTATTCAGCCCGCCCATCATCAGCTAACATCACTGTGCCTTCCCTTCAGTATTTGTCTTCCCAGCACTGACCATCACGTCAGCTAACGTGCTGAGCGTGTCTTAAACCAGCCCTCTGTCCTAACCTGAATGACTGTACTACCTATCGTGGACAATGTCCATAAGCAAGGTCCCCAGTGACCCAAGCTGATCACCCAGAGATTCTTCTCACCCAGAGATTCTTCTCGACACATGTCACCCCTCAACCTGGGCTTCAGTGAGATCCTGCCTCCAAAGGAAGCAAACTGTGTGTTCCTGTCCAATCGTCAATGGGTGTTGTAAGGCCATGTCATTTCCACTGGTGAGCAAGAGGGAGGCTGCTGGCTGCCCACAGCTCCGCACTTGCCTCTTTCCAGGAGATGAAAACAAATCATTGCTTGGGTTTCCCCTGGCACCCGTGGGAACAGATGTTTGCTCCTGAGTAGACACAGTATGGCTGTTCTGTTCTCTAATTCAATTTTCTGGTTGCTTAAAAGTCCATAAGAACTTTCCAGGTGGGCTCGAAACCCAGCCAAAGGGAATTCCCCTTTTATTCATAACTTGTCTGTGCTTCCAGTAAGTCATGAAAAGGGAACTAGACGCAGTATGTCAAAATCTCTGCGGAGACAGGCAGGTTTGGGAGAGGAAGGGTTTGTGTGCACGAGTGTGCCGGCACTCTGAGTGTAAAGGCATCGTTCTGTCAAGGGGTAAAAAAGGAGAAGGCAAGGTGCGCATCTCCTGGGAGCTGTAAGTCACTGGAAATCAATCTTGGGGGTCTGAACTTAATCCCGTCCAGCTCACATGCCAACACTGTACTGTTTAGACTGTGGAGAATTTCGAATGCTCCCCCCCTCCCCCGCTCATACCGGGTCAGCACTAATTCACTTACAGATGATGCTTACACTCTGTAAAACTAGTCCAGAAAGTCTCCAACAGGGCCTGGCACATGTGTCCACCGTCTGGCAGGTGGTGGTTCTGAGAGGGAAGCTGCCACCTGCTAGTACTTGTCTTAAAAGGATACTCAGCCTACAGCAGGTTTTAGAAGCTGCGCATGAGTTTAAAAGGCAACCTGAGTGGTTTAAAAGGTAGAATTTAAAGATTGCCAAGGGATGTTGCATCATTTATAATTTTTTTTTTTTTAGATTTGTTATGTACACAGTGTTCTGCCTGCATGTTTGCCTGAAGGCCAGAAGAGGGCGCCAGATCTCATTACAGATGGTTGTGAGCCACCATGTGGTTGCTGAGAATTGAACACAGGGCCTCTGGTAGAGCAACTAGTGCTCTTAACCTCTGAGCCATCTCTCCAGTTCCCATCATTTAAACTTTTTTTTTTAAAAAAGTCTCACTCTGTAGCCCAAGCTGGCCTTGAACTTACTATGTTGCCCAGGTTGGCCTCAAACTTGCAGTAATCCACCTACCTGCCTCAGTTTCCTAGAATTAAAGGTAGAAACCAGTCCTGGATACTTTTTAAAAGCATGCTATTTGGAGGAGGGTGTACTTGTTAATGTGCATAAGTGTATGCATATGCATGAGGAACCAGAGATTGACCTTAGGCATTGTCTTAGGGTTTCTATTGCTGTGAAAAGACACCATGACCACAGCAACTCTTATAAAGGAAAACATTTCATTGAGGTGGCTTACAGTTGCAGAGGTTTAGTCCATTATCATCATGGTGGGACATGGTGGCATTATAGTCATGGTGGGACATGGTAGCATGCAGGCAGACATGGTGCTGGAGAGGTAGCTGAGAGTTCTACATCTTGCACAGGCAACAGGAAGTGGTCTGTCTCATTGATGCGGCTTGAGCAAATATGAGACCTCAAAGCCTGACTGTACTTTGACACACTTCTTCCAACAAGACCACGCCTACTCCAACAAGGCCACACCTCCTAACAGTGCTATTCCCTTTGGGGGCCATTTTCTTTCAAACCACCACAGGTGTGTTTCATCAACCACCCTTCACCTTTATACTTTTGAGACATGGTATCTCACTGGACCTTGAGCTCACCAGTCCTGCTACTCCACTGGCCAGTGAGCTTCAGGCTTACACCTGTGTGCTCCTTCCACTCCCAGTGCTGGAGTCACAGGCGTGTGCCACTGTGCCAAGTTTTCTAAGTGGGTTCTGGGGATTCAAACTTAGGTCCTCATGTTTTCACACAGAATCGTACACACTGGGCCACCTTCCAGCCCCACGAAAACATTTAAAATGTTTGTTCTGAAAGTGGCTTGGATAGATGGATGGGGTGGGGGTCGCAAAGCCTCTGCTCTAGCAGAGGAGCTATGGGCTGTTGATGGCCACTGGAGGTGGGAGAGTCACTTTACTTTGGGGACTGGCTACTGATAGGGTGCTCGTGCCTTGGTTGATGACTCCACACTCAAACCTGTATGGGCGGCATTAACTGGACTCATCAGGTTTTGAAGAAGAGGAGACCAAGTTTGGAGGGAAGATGTATTAGAGATGTGAGATGAGTTGAGGGGAGTGGCTGGGTGCGTAGGATCAAGATATATTGTATATATGTGTGAAATTTTCAAAGAATAAAAAAAATCAATAAAAATGTTTTGGATGAAAATTTCCATGTTCGAGTTGGGAGGAATTGTCGGTCAGAGGGGCAGCTGTTATTCCAGGCCCCTGAGCTAGATCTCCTCTACTTTAGATAGAAAAAACAGTGGTTAGTTTTAACTGTCAACTTGACACAATCTAGACCTGCCCTAAAGGAGTCTCAGTGAAGGGTGGTCCAGATTAGGGTGGCTTGTGGGGCTGTCTCTTGGCAATTATCTCAACTACATTAACTGAGGTGGAAGGCTCTCGCCCACTGCGGGTGGCACCATTCCCTGAGCAGGGATCCTGGGTTCTGTGAGTGGAGGAAGTGAGCTGAACACTTGCATCCATGCATTAGTTCGTTGCTTGCTGCTCTTGACTGTGGATGGGATGATACCAGTTGTTTAAAGTTCCTACGACCTTGACTACAATGACGGACTGATACCCGGAACTGTTAGCCAAATAAACCCTTGCTCCCTTAGTCTGCTTCTGTCAGGGTGTTTTCTCATAGCAACAAGAAACAAAATGAAGGCAATGGCTGAGGAAACAATAGCGTTCAGTAGCACGAAACACACTTGGCTCCCAGGCCCTGGGCTTTAAATATTATTCCCCACTCAGGGGAACTGGGACTTGGGAGAAATAGCTGCTGCAGAATGAGGGCAGGAAAGCTCGTGAGGAATTGGCATATGCTGCTGTGAAAAGGGAAGGCTGAACAATGATGGGCTGGGCTAGGGATAGAGCTCTGAGATAAAGTGCCCACCTGCAAGGCACAAGGGCCTGGGTTTAATCCTCAGCACTACAAAGAAAGGGGAAAAAATAGTCTGGAGGGATTAGGCCAAAAGTGAGCTATGAGTGTATCTGTAATGCCTCAGACTGATAAATTAGGGCAATTGGGTCATTAAAACAAATAACACCAGGTGTTAAGTATGATCCATTTAACAAAGAATCCGTGGGCCCAAAATAAGCAACAACAACAAAAAATGTAAACACTTCCTTACAGGAGAACGCCAACCAACAGATGCCAAGGAAATGATAGCTACAAATCCTGATTTTGCATCTTTCATGGGCATGACTGATTTAGGAAGCACTGCCAATGTAAGCTAAAACTATTGGGTAAAAATTTGATGAAGATAAAATATTTGCATGGTCTCACAGTACATTAAACATGGAGGCTTTGCATAACTCACCCATTTATCACAAAAGGAAAAATTTAGGCATCTTCCGCAGAGAAACTTGGCAGAGGCCACCTTTACCAAGTGATCAAAGTTCACGCCACCAACACATGACAGCATGGGATCACGCACCTCTTGCTTAATGCTGAGAACATGAGATGCTAGAGTCGTATTCCTGCTCCAAATGCACACTCCCAGTCCGATAATAAGGGAATATGAGCAAAGCCTAGCTGAGCCATTCTACAAGGAAAATGACCGTGGCCAGTCCGTTTCCAAGATGTCAACATCATAAGAATAAAGAAAAGACTGAGAAACTGCTCCAGACTAAACGATCATAGAGAGAGAGCACATCTCACTATAACGTGTAACCCTAGATTGGGTCCTGGACCGGGACTCTGATTAGTACTGCATCACTAAGTTGCTGGGCTTGATAAGAGCTATGTGTCTGTTAAGTGGTTTTGTTACCAGGAAATGCACTCTGAGGTTCTCAGGAATGAACGAGGATGATGTTTAATAACACTCTCAAAGGATTTCAAAAGTACAGATGAATGCGTGTGCACACAAACGTGGGGAGAAGAATAGGCAAATGAGATGGGGTGCTAATCATTAGTCACTCTAGGGGCAAGAGATACAGATGTTCTTCATGAGGCTTTCACATTTCTCAGAGTGTCAAAGCCCAAGCTTTAAACAGAAATTATTTCAAAATGAAAGTTAAAACTGAAGAGAAAAATTTCAAAGGCATCCTTCTGTGAAGTCTCAGGCTTTCGTCCATGTCTACGGCTCCTGTGGTGATTTTCCCACAGCCTCCCCGACCAGTTCTTTCATCAGCACCACGCACGGGTACTCCGCCGACATCCTCCTAGTGCTCACATCCCCAAACACCTGCCATGCTTATTATGTGGCAACCTGCCCGGACTGCTGTTCTGATCAAAGCTGAACTTGGCAGCAATCAGCGCTCTCCACCTTTGAAGATCTGGCCCTGTTACTCTCTTCTTCACCATTTTGGCTTTCAGCGTGACAAATATTTATGTTTGGTTTTATGCTGGCAGACAAGAAGATCAGCGCGACCAGGACTCTGTCTTCAGGGAATCTCTATTGTATGGAAGATAAAACAAGCACAAAGCCGATGTAGGAAATGCAATATGACGCCGACTGAGATTGGAGTCACGAGGCAGATAAGTGAGCTCTGTGGGGAATATCAGCGGGGACACAGACGGACGAGGGACTCTAAGCCTTTCTTACTCGACAATCCTCAGGTTGGGAGGAGCTGGGCATGAGAGTGAGGGAGAGCTGGCGAAGCCATCAGAGTAAAAGGAAGGACTTGGAAGGTCATGGGTTTGCAGCACAGAGCTAAGGAAAGATGGTACGGGACGAAGACAAAGACGCTGATAAAGAACAAATGTGGTCTTTGTTCTGGTTCTTAGCTCAGAGAAGCCCGGGCTGCTTAATTACCAGAACAGTCTTCGTCGTGCTAAAGAAGTGACTCAAGGGGACCCCTAGAGAGCCTCAAGATGGGGACAGATCACCAGAAAGAGGAATCAGATGACTAGAAGGTTGGCACTGGAAGGGGAGGGGACTGCAGATTGAATTTGATCACCTGACACATGATTGCGTCAATCACGCCTAAGCAACAAAAGATGATAAAATCTCTGGACACTAAAGCTTGCTGATGCTTACTGGGTGGTGACCACTTCCATGTGCAGGGAAAGATGATGCTCCTTGACCCCACAGGGACAAGGTGTGGCAGCTCTGAGCCCTGGACTCTTCCAGACCTTACCTTCTGAGATGATTTCACTGCTGCCTGAGGTGTAGCCTTTGTAAGAAATCAGAGCACTTCCCTGAGTTCTGAGCCATTCCAGTCAAGTATTATTGAAACTAGCAGGCTGCAGGAAGCCCTGGGTTCGTCACAGACTAATTAGAAGTATGGGCAGACTAGAGACTCCACTGCTGTTCTGGAGCTCTTCCATCTATATCTGAAATGGGGCCAATGGATGACCGATCCATGAACACTGGGTTAGTATCACCATTGAACTGAAGTACACTAAATTGGGGTCAAAACTGAGAATTGATAGGCAAAAGCCTAAACATGCATAGGCTTCTAGACCATAACATGGAGGCTGGATCTGAACCCATGTGCAAGGCTAAGCCACTGAAATGCTTTGTTTCTTTTGTTAGAAAATGGTTGAATTATCAATTCTCCCCATTTGTAACATGAGGCAGGTGAGTACTAAGGCAAGAGACCCATTCGGGAGGCTTTGAGTTTTCAGAGCAGGGGATCAAAGGCAGGACCTCATGCCTGCCAGGCAAGCCCTCTACCTCTGAATCACATCCCAGCCCAGGACTGCAGCCTGAACTGGAGATGAGAAAGGTGCACAGTAGAAATGAAGGAATTGGACAAAAGCTTGGCAAGGGATTGTAGCTAGAGTTTTCCTGCCTGACCCACAGTCAGGGCAAATCTCTGTCACCTGCCAGTCCCACAGCCGTCAGACCCAACCAAGTAAACACAGAGACTTGTATTGGTTTCAAACTGTATGGCCATGGCAGGCTTCTTGCTAACTGTTCTTTCAGCTTAAATTAATCCATTTTTATAAATCTATACCTTGCCACATGGCTCATGGCTTACCGGTATCTTCACATTCTGTTTCTCATCGTGGGGGCTGGCAGCGTCTCTCTGACTCAGCCTTCCACTTCCCAGCTTTATTCTCCTCTTTGCCCCGCCTACACTTCCTGCCTAGCCAATGGCCAATCAGTGTTTTATTTATTGACTAATTAGCAACACATTTGCCATACAGAACATCCCACAGCAAGGGATGGCTATAGAACTGGTGGAATCATGGTGACACTCACATTTCTTGCAGGAAACAGGAGAGAAACATTTTGGGGGTCTGACTTTGGTTTTGAACACAGTGAGTTCAAGATCCAACAACAAAACATGTCACATGGAGTGCTGGATCTGCAGCATGCGATCGCCATCCATTGACTCCTTCAGTAAGCCAGGCCACAATGACGCTGTCACACAGCAAGTGAGGAGCGGTCCCTCTCTCAGCCTTGCATTTCCTGCTTTTCCTGTCTAGATAAATCCTGCGCATCTTTCAAGATTCATCTAAAAAAAATCTGGTGTTTAGTTGGGGCTGAGGAGACTGCTCCTTCAATACAGTGCTTGCCAAGAAAACATGCAGATCTGAGTTCAGATCCCCAGCACCCACATAAAGACCAGGCACAGCGCCACATGTTTGTCATCCCAGCCCTGAGGAGGTAGAGACACGGGACCCTAGGGACATGCTGGCCAGCCAATCTAGCTGAATGGGTGAGCTCCCGGTTCAGTGAGGAAATTTGTCTTTAAAAATAGGCTGGACAGCAATTACAGAGCACTACAGATGGTATCCTTTGGCCTCCCTGTACACACACGTGTGCACACTTGCACACATCTGTACACACACACACACACACACACACACATGCACAAATGTCGTGCTGAGTGGATCTGAACCACACTGAAGCCTGTCAGTTTACTTCTTCAGTCAGACAGGGCTGTAACCACGCTGTCACTCCACACCACACATGGCGGTCACTCTCTCTACCTCGGCCCAAGTGTTTCCCTCCCCCTCCCCGTCTCTCTGCTTAGATAAATCCTTTTTATGTTTCAAAGGGTCCTTTCAGAACCGTGTGCGGCATTAGGCTTTCTCCAGCTATCCCAGCCTGTATTCATATGTCTGCAGCCAGAACAGACGGTGTGAAGCCTTTGAATAATTGAAGTCCACGCTGTCTTGTAGGAGACTGTCATTACTGTAAGCCCCTACGACAAGATCCATTTCTTACATAGCTCTCTGGGTTAATTCCTCAGAAGCCCGTAGTGGTTCACGTGCCCTCGAGGAGAGCTAACAAAAACAATGGAACATGGACGAAAACAGTCAAATGTTTCTAATTTTTAAAATAATTTTTCTAATGCAAGGTTAGAAATGTCCATACGTCACGTGAAGTTCAGTTTTCCCGTCAGTTAAATCTGTTTATTCGGTGACATTACAGATAGTGTATCTTCACAGTTTAAAAAGGCAGAGCACCAGCATCCGGGAACACTCCTGTGAGTGGACCTGAGGTTGGCACCAGGAGGAATTGGGGCGGGATAATTGAAAAGCCTGAACTGTGCTAACAGGGACTGCTGGCAAAAACCAGCTAATGAGAAGGACGGTGTCTAATGGGGGAGGAGATGCGGCGGCCAATGGAAAGCCCCTGTGTCTGAGAGACCCAGTTTCACTGAGCACCTTCATTAATGGCAGAAACAAGGGTTACACATTTGGTTAATACCATTTTGAGCTGGTTCTCAATTGGGAGGTGCAGCAGACATCACTGAGGACAGGGAAGTCACACTTATGGGTCTACAGAGAAGAGAAATATGAATAAAAAGTATCACGATGAGATTTGATTTAGGAAAAAATGCAAATGGGGGCAGCAATGAGAGAAATCACCCAGAATGCAGGCTCACCCGCAGGCTGGGAAACCTAGGGAGCAGCAACCAACGGGAGAGTGTCTGTGAGGAACAGCGTGCAACTCAGCCCAACGGCAGGCGGGCGGCAGGAGCAGGAAAAATTGTTTGTCAAAGACTGCACTACAACTGTCTTCCCTGACATCCACAAACACCGTGGGAGACGAGCTGGGAAAAGAAGAAACCAACAAAACCACACATTTGGGCTTCACTCCTTCTGCTGTTAAAAGGCCTCGACGCTCAGTACCCTGAGCTGTATTCTAGCCGAAGGAATTGGTAAGACAGTGCAGGTTAAAGGGGTTAACTATCTGCAGCTCCCCTAAAAGTCCTCTTCCTAAGCCCAGCATCCCTTCATGATAAAAGTCCTGGAGAGACGAGGAATACAGGAGACCCGTCCCAACATAAAGACGTTGACACACCAAGATCTTACTAAACAGACCAAATGTAAAGGGTTTCCACTAAAGTCAGGAACGAAACAGGTATGCTCACTTCCTTGTCCCGTTCAAGTCTCAGCCAGAGCAGTAAGAAGGGAAGGGGATCAAGGGGATACACAAATAGGAAAGGAAGAAGTCAAAATACTCTATTTGAAGATGGTATTACTCTACACATCAAGGACCCCACCAGGAACCTCCTATAGCTGATAAATGCATTCAGCAGCGAAGCAGGACTCAAAAGGAACACACAGTAGCCTTGCTATACACACTGAGAAGATACAAAGAAAGAAATCAGAGAACCAATACCATTCAAAGTAGCCTCAAAAATAGTGGAATAAATCGGATCAGGAAGGAAAAGATTGGCACAAAGGGAGTGGAAGCGGGCGCGAGCTCACAGAGGAGCTGCTGGTAACTGGTAGCTGCTACAAAAGACAAAGCTGGTTCTCTTTAAGGCTGTGGTCTCTCGTGGGTGGACCACACTCCAGTGAACGGCCACACACCCAAGAGGACATGGGTACCACAAATCAGACCTGACGCTTTAAAAGGAAAAAAGGGGTGGGGGGGGGACACAAAGTGGGGTGGGTAGGGAAGGGGGTGGACCTGGGAGGAGTTGTGGGGAGGGATGGAGACAATCAAAATACATATAAAATTCTTTAAAGAACCCTTCTTTTTAAGGAAAAGAGAACAGCCTCCGCCCTCCGTAGAGAAGGCTGCCTAGACTCGGGGGCAGCCTGTGATCTGTGGACTCATCCCTTTCTTCAGGTTAGCTTTAGCGGTCGCATTTTCATTCTCTTGTGACAGTGTGTTGGCCGATTTTATCTCTCACCTATTTTCACTGACCTAGATTTCCAACAATGAAGGACGAGAGACGTCTTCGGGGGGTGTGATAATTTTACTCTCTACTTTAAAGGGAACCTTTGTATCGGTAGGAAGGGGAGTTCATTTTCACAGGTAAAGACAGACGGAAAATGACACACACAGAAAAGGCCTCTCCCAGCAGCTTCGGGAGCCCCCGCTCTCCCGGCTCTCACCCCACTCCATCGGTCGGAGTCCCCTGCTATGAGGGATGGAGTCAGAAATGCTTTGATTCATCACCACCGTCCTGAACAGAGGACAGAGGGACTGCGGAGGACACAGCACTCCTGCCCTTACCATCTGTTTCCAGTGTCCCCAGGAGAGCCAGCCCCGGTGGAGGAAGATGAGGTGGGGCCTTCCTTAGTCACCCAGGACAGAAAGCATCTCAGGAGTTGGGTCAGGCCCACCCACTGTCTGGTTATGTGGAGGAGGAAACGACACCCACCCATCTGGAAAGGAGGACCAGACTGTTGCTAGCGTGCTAACGGAAGTTATCCAAGGGAGCTTACGCTTGTGGTTAGGGCAGGTGCCAGACCTGAAAGAGAGTCTGCGAGTTCAGATCTGAGAGCCACTGAAGGAAGGTTCTGGACCCCGGAGACGGCGGCGGTAGTGTGCTGCAGTGGACAACACAGCTGCACCGGGGGTCCTGCTCCGTGTGTGGGCTCCCTCCCTGGTGCACAACCCCACAGAAGTAGAGCCCTAGGGAATAGTTGGTGACCCTGAACGTAGCTCAAAATCTCCAGGGTCCTGTGACGGGGTCTGAGTCTCGCTCACGCTAATGAGATTCATGGACCCTGTCACTTCCCTCTCACGCCCTCCTAGGGCATTCAGAACAAGGTCTAAACTCCCGACAAAGTGTTACATGGGTGTGGCCCCTGACCCCCTCTGCCTCCTTTATAACCATCCTCCCCCATACGTGGGCTGGCCATCCCAGACTCTGCTTTAGCTCTTCCTTCTGGCTACCAGAATGTTCTTCTTTCTTATTAATTTTAAATCCTTTTTTTTTTCAGAGACAGGATAGCCCAGACCCCAAACTCACTATGCGTCTGAGGATGTGAATTCCTTCTTCCCCAGCATCCACCTCCCGAGCTGGAGGACAGGTATGTGCTACCATGCCTGGTTTATCGGCACTGAAGAGTGCTTTCTACCAACTGAGCCCCACCCCCGCTCCACAAACGCTCCTTCCCTGCTCTCTGTTTCTTTGGCCGGGCACCCTCTGCCAGGTCTTCTCCGATGATTCCCTAAAGAAGCCACTTCCCTGCTATGTCACGTTGCTGTCCTCAAATTCTTCGCGTTCTTCTTCATCTGGGTGTGTCCAGTGATTAATTGTTTGCATGTTTATTGGTGCTCTCTCCCATGAGAGACAGGACAGGTATGTGCCATGAGGACAGGGCCCCCCCTTGCAGGGCAGGGTAATGCTCAGCGCTTATGTGTAGGTAGCACTAATGGCTTTTTTATTATACTGTCATTGCTGTAATTATTATACTCACACCAAAGTTCATAGCCAATGGTTATGTGATTCCCTTGGTGTATTTATGTGTAAAGTTTGGTCCATTCACAAATCACACCATAACTTTTGCCTTCTGACCCAGCATTTTTAGAGGTTATCTTCTACCTTCACAGTAAATAAAAGCCAAACAAACTAAAGCCAGAAATGCTTACACCTATTGGAGTCTTACGGTCATATGATAGCCCTATAAACTAGCAAGATGAACACTGTGTAGAGGCTTATAGCCCCGGGACAGAGGCCTGCATCTGGAGCGAGGAGAAAGAGCACTTACGTTGTAAGTGATGGATGGCGGCCCTCAGGGTGGATGATAAAAGCTAAATCCACAAGGGTGTCCAGTCCTAGGGAAGCCCAGCATGTTCATAAATTTTACCTGCAGGATCTTGTCAAATTCTCACTATGAAAACCTCAGGAAAATGGCCTTGGGCTTCTTCATGGGTAGATAAAGTCAACCATTTTAAGATCCAGGCAGGGTTCTCCATTCCCCTTAATAAGTCCTGTCCCCTAAAGGAACCGTTTTACAGGAGCCTAACCAACAAGAGTTTTACCAAAGCCTAACCAACCTGGACAAAGAAAAATATCCTCCCGGCATGGTGGCCCATACCTTTAATCCTATCATTCAGGAGACAGAGGCAAGTGGATCTATAAGTTTGAGGCCAGCCTGGTCTACAGAGTGAGATCCAGGACAGCCAGAGCTACACAGAGAAACCTTGTCAAGGAGGAGGAGAAGGAAGAGGGAGGGAGGGAAGGGAGGAAGGGAGGGAGGAAAAGAAAAAAGAACCCAACTGAGGCACACAATACAACAGAGACGTAATCATAGGCTGCCTTCTGTCTGTCTGTCAGCATCCCATGACTGTGACAAGATATCTGAGATAATCAAATTAATAAGAGAAAACTCTCAGAGATGCAGTCCATAATCAGTTGACTCCATTGCTTTGGGCCTGTGGCATCATGGTGATGGAGGCTGATCACCTCACTGCAGCCAGGAAGCAAAAGTAGAGAGAAGAGGTACCAGGGTCTTTATACACCCACCCTTAAGCACCTCCTCTGTGACTTAACCTCCTTCCACTGGGCCCTACCTCCTAAAGGTTCTGCCACTTCCCAAGGCTGGAGACAGGGGCCTCTGAGGGACAATCCTAATCCAAATGGTAACTTCTCACTAACAAATGTGCCCTCTCCACCCCAGCGACTAGCAGTTCAGCAGGATTCCTACACTGAAGAGGGGACTGTGCACGGAAGGAACTACATCTACATCATATTTAAGAAGTCACTAAGAGAACAGAATCAAGGACAACCAAGGACATTTTAGCCAGTCGACATACCAGCTACACCAAATAGTAAATGCAGCCCAAGCCAATGAGTATAAAACTTAACCCCAAACCCTGTCCAACTCGGGGCCTTTTTTTCTGTATACAATGCCCAGCTTAAAAAAAAAAAAATACAGTGCATTATAAAAGGAAAAGAAACAGTCTAAAAAGACAAAGCCAGCATCATCAGAACCTTCCAGAAATGCTGGAAGGACCAGACTGGGAATTTGAAACAAGTATGATTAATATGTAACAGCTGCAAGAAAAAAAATGGACAGCACGTAGGAACAGATGGGCACCTTATCAGAGGGGGGGAGCTTGCAGATGACAGGGAAGGACCAGGAGTCACGAGCGCTGTGGCAAAGGAAGAGCCGAGGGTGGGCTCATCAGTCCAGCAGAGCAGCCCGACTGGCTGAGGGCATCCCTGAGTTCAGAACTAAAGAAAGAGAAAAGATGGCCCAGAGTCTAGGCTGCGGGACCTTCACAAAGGGCAGAGCCTGTCTAGTGGGAACACTAAAAAGAGAACAAGACAGGAACTCATGAGACATTCGAACTAGAAACGGCTCCTTCAAAACTGAGCTCAGGCACCAAGGTGCCTGCACAGAACGCTCAGGGAACGCAGGACAGGATGCAAAGACCCGACACTCAGGAGCATCCAAACTGCAGGAAACCAAAGGGAAGAGGAAAACCTTGAAGAGACGGTGACGGGAACACTTGGCCTGTTTCACGGGAGGGATGGAAGACTGCACCAGATTTCAACACCCGTGGCAAAGAGTGAAATGGCGAAGGTGCTCACGGGAAAACTGTAACCCACCAACCAGGATTCCGTACTCAGCGGGACTGTTCTTCAAAAGTAAGATAGACCTCTCACAAAAACGAAAGAATTCGTGGTTGCCCGCCTTATAAGACATGGTGAAAGATTTCAAACGGAAGGAAAATCAGAAAAACCAGATGTGAGAGAGAATAAGTGGAAGTAAATAGAGACTCTCATTTCTTTTTTTTTTTTTTAATTTATTTATTATGTATACAGTGTTCACTCTGCGTGTATGCCTGCAGGCCAGAAGAGGGCACCAGATCTCACTACAGATGCTTGTGAGCCACCATGTGGGTGCTGGGAATTGAACTCAGGACCTCTGGAAGAGCAGCCAGTGCTCTTAACCACTGAGCCATCTCTCCAGCCCCTATTTTTTAATTTTTAACAGACCTAACACTTAAAGCAACAATGCAGATGGTGATTATAGGTTACAAAGAAGTCGACAGAATGGCATCAGTGTCGTAAAGAACAGGGGGGAGACACTGGGATACTGTGTTATAGTTTGCACTATTGACCAGGCCCGGGTTTGTGGTGCAGGCTGTAAAGAGTTTCCCACGCATGCATGAAGAGCTGAGTTCAGATCTCCAGCACCCACATCAAAGCTGTGCACATGGCGTGAACCTGTAACCCGAGTGCTGGGGAGTCAGACAGGAGGATCCCTTGGGCGAGATGCCGGCTGTTCTAGCCAAATCCATGAGCCAGGTTTAGTGAAAACTAAGATGGTGGGCAGTTGAGGAAGACACCCAACATTTTGCCCTCTGACAGGCACCCACATGTGCTCGCGCGCGCGCACACACACACGAAAGTAAACTTGAAGTAGTTATAAATACATTGCAAATTTGGAGGAAAGCACTAATTTTTCTTTTTTTTAAAGAAGTACAGTCAAGGGCCAGTGATATAACTCAATGGGTAAAGGCATTTGATGACCTGAGCTTGATTCCTGGGACCCACGTGAAAGGAGGAGAGAACAGACCTCCATAAGCTGTCCTCTGACTCCACATACGCACATAGACATGCACACGTGCACACACACAGTAGATGAATGATGTAAAGAATATTTGAAAGAGTCCAGGAGGGGACCAAGGGGAAAGAAACCACTGACCGCACTAGCCAGGGTTTGGGGGCGATCCTTACACTGTCAGACCATACCACTCTTTTTTTAACTCTCCTAGACTGTGTTCCCACTGGAGCACCATATGTTGCCATGGAAGCAGCCCTACGCCAACCACATAAACAACTTTTACCTAGGTCTAAGTGACATTGCTATGGGACCCCAGAATCTTTTTTTTAAGATTTTATTTTTATTTATGTGTGTGTGTGTGTGTGTGTGTGTGTGTGTGTGTGTGTGTGTGTGTGTGTGATCTGTGTGTGAGATGTACACCTGAGTGCAGTGTCAGATTCCCTGGAGCCAGAGTTACAGGCAATTGTGAGCCACCGGATGTAGGTGCTAGGAACCAAACTCCAATCCTCCATCAGAGCGATACATGCTCCCACCAACTGAGCCATCTCTCCAGCCCCCATGTCTTAAAGCACTGAAAATTTTCACTGGGAGGTTATAATTCTACTATCTAGCCAGATGAAAGAGTCCTGTGAAGGCAGGATTGTGACTACTGGTCACTGTAATGACCACAGTGAATGACTGATACATGGTAAATATTTAATAATTATGGTAAGTGAATTAAAAAAAAAGAATTCACTCTGATGTGGGCCTTGAAAAAGCATGCACATTTCAAATTTGATCTCTAAAGGTACTTCCAAAAGCATTCACTTTCATTTATTTAACAATCATCATTTCTGTGTGATAGAACACAGAAAGAAGTGATAGCACACTGATTCTCATAAAGATAAATGAACAAGCCAGGCGGTGGTGGCGCACGCCTTTAATCCCAGCACTTGGGAGGCAGAGCCAGGTAGATCTGAGTTCCAGGCCACCCTGTTCTACAGAGCGAGTTCCAGGACAGGCTCAAAAGCTACACAGAGAAACCCTGTCTTGAGCCTCCCCCCCCAAAAAAAAAAAGATTAATGAAGAACCGCATTTTTTTAAAAAAAATGTAGTCCAGACTGGCCTTGAACTGAAAATCCTCCTGCCTCAGCTTCCCAAGTGTGAGGCTTACAGATGCAGGCTACCACACTGGGCTGGTTCACAGTTGTCACTCATTACTTCACCCACCCCATCCAGTGACTCTGTGAGGGTGATGAGATTATGTCCCCTTTGTAGGCAAAGAACTGAGGATTTCCATACAGGCCCACAGCCAGCAAATGGAGAGCCAAGGGTTTGTTCTAAGGCCAGGGTCCTTCCTCTGCCATGCACACATTCTCTGTTCTGTGATATTTTGTTCTGGAAACACGTGTTTTCAAATGTTGAGTTATAAACAAACAAAAATTTTACTGAGTTTAGGCTTTCAACTACAAGTTATTTATCTTGGAAAAACATTCCAATAACCGGAGTGTTTTATTACTACACGACTGTGTAACTGGAAGCTAAATACAATAAACTGCTTAAAGAAAATAAACATCCTAAGTCCTGAGTGGCGCCTCAGATCTCAGTCAATGAGTTTCTAATCTACGACAGAAACAAAGCACAGCACAGCAGTAAGATGATGGCTGAACCTGAAGGAAAAGGCTTGGAGTTCATGCTGCAAAAGAAACGGAGCCCAGAGGCCACTGGCGCTTCTCCGTGCTCAGCGGTGTATTCCAAGGACCCTGGTGGGAAGTCCTGGCTGCGCTTGAATTAGGAGTCTGTGCCCCTCCTGCCAACTGCGTTTCCCGGACTGAGCCATCATGTGCCGCCCTGTTCGCTTTATGAACAACCCAACTGTAGAGAGACCAAAAGTGGGGGAGTGAATTCTCAGCCATGAGGACAGCTAGAGAACCATTTGGGTCAGATTTTTGGAGGGATAGGAGACCCATTTCAGGTGTGTGTCTGAGGCCACGAGGAGGCTCCTAGGTTGCTTGTTTCCCTGGATTTTAAACCACCGTTCCTTCTGGATGGGTGCAAATGAACCAGGCCTAGAGGGTCTGTATGTAAACATGGGTAGAAACTCAGAAAACAGTTGTTCCGACCTCAGCAGCCTGGATCAGATGAGGAATTTGGAAAACAAAAATCTATGGTCAAACCAAAATTCCAGCAGCTCAGAAAGTGTCCAAGGTGGTGGGGAGGGTCTAGGACCGAAATGCCCTGAAGGACACAGCCCAGTTCCAGCGCAAAGCAAACGGTGTCTTAGGTTTCTATAGCTCTCAGTAACCCTCAGTGATTACGTAACAACCCTGGCAATGAAGATGCTCTTATTTTTGCAGAGGAAAAAACTAGAGAGGATGTGTGATTCACAGCTAGCATCTGTCAGAGTTAAGTCCCTGAATCCTGAGCTCCAGATCCAACAGACCTCCCACCATGATTTGGCAGGGCAATCGAAGGACTAGGTTTTGCAAGTGTGGTAGCTTCGGAGTAAGAGGATCTGCATTTGCCCGTCCTGGATATCACAGACTTCACCTCTATACATCGAGTAGGTTCTTCAACCTTAGTAAGTATCATTTAGGGCAGCAGTTCTCAACCTGCGGGTCACAAGCCTGTTGGCAAACCTCTCTCTCCAAAAATGTTTACATTATGATTCATAACAGAAGCAAAATGACAGTTATGAAGTAGCAATGCAAATGATTTTATGGTTGGAGGTCACCACAACATGAAGAACTGTATTAGGGGGTCACGGCATTAGGAAGGTTGAGGACCACTGCTTTAGGGGACAGGGATATGACATAGTTTGTAGACTACCTGCCTAGCACACACGAGTTCCACCTCAGCACCGCATACGCTGCCTGTGGGAGTGAGTGCCTCTAATCCCAGCACTTGAGAGGTACAATCAATTTGAGGCTAGCCTGGGCTACTCGAAACACATGAGTTTCTTTGTCTGTAAAATGGGGTCCCCATAACAACTAGCTCATGGGGTACTGTGGAGCTCAAACACATATAGGACTAATGCTGAGGCATCAAGGTATCTTCACAACATAGATTCTGGATGGAGGAGTCTCCTTCCCTCCTTGGCAGCATGACCTGAGGCACAAAATCCCCTGGACACGTTTATTATATCTAAAGCTCCAGGAGGCTAAAAAACTGAAAACCGTAGCAGCCTGAGAGTGTTTGAGGCCGGGCATTGGGCCGAGGGTGAGGGAAGAGAAGGATAAGCCCATCTTTTCTGTCCTCTCACATTGCTAGCTGGTCCCCAGGAGCCCTCCATCCCCACCTGGAAAGCCATGGAGTTAGCAGCAGCCAGAAATATCCTGAGAGGCAGCTTGGCCTTGTAGGACCTGTGGCTCCACAGGCGATGGGCACTGGTGTCACACCCAGATCAGTCAGGAGGAAGCAGAAGTAGGTTGCAAGATACAAGCAGGGGTAAAGGTCAACCACTGCCACCAAATGTTTTTGGCTACCCCTTGTTTTTCCCTACTGAGTAAGGACTTATGGGAAATGGTGTCCATCTGGGGAAGATGCTGTAATGGGAAAAATCAGTAACTTGAGAAGACACAGTCTTTTATTGATCTGTAGCTTTCTAGACTGGGAAAAGGCAGAAAGAACTTTCTAGAAACTTTGGCCTAATTTCTAGAAGCTCCCCAACAGCAAACAAGACTTTTATTTGCCGATCTTTCTTCCGGTCTTCATGCAAAGGCTCAAACGCTTGAGTGCGCATTCGCATTCTGGTTTGCCTGTGCGCCCTGGACGTGGGAGTGCTCTCTGTCTCTGTCAGCTCTGGAAGTGTTCTAGAAAGAGCACGTTTGTAAGCAGTGGGCCCATATCATGGTCCCAGGAGCCTTGGTTTGAAGGAAATTAGAGAAGACTTAACAGCAGTGAGGTGACTCCGGCCAGTCTGAATGAAGAGCAACCCGACCAAAGGGATAGTGAGATTTGTCTCCTAGAGATGGAAGATGGCCGGGTGGGGAATGTTCTCACAGCCAACCTAGAGTGGGGCCTTCAAGACCTTCCCACCTCCAATGCTCTCACAGGTGTCACCTTCTTTGGTTTATACTCGAGAGTCAGCATATTGACTGGTAAATCCTACATGTAAGCCCAATTCATACCTGTTTCCACGCCTCTGCCAAGAGTCCCCACAGCACTGTTGCTGCTGTTGCCACAGGTGGTGGTGACGGTGATGATGGTTATTGTGTTGGTGACGGTGATGATGGTAGAGGTGGTGGCAATGGCAACAATGGTTATTGCAGTGGTGATGGTGATGACAGAGGTGGTGGTGATGATGGTGATGGTTATTGTGGTGATGATGGTGATGGTTATTGTGGTGGTGATGGTGATGGTTATTGTGGTGATGATGGTGATGGTTATTGTGGTGATGATGGTGATGGTTATTGTGGTGATGATGGTGATGGTTATTGTGGTGATGATGGTGATGGTTATTGTGGTGGTGATGGTGATGGTTATTGTGGTGATGATGATGATGGTTATTGTGGTGATGATGGTGATGGTTATTGTGGTGATGATGGTGATGGTTATTGTGGTGATGATGGTGATGGTTATTGTGGTGATGATGGTAATAGTTATTGTGGTGATGATGGTGATGATGGTAGGGGTGGTGGCAATGGCGACAATGGTAATTGTGGTGATGGTGATGGCAGAGGTGATGACGGTGATGGTTATTGTGGTGATGATGGTGATGACGGTGATGGTTATTGTGGTGATGATGGTGATGACAGAGGTGATGGCAGTGATGGTTATTGTGGTGGTGTTTTGCTCTTGTTTGGAGGACTATGCTACCAGTAGATGTAAAAATACATACACAGGGAACCAACAATGATGATCCCTGAAATTATTACCACTAGCTCCAATGGTGTTAAAACAATGTGCCCATTTGGTATCAAGTATTTTCACCTGGGTTATCTTGATCATATTAAGCAAGTCTATGTGGTTTGTTCTCTTACTAGTGCCATTTTATAGATGAGAAAAATGAAGACTCGCAGGTGTGAGCTTGGTTCCCACGGTCCTGAAGCTGGACCTTTGTGAACAGTAAAATCCAAGTCTTTCTGAGTCAAGAATCAAGTTCCTGACCACGACACAACTGATCGCTTCCAGGAAATATCTCATAAGTTTTACCTTTACTCCTTTATGCTCTGCAGTTATGAAGTGAGGAAGTGACTCACTTTTCCACCTAGTAAAGAGAAAGCCCTAAGCCAGGCTATAGGGAGGTAGTCCATGCACTTAGCCCCACAGGGCCACCCAGAAAGAGCTACAGAGTAAGAGCACTGGGCTATGAGTTACTCCTCACAGTGGCTGTGAATGCTTCCCAGGCAGAATGGGCATGGAAGTCTGTGTATCTCTTCTGCATGAGAATTATGGTAACTTCAATGTCAATGTACGTATTTAATAGGAACACAATGTTACATCTTACAAAACTTAAGGACCTGACTGATTTTTATCTCAATCTATATTTATACAGTTCAGAAAGCAAGATTTATCCTCAGCCCCGAGATGGATGAGTTTCTGAACACATGTGGCTTTCATGAACTTGACAATTCACTCCTTACTTGAGAGGTTACAAGCAGAAGACAAACACCAATCTGCCAGGAGTCACAGACAAGGCAGGACGTAAAACGCTTTGCTCTCCTTTGCTATCATAATTTAACCTTGGCCATGAGCCCGTGGAATGGAAAGTTGTTTTCCATGTCATCTTTGGCCTTTGTGTCTCTACTATTAATTTTTCAACTGCCAAGCCGTTAGGAGACAAGCTCTAGAATGGAAAAATTAGATGTGACTCTACTTGCCAGCAAGCTAAGATTCTAGACCTGGGATGCAATACCATTAACTCCAAGATTCTGTGAAAGACATTGCGGGGGAAATATCACTCCAATGCATGTTTCTAAATGCAACCCATACTGAAGGCTATGGCACCGTCTTGTCCTGTGAGAAGTCTCCAAAAATGTGAGGGCTGTTTGCACAGCTTGTCTGTCCATGTGCAAAGCACCGACGTGGTTCAAGTCAGCACCTTCCTGGGAGGTGTTGGCTGTGGTTTTCCCGGGACTTTCATGAAACCCATGTTCAGCTAAGCACAAAGCCCCATCCTCTTGACCATGAGAATAAACAACTGGTACAACTCTGTCTTTTTTCTTTGTCAAAGCCCAATTAGGGCTTGCATCAAGTGTCACATGTCACCAAGCTAAGAGAGAGTGAAGAGGAGACACAAAGGTGACGGGATGCCCACAGGAGCCAGAGGAACTACTTGCCTTGAGCTCTGGGTTGCAGGACTAGAGGCCTGATGGGTCACTCCATCCTGGGAGTCTCCGCAACGTTCCTCTGAACTGCCACGGTCAATATGCTCCCTGTTCATGCTTAGAGTGGTATGGATTTCTGATGCCTAAAGTCTATAGAACATCTTGAGAGAGAAACAACTATTTGGTCATGATCCAAAGATGACAAGTGTTTACCACCTACTCATGACCTTACATCCCCTTTAGTAATTTATTATTTATTGACCAGGATAGTAATGTAAACAAATGTCAGTTCTGTGGCTACATGACAAAAGATTTGTAAGCACATTTCTTTCATGAGTCAGTTATGATGAAATAAGCTGCCATGTTAGAGAGGCCTATACAGCAAGGAACAGAGTGCTCCTCCAGCCAGTAGGGGAGTGAGGCCTCCAGCCTCACAGTTCATAGCTGCTGGATCCTGCTACAGACATATGAATGGCCATGGAAGCAGACCCTTCCCCGGGCAGACAACATTGCAGTCCAGATCCACACAGCCTCATGCAGGGTCCTGAGGCAGAGCCCTGGGCTAAGCTGTTCCTGGATCCCTGCCCCACACCCCCAACTGTGAGAAAAAGTGCTTTTTAAATCAATACGTTTGGGGATAATACGTTATGCAGCAGTAGATGACAAACACAGGTTATTATGCAGGCACTTTCCTTTGGGAAAGGCAGATTCAATTCTGACTACAGAAGAGTTTCCCATCCAAGGGTTAAAAAGTAGAACAGTGTTGCATGAGGCCAGGCCTGGAGGAGGTGGGAGGGGACTAGGGAGTAACTGCTCAGGGGCTTGGGAGGTCAGAGGTGACCAGGCTGCTTTTTAACTGACTTTAGTGATGGCGGTAGTATTTTGTGGATGTACTATAAAGTGATAGTCTTCAAATAAGTGAACACGGGAATCATAATTCAATAAAACCATTATCTTTAAATTATTACTTTATTCCTATTAGGTTTTAGTATTAACTGATTTTTTTCCCCACTCATATAAAATGGAGACACATGTCACAAAACAAAATCAGTTGTTGGCCCAGGACATCAGCAGTGCAACCATCAACCAGGCATTTGCTACCTCCAGACCATACGCCCTTGAGTCCCCACAGCTGCTAAGAAAAGCCTCCATTGATCTAAGACCTATGTCTAAATCTATGAAAAGCCAGGACCTGGAGGCAGAAAAACTCCTTCACTCTGCTCGGGTCCCAAGCCTCAGCTCTAGCTGCTAGGGACAAGAAGAGGAGCCATGAATGACTTCAAGAGCATCTAAGGCAGAGGGCAAAGCCCTCACCTATCCCGACTCTCCTATTTGGTGCGATATGGGCAACGTGGTTGCAGTAACTCCTCATGCAATGGAAAAGGATCCTAGAGAGATGATAAAAACATAGAAATTAAGATCTGCTCATTCTGGACCCACCAGAGGGACAGAGACCAGCGTCTTCAAAAGTCAGGCAGAAGGAGCGATTGACAGAGGCCTCGGGTCTCCATCTGCCTCTCTAACATCAGAATGGAAGCCAATAAATAATCTGTGTTCAGATCAGCTGACAGCTTGCAATGTTCCAGCTCCAAGTGCCTTCCACAGTCATTCCTTTGATACTTGCTGCAGGGCTAAGGAGGGGTGACATTATGGTCTTACAGGTGAAGGAGACAGCAGGTGAGAGAGCTGGGACCAGCCTAAGGCAGGTAGGGCCAGGCTGGCGTGCCTGCGGGGTGCCCCCTGGGCACCGCCCTCGGTCCAGCAGGAGAAGCCCTGGAGCATTGTGGGAATACAAGCACGGGGGTCCCAATCAGAACACAGGCACACGGCCCAAGCCCTGCTCTGCCCTCTGTCTTTCCCAGCTTGTAAATCCATTCCCTTGCGGACAACACCATGACCCGTTTTCAGCCTGTTTTCCAGAAACAGGAGTACCCAAGTTCATGAGACCATTTATTAAGCTCCCATCATGGACCAGTCATTGAGCTTAGATCTGGGTTTTCATGGTGGGTACATGATCATGGAGGGTGCCTCTCCCCTGGAGCTGACAACAACTTCAAAAACATTCAATCACTGGCTAGGTTGTTTTTAAGTTAAGTCAAGTGCAGCAGAGGAATTGAAGCTCATAGTATATAAGAGATCTAAAGGGGGGCTAACTTCTTTGGGGCTCCAGAGGCCGCTGTGCGGAGGCCATGCGCCTAAGTTAATACCTTAAGGATGAGAAGGTGACCCGAGCAGGTGGGAGGAGGCGGCGGCAACGTTGGAGCAGAATTGCTGGTGAATACAGAACCCCGAGGCTGGCAAAGAGGGTCCTGTTCATGTCTGTCTGTGTATTGTATGGCCACTTCAGACCCACTTGGACGGCAGTTATCAAAAAGGCAGAAAATTCAAAGCGTGGATATGAAGAGTCAAGAAGCCTCACCCACGACTGGTGGGCATGTGAAGTGGAGCGGCTGGTGTGGCAATGTGTGGCGGGTCCTCAAAATGGTAAAGCTGGAGTCGCCATTCGATCCAGCGATTCCACATCTAATTTGTACCCCCAAAGACTTGGGGTTCAACATGTTCTGTCCATCCATGTTCACAGTAGCATTATTCATGTCACCAGAGGTAGGCGCAAGCCAAGAGTCCATCAGCAGGTCAGGCAAGGCTGCAGCCTCAGAGCCCGTGTATGGAGGGTGGGCAGGATGTCAAGAGTCACATTAGAGCCTCTGGGGACTGTCACTTTACCAGTCACAGCTTCACTGTTGGGAGGCAGATACCACAATCCCCATTTTACAGATGTGCAACACTGAGGCCCAGAGACGCTAAATAAATAACTGGGAATCTCTAAGTGATAGAACTGGCAGGGGGGCTCATATACCCAGCCCCAAGCCCTTTCAGACCAGCAGAAAAGTTCTAGATCCTGGCTGTACATCACAGACCCCTGGGATCTGAAACAGAACTTGTGCAGGTGTTGGGAAACCCTTGCCTGGATGTGGCATTTTTAGAAGAACACACGCCCAGGTGCTCAGTCAAAGTCAGTATTCAATGTTCAAACAGGGAGGCTGAGCTCGGCTGCTCTGGCAACCAGGGCAGACGCTTCCAGCCGGGGAGATGCTAAGAGACTGATGGATGTGAACTCCATTCAGGTCCTGTTTGCATTCTCTTGGCTCCCCACCCAGCTGCCTTTGATGGTGTGAGTCGCCCACAGACACCTCATAGCAGAGCCTTTGATATCCAGGCATGTGCAGCCACAGGGAGCTGTCTTACACCTGAGGACATGGGAAGAACTAAGGGAAACAAATGGCAGGACTCTTGGGGACAAGGCAATGCCTGTGGGAGCCTCGGAGAAGATGTCCCTCTTTGATATTTGTTTCTCCAGCCAACTAACTCAAGTGTTTGCAAAATCAGTTCTGGCCACTGGCCAATTATTGGCTATTTCTCCAGTCATCTCTGGATCGTACAGAGAGATGGGGAAGGCTTCCAGGCCCATAGATGGAGACACAGATAGAGAAAACACAAGGCAGAACCAGGGAGGTGACTCAGCTGGGAAAATGCTTGCCACACAAGTATGAAGGGCTGACCTCGATCCTCAATGTAAATGCCAGCACAATCCCTGGAGCGCTCTAGCCAGCCATTTGAGCTGAATCAGGGACTCCAGACCAGTCACAGACCTTAGCTGAAGGACAGAGATTGAGGAAGGCACTAGACATTGACCTCTAGCCTCCACACAAATGCACATGCACACACACACACACACACACACACACACTCGTGCACACTCACATGCACATCCACACACATGCGCACACCCACACACGAAGAGCTGTATGTATCTGTCCTCTGTCCTCTGCTCCATGGCACAGTGGTGGAGATGGACTCGGGACTGAACATCCCTGTTAAACAATTTACCGGACAGTTCTCTAAAGCTTGGTTTCTCTGTTCATAAATGAGGAGGAATCATGCTGTTCCCTGGGTTTGCTGTAAAGATGAAAAGATAAAATAGACACAAAATTCAAGCCCCCCCACCCCGCAAGTGGGAAGGCACCCCTGAAATGCAGCTACCCCTGCCCTCTCAGGGAAGCCACAACCCTCGCTTTAAGCCCCTGACTCTCAGGTGGAGGCCAAGCTTCCCTCCCTGCCATGCCCGACTCTGCACTTGCCAATGTCGGAACATCGCTGGATGTCACCGTTGAAACCCGAAGGATGATACTGGCCTCTAGTGGGTAGAGACCAGCTCTGTCGCTAAGCACCCTACAAATCACAGAGGCTCCCTACAACAAGGAAACACCCCGCCAGAACCAAGCTGGCTAGGAGTAGTGCTAGAGAGAAGGGAGGGGGAGGGGAACCCTGCTCTCATTCGTTGACCAGGAAAGCTCTCCTAGAAATAATTCCCTGCTTGTTCTCCTGATGTGGCTGTGGCTTTCCTGGCTTCCCTACACTCTCTACATTCTTGAGAGCAGTGAGGGATTGTACAAGATGAATGTGAGTGTGTGTGTGTGTGTGTGTGTGTGTGTGTGTGTGTGTGTGTGCGCGCGCGCGCGCGCGTGCACAGGCCATATTACCAGCCCACAACATTTCATTTGATGTAATTTAATAAACAAAGTGAAAACATATGATATGAGTAAAAGAGCAATAGTATTTAGGGTCACAACACTCACATCATATATTCCACCAGGACATCGTGGTAAATGCAGATGTTGGCCCCACCAGGTCTGAGGTGGAGGCACTAACTTCTGGCATTGCTTATTTGCTACGATGGTTGATCTCGGTTGTCATCTTGACAGGATTTGGAATTACCTAGGAGATACGTCTCTGGGCGTGTCTGTGAGGGCATCTCCTGAGAGGATTAATTGAGGGAAGGCCCATCCTCAAAGTGGGCAGCACCCTCCAACAGATGACGCACATATAGACAGGTCTGAGGTAAAGTGCACCACCCAGCCACCTTCACTTACAAGCAAGTGTGTCCATCACTGCAGCCCCAAACCTCTGCTGACCTCAAACCCCTGCTTCTCCGGTTTCCCAGTGAGGACTGAGTACCAGGGCCAGACGGAGGCTGCAGAGGCATCAGCTTTGTGGGCTGAGCAGCTATGAGTTCTCAGCCTCTGTGGGAGGCAGTCAGTCATTGCTGGATTCCCCAGTCCCTGTGTCAGCCAATCCAATAAATACCTTTTATAATATACATGCGTCCTAATAACACTGCCTAACACAGTTGGTTTAGTTTGACTTGGAAGTTATTTTTATTTGTTTTGTTTTTGTTTTATTTGTTTGTCTCACTGTGTCCTGTGTGAAACTTTAGACGTCTTGACTCAGCCTCCAGAGTGCTGGGATTACAGGTGCTCAGCTGTGCTTGCGTTTGTAACAGGCCCCCAGGTAGGGCTGATACTGATGACCCAAGTCTTGGCTAGATAAGAGAGACAGCCCGTGACCCAGCCAGGGCTTTGTATACTTGCCCACATCACGGAACTGTGCTAGACCTTAAGTCAAGGCTCAAGATTCTAAGGCAATTCCCTCCTAGGTACTAGGTGAACCGTTCTCTCAACATCAGAACAGTTTCCACAAGGTCTTGGACACTGTGGGCTAAGTAGTAATGGGTTTCTTTTTATTACTAAAACCTCCTGAATTTGATTATGTTTGTAATAACCATTAGCCCCTCTCTAGCATCCACATTCTCCGATTATGCTGCGCACAGCTTCTCCCGTGCCGTCACGTGAATCTTCGCCCACATCTTCCAGGAACACTCAAGCGCAAACTCAGAACTTCCCCCAGGCGATCCCATCTCCACCCTGTCAGCATCTGCATTGGGCAACCTTCCATTCCCTCATTACTGCAGACAGACTGCCCTCCCTACCTCTAAGACTGTATCTCATATGCACACCTTCACACACGCTGCTCAGCAGGCTTCCCTCTCTTTCCTCACACACATTATTTCTGTGGCCTATAATCATGCTAAAATGTCTCTGTTAAAAAGCAAATGTTTATCTGTTTATTGATTACTATTTTTACTAGGATATATCAATTGTACAAAATAGTGAGTTCCCTCTAGCTGAGGAGCCATTGGCAGTTGATGCCTTCTGGGAGAGAGTTTTCTTTGGGGATGTGGCCCCCGAGAGGTTACCCATGCTTCAGTAGAAGGCCCTGTGCCTACACACGTGCAGGTAGCACCAGGTGGCCTCAGTGGTTTTTTAAAAATAACACACATGAAGTTGGGCGGGGGTGATGGGGAATGGGGAGGAATTGAAGGAGAGGAAATTGGAGATAAATCGGATCAAAACATTACATGCACATATAAAAAATCCCTTGATGGGAAGAAGTTTGTTAGAATTTGTCTTAAGAGTGACGTGGTTCAGCAGACGGGGGGAGTGGGGGCAGGCAAAGACATTTGTGACCATGACTGACCAATTGAGTTTGTTCCCCAGGACGCAGGTGTTGGAAGAAGAGAACTTATTCCCATAGACTGTCCTCTGAACTCCACTTGTGTGCCTTGATCACAAGTGTACATTGAAGCAAATGCGCGCACGCATGCACTCGCGCGCACACACACGCACTATTTTAAAAGACTGAGTTAAACCCGTAGTTGTCACAGGATGGTGTCAGTCCTAACTGACGGCCTGTGTGACAAGTGGGGCAAATTAAATAACGGGGAAAGAAGGGGTTAAGATCGCTTTTAAGAACTGCCAAGGGCTGACACTGTTCGGCTGCCCGTCCACCCCTGAAAATGCCAGTCAGCTATAGAAGTGTTTGCACGAAGCAGAGGGTCAGCATCCCAAACCCAAGGCTCTGAGAAGAGAAATCCTTTCCGTTCTGAAACATCTTGAGTGCCGTGTGATGCCACAAGTGGAAAATTCCCGCTGGACCACAGTGAGGGTGCAGTCAAACCACGGTGCTGGAGCACAGAGAGGCTGCACGAAACCGCTGCTGGGGTGTGGAAGTGTGTCTCAGCAGGCTCACGTGTTGAAGGCTTTGTTCACAACTTGTGGATCCAGTTGTTTAGTGGTGTTTGGGTCATGAGGAGCTCAACCAATTCAGCCCTGGATGGCGGCGGTGTTCAGGGGAGGTGGGGCAAGCAGGAGGTGGGATCTGGTTACATCCTAGATACATCCTAGATACATCCTACGAAGATGTATCTTATCACCTCCTCTGCTTCCGTTGTTCTGCATCCCGGCTTTCATTCGGCAAGCTCTTTGCCATGACACGGGGTCTTACCTCAAGTAGCCATGGGTTGAAATCTCAAATTGTGAGCTAAAATGAATCCCTCTATCTGCTGTTTCTGTGGTGCGAGGCTAACACAATTGCCTGTGTGTTATGCGTATGTATATGCAAGGTCTACGTTAACCACGATGAATTTGAGTCTAGAGTTGGGCTGCATCCCCAGGATGCTTCCTTATGCATATGTAAGTATTTCCAAGTCTAAATTCAAACTCCTAAGCATTCCTGATAAGGGATTCTCAACCGCATGCGAAGAGCCGTCTTCAGAACAGCCAGTTCCTTGACACCTGACAGAAGGGAAAAAGTCAGTTATTTTTGTCACTTCCCCCTGCTGACCTGTGTACAGTACAATGACCCCAGAGCCTTGCCCTGTGACTAAGTGCTCAGCGGCACAGGCTAGTTTATATTAGTGTAAGCACTGTCCACCACGCGCCTTCCTGCTCCCTGTGAGACCATCATCCTCAAAGCCTCTACAAATAACACAAAGCTTGTCTTTGGAAGAAAGGGCAAGGCTCACTTGTTAGGGGAATCTGCTCCCAGTGTGTACAGAACGCTGGCTCCTTTGCAGCTTTCAACAAGGAAATGAAGTGCTCACAGGAAGCTTGGGATTGAAGGCAGCTGGAGGTCAGCTCATGTCAGGGACAGAGCACTCGCCTGGCATCTGCCAGGACCCAGGTTCATTCGATCGCTAGTGTTTTGTTTTGTGTTTTTTTTTTTTTGTTTGTTTTTTTTTTTTTTTTTTTTTTTTTTTGGTTTTTCGAGACAGGGTTTCTCTGTGTAGCTTTGCGCCTTTCCTGGAACTCACTTGGTAGCCCAGGCTGGCCTCGAACTCACAGAGATCCGCCTGGCTCTGCCTCCCGAGTGCTGGGATTAAAGGCGTGCGCCACCACCGCCCGGCTTGTTTTGTGTTTTTAATGTTAAAAAAGAAGGAAGAGTGAATGCCTTTAGTTCTAGTACTTGAGAGGCAGAGGCAGGAGATCTCTGAGTTTGAGGGCAGCCTGGTCTACAGAGCAAGTTCTCTCTCTCTCTCTTTCTGCATCACACATTAACACGAGTGTTATTGTACTTAGCAATCAGAACACACCTGACCTACATGGTAAAGTATGGGTTAAGCTTTGCTCTGGTAGTAAATAAATAAAAATTAAGTACATGCACACTTCCTTTCCCTGCCCATGAATACATGGGCCCTAAAATAAGTGGGAAAGATAAAAAATCAGATTTTTTTTTTTTAAAAAAAATAAGTACCATAAATACATGTGGAAAAGTTTCGTTATTTTCTGGTCCTGTGTCTCAGTGGCCCCATCTCTAAAATGGGGGCATGAGGCAAGTCCGGAAGAGTTATTTATAGCATTAGAAATGAAGGGCGCCCAGCGCCTGAGGTAGTAAGTACAGCAGACACCCGATAAGCTGCTCTGGTGCCGGCAAGTGGCGGAGGCTGCAGTTCCAGCGAGACCGCAGACATTCCGTTCCCCGGGTGACACTCAGGTCACAGAGCTGCAATTCTGCTCACAGATCAAGCTGCACATAGCATACCTCTCTGATCTGTGCCACCCACTGCTGCCGTTTTTGTTCGGCACGTCAGAAGGAAAGAACTTGAGCGGTTCATGATGAAATGAGAATCAATCCAGAGAGAGTGTTTTCACCCTGGGAAGTTCTTATTGGCGGGGCTGACCGAGCAATAGCCGCCTCGCTGTATTAGTCTCGTTTATCATAACTAAGAACTTTCCCGGCTTGTTGTGGTGGAGGCATGCCTGTAATCCCAACAGTTGGGAACAGAGGCAGGAGGATCAGGAATGCAAGGCCAGCCTGGGCTACCAGTGAGTGTGAGGCCAGCCTGGGCTACCAGTATAAGTGTGGCCTGCCTGGGCTACCAGTATAAGTGTGGCCTGCCTGGGCTACAAGTGAACGCGAGGCCAGCCTGGGCTACTAGTGAATGTGAGGCCAGCCTGGCCTACCAGTGTATGTGTGGCCTACCTGGGCTCTTTGAGACTTCCACTCAAAACAAAGGAAGTGAGGGGATTTAAAAACTAAGAATAGATATCCAGCCTCTCCACTGAAAGAAGATCCGATGGTTTCATTGCTGTCTCACGTTGCATAATTAGTTCCACTGGGATGATACTCTGGAGGAACTCAGGAGATGTTTTCTGGGGCTCAAATGCAACTGAAAAGGAAAAGATAAGTCAAGACATCCCCAGGGCCTGGGGGTGTAGCTCAGGAGTACAGTGCTCACCAGGCAAGCACAGGCCCTGAGTCTGATGCCCAACATGAGAAACTAATCCACAATAAAAATCCCTTCTGCTTCAGTGCCTGTGTTAAGAGCTTGGCATAGCTTGTGGATTTAAACAATGGCTCCCCTGGAGATTAGAAATCATTCTTCTCATTCACTTGAAGTAGAGATGATGATATACAATGTTTAGCATAAAACTTAACTGTTGTGGAATAATCTTTTTTTACATTGTGAAGATGTGTCTCTGCCTAAGGCACCTTGTGATTGGTTTAATAAAGAGTTCAATGGCAATAGCTAGGCAGAAGGAAGTTAGGTGGAACTTCCGGGCAGAGAGAGAAAGAGGAGATGAATCTAGGTGTGGGAGAGACACCAGAGGGCACAGAGAGGAAACAGGAGGTACAACATGGAAGTGAGGTAAAAAGCCACAAGGTAAAATGTAGATTAATATAAATGGGTTAATTTAAGGTATGAGAGCTAGAGGAACAAGCCTAAGCTATAGGCCAAGCTTTCATAATTAGTAAGTTCCTGTGTTGTTTCTTTGTAAGCTGGCTGTCCCAAAGAAAAATCTGTCTACATTAACAAATTGCACTCCAACTCCAGAGCAGCTGTGGTTCAGCAGCACTAACAATAAGAGCAGCCTAAGGTGCAGGCCCACCTGGGTTTGTTTTTATTTCACCGTGAGCATGGCACCCTTCCTTCTGACTTGCAACATAGTTACCTTTTTTTCTTTCTCTTTTTTCCCTCTCTGTTACTGTGGTTAATCTCATCCTGGGATTCTGGAATCAGATCC
The DNA here is from genome assembly GCF_007827085.1 of Peromyscus californicus insignis. Taxonomy (NCBI): domain Eukaryota; kingdom Metazoa; phylum Chordata; class Mammalia; order Rodentia; family Cricetidae; genus Peromyscus; species Peromyscus californicus. The sequence goes on from NW_026294424.1 coordinate 90,634,646, forward strand.
TTATGAAAACAAAGCTTTGAAGAAGCCACCTGATTTCTCCCAAAACCTCAAGCCAGCAGCGACTCAAGTCACCACGAGACAGCGAGGACTAGCTGTCGGCCAGGTGTCCCCTGCCTGGCTTTTGAGCCCTTCGGGCCTCTGAACCACGGGAGTGGGGACTGTACCCTTCCAGAACTTCTCAAACAGAAGCTCACAGAAAGCTACTTTCTGTTCCTGGCTTTTTTTTTAGTATGAAAAAAGAACCTCTGGTTTTCACAGCAATGTTCCTAACGACTTTTCTAAAAGCCAATCCAAGACTTGAAAGACTGGTTATATTTATTGTGCTTGGTAAGGACACGGATGTTTGCTTTTCTTAAACAGAGGCTACATTAAGAAATACCACACTGTAGCTTAGAACACAGACAAATATTACTGACATCAAATATTACTGACATCAAAGAATGATAATCCTCATGATACACAATGTACTGCTGTTTTCTGCTCTATGTTGTTTTTAAAATACTAATTTATTTTTCAGATTTATGTTTGTTATATATATATGAGTGTCTTGCCTACATGTATGTAAGTACACCATGTGTATTCCTGGTATTCAAGAAAATCAGAAGACAACATCAGATCCCCTGGACCTGGAGTCACAGTTGGTTGTGAGCTAACATGTGGGTGCTGGGAATCAAACCCTGGTCCTATGGAAGAACACCAAGTGCTCTTAACTGCTGAGTCATCTCTTCAGCCCCTTGTATTATTATTTTTCAACTGTTGGTTATGACCCCAAACCTGAAGCGTTTCACACTTTCTGAACAGTCACAGTCTCTAGGGAGACGTGCTGGCTGAAATGAACTCTTCAGGCTTTGGCATACTCCTGTGACATCCATAGCTCTCTCCATGCCATTGACTCCCCCAGGGCTGCCATCAAACATTCTTGATGGGTCAAGAAGAAAGGATGCCTTTGCCTTTTCTTCTAGGTTTATAAAGTTCTGAGGGGTACCTGCCAAAGATCCTCAAGCTCTCCCACCTCTGACAGAGCAAGGCCCCTCTTCATAATAAACCCAAGATATCATAGAGGTGTGTTATTAAAAAAAAAAAAAAAAAAAGCTACCCATCTCATATCAGATTCATGTCCAGGTGAGAAAACATTCCCCCCAGACAGGCCCATCAGACTCTGAATTTATGTATTCTCATTTTCAGGCTTAAGTGAGACCTCACATTTGACTGCAGAACATGGGGTTTCTGATGCAGCAATGATACGCACTGAGAAGGCACAGTGTTGCAAACTGAAGAGGATCCCATCTGCACTGTCTCTAATAGTCTGAGGCGCCCTCAGAGTCATGCGCCCTGGCCTATCGGGCACTGAGTCAAATCCGCAGCATTTCAGAGATGCTCATCCGTGCCCTGTTTGAGTGTGTAGGCCCTCCTTGCAGTTAAGTCTCCCTGAGGGGGAGACAAGCAGCCATTCCCAGTCTCTGTGAACGCAGACAGCCACTGCCCCGTGCTTTAGGGAAGCATGCTCTTTTGAGAAGCAGTGCTCTTCCCTATGTCCCTGTAGCTGCCTCCACTGACAGCCAATCAAATCTGTTCTCCCTTTAGAGCTCAATCCCCGACCAACTGGAGCGTCCCTGGTTCTAGGTAAGCTTAGCTTTTCCTCAGCCTCCCTTTTCTGGTCAGCAGCAATGATCAAGACCATCGTCTCCTCCCCTTCTTCTCTCACCCTCGTCTATATGAGAGCATGACAGCTCGCTTGTGTGTGTGAAGGTCTTGTGCTTGCGTGCTTGCCTGCTTGACCTTTGTTTTCGGTCAGTGAGGGTATTTTAGTTATCACAGGTCCTCCCTGATGATATTGCACTTCCCCTGGGTTACCAGTGAAGGATCTCCTCTCGGGGGCAGCTGGGCACCCGTCCAACCAGCTGTTCTCAACCTAAACAGCACATTAGAATCCTTCTGACATCTTCAGCCCAGGCTCCATGTAGACCAGTTAAATTAGGATCTCTGACCTAACAGAAGATTTAACAGGCAGAAGTAATTTTTATTGTGTATGAATTTTCGTGTGTGTATACATACATGGGTGCACTCGCGTATGTAAGAAACTGGGGTGTGTGGGGGGTGGCATAGGCCAGACAATGCCAGGCGTCCTCCCCAGGAGCACCATCTCATTGGTCTCTCATTGGCCTGGAACTCACCACTTAGACTAGATTAACTCACCGGTGAGGCAGCCCCAAGGATCCTCCTGCATGACTACTCCCCCGTGTCGGGATAGTAAGCAACCATCACCACGCCTAGCATTTTTATGTGAATCCTAGGGACTGCACAGGTCCTCATGCTAGCGAGGCAAGTACTTTACAGGCTGAGCCATCTCCGCCTGGGACATCAGTGCTCTCAAAGTTCTTTGGGTAATTAACAGGAACAACCAAGACTGAGACCCATCGCTTGTTCTTCCCATCTACTGCACACGTCCATAACTAAGATCCTTCTCCAACCAGCGGGAGAAGAGAAGCTCAAATTCCAGAGTGAAGACACAGGTCCTGCACCTTCTACAGTCTGGGAAAGGGCTGCACAGGTCACTTGTCAAGCCAAGACTTATATCCAACTAGAACCAGTTATTCCCCAGCACAACATTGTTTGAGAATCTACCAGGAGGAGACCTAGTTGTCGGACTGAGTGTGGGAGGTTCTGAATGTGGAGGATTTTGTCTCTGGCAGCCAGAGCCTCTGGCCATCAGAACTAAAATGCCAAACAATAAGAGGATGGAGACCTTTGCAGAAGTCTTCAGTGCTTCTGTCTGAAGGAGCTGGGACAGTAGCTGGGGGACGTGACTTCTGACCTGTGCTTTTGAGAGGGGATAGAATTTTTGCTGGCACAGAAGAGCCTGAGGATAACTAGAGAAAGGTCAGGAGGCAGCCATGAATCTTTTCATCCAAACTTCACCATCCTTTGAGCTTCCAAAAGCTTAAAGGCTCCCAGCCATCATGAGGTATTACAATTGGAGGAGTTTTTTTGGGGAGGACTGCCCCCCAGCTCCCGAATAAATTACACAGAGAGGCTTATACTAAATTATGAATGCCCGGCCTTAGCTTGGCTTAGTTTCTAGCCAGCTTTCCTTAACTTATCCTGTCTACCTTTTGCCTCTGAGCTTTTCCTGTTCTCTTCTGTAAATCTTACTCTGTGGCTTGCTGTGTAGCTGGCCCCTGGAGTCCTCCTCCTCTGGCTCCTAGATCTTAGATCTCTCCTCCTAGTTTTCTCCTTCTATATATACTCTCTGCCTGCCAGCCCTGCCTATCCTTTCTCCTGCCTTTCTATTGGCTGTTCAGTTCCTTATAGACCATCAGGTGTTTTAGACAGGCACAGTAACACAGCTTCACAGAGTTAAACAAATGCAACATAAACAAAAGTAACACACTTTAAAATAATATTCTACTACAAGGTTTCCCAAAGGGTTTTGGTTGTAGTGAAAGCAGAGGGATTTCTTTGGGGCTGGGGTTTCCCTGGAGAGGATAAAGGGGCTGCATCTACAACAGTGAGGAGAGTCCAAGGGCACCCGGGGAGCCTAGAAACTAGGTTGACAGTGGGTACTGAGCACCGATTAGCATCTGTCAGTTCCCTTTCCATGTGCTTACAACCATCTGATAGTCACGACTATAATCCAATAAATTAATCAACTACTATCAGCTTTGGGTTTAACCCTCTCCCAAGAATATCCAGCGCCCAGATGCACACCCTATATGTGTGGGTACATAGGATTGTTTGGCATTTTGCCAATGGGTTAGCAAACATTTTTTGGAATTGACAGGAGAAGGACGTGTTTAAGGAAAGTGATTTTAAACATGTTGCCACCTTCTTGAACACAAGAGGTAACAGAATCTGTCACTCACCCACATGCTGCCTTCACATCAGGGTAATGCTACACTGAAGGCAAATGGAAGAAGCCAATGAGAAAGTTCTCTGTTCCTCCTCCTTGCCTAAAAGCAGATGAAGCTCAAGGAAATGTCTCTCTCCGTCCCTGCCCTTCTCTACAGAGCTAATCATAAGAGACAATTTCACATGCTCAATGACATAAAGAAGTTGCTGGAAAAACTTGCATAATTTATCTTCCTAACTGGCCCGTATCTTCCATTAACTTTCCATGTAAGCTGCTGCCAGCACAATACCTGTACAAGATAAAGTCGGTCAACACTCTGGGATGGAGAAGGAAGGGGTTTGTGAGATCCCACCCCTAAATGAGGGGGTCCTGGAAGTTTATGGCTACCTTGGGAGGACAAGTCAGATTTCTTCAGTGGTATGGCCCATGGTAGGTTGTCCATGCTCCAGTGGGTGGACCTTACACCCATGTGCACAGGGTAGCACTGATTGGCCCCAGTGGATGATAGGAGGAGGAAGAGGGGGTGATGGAGCTGGGACAGTGATGTAGGGATGTGGGGGAAGTCTATGAGGTATTAGAGGGATCAGGCAGCAGATATAATCTAAATACATTGTAGTCATACATGAAATTACTGAAGAATTAATTAAGAGTCAGTCTTTGAGGGGCCTGGTGTGGCAATCCCTTTGAGCTCCTCCGAGTGCTTCTGTGTATGATGCACGGGTTCACAAACCTATTTGTGCTCCTCCTCCTACTCAGTCTTCAAAGGTAAACTTACCAGACCTCGGCTAGACACTGCTATGCGCCAACAGAAAACGGGATCTGACTTCTCCTCCGAACACAGCAGCGCTCGCTCCTGGGGGGCTGCTGCTTTGCGGAAGGCTCCCATCAAAAGCAGACTGTGTGAAGCACGTCTAACCACCCTGCTTGGGATGCACAGAAGCTCCCAGACCCACCAGTCAGCACCACACTCCTGCTGTTTTCACACTGCTTTCAGCTCTCTTCATTTTCATGATGTGTTGTGTTGTGCTGTGCTGTGTTGTTTTGTTTTGTTTTTCGAGACAGGGTTTCTCTGTGTAACTTTGCACCTTTCCTGGAACTCACTTGGTAGCCCAGGCTGGCCTCGAACTCACAGAGATCCGCCTGCCTCTGCCTCCCGAGTGCTGGGATTAAAGGCGTGTGCCACCACCGCCCGGCCTTCATTTTCATTTTCAACCCTGTGACACGCAGAGGACCGACACAGTCAATCCTTTTCTTAGGGCAGAAATCTGGGAGTGGGAGTCTACAGCGCCCAGCGGGATCGCCCCAGCGATGGTCCTGGTGACCATCTGGTGGCAGCAGCAGGTGGCCATTAGTTTGCTTTTGTCGGGAACCCAAGGGGCAGAGCACAGCTGCTGGGACAAGGCCTGGCATAGACACAGCCTGACCAGAGCAGCTTGCAGGAGCCCACGGGGTGTGTGAACAACCCCGGGACAGAGGTGACCTTCTCGGCAGCTTGCCTGCCCCTGCCCCTGCCCCTGCAGGCCAGAGCATTAGCTGACCCATGGACTATGCACCGCCACAGTGGACTCAGTGTCCTCCTGTCCAGGTAAAAAGGGCTCTGGATCTGGAATCTCATCCCAACTCTGCTGCCCAGGAGAAGGGGAGCCGTTACGGTTGAAGCTTAGCTGTAACTCAGGGCCTCCCGGGCAGTGCTCTTGAGGACAAAGTCTAGGGTGCAGAGCCATGGTCTGGGTTCCTGTCACACTCCACACACCAAGACAGCGTGAGTAAGGAAAAACTCAGACCTCTAAGATCGGCAGTCACACAAATAAAGGGTCCGAGGAGCCAAGCTATTCCCCATTTCCTCCCAGGAGGGAGAAGCAACTGCAAGGCCGACGCGTCACACGGTGTCACCCTAGGCAAGGGTGCCGCTTCTCCACAGTTTGCCTCTCTTCCGCTCCTGTTTCTTTGTTGACTTTTGACACAGGGCTGAGTTTGCCTCCTGTAAACCCCACAGCTCCAACCATCACAGTTCTGTTTCTTTGCTCAAAAGACATTTCCAGGAAGCTGGGTTCTATTTTTTTCTCTCTCCTGTCACTTCTGAATTCATCCGCCGTTAGGCAGGTATGCTGGCACATGCCTGGGTGACCCCAGCACTCGGGAGGCTGAGGCAAGAGGACCATGACCCTGAGGTGCAGAGAGAAACTTTGGTTTTATTTGTTTGAATCACCTGGCATTTTTCTAGATCTGCTCTTTTGCTTATTCAGGTGTGTTTGCCTGTCTCCTCCATATTTTCTCAGCCGCCTGAGTCTCCTACTAGTCGAAATGTCTGTCTTAGTTAGGGTTTCAGTTGCTGGGAAGAGACACCATGACCATGGCAACTCTCATAAAGGAAAACATTTCATTGGGGTGGCTGGCTTACAGTTCAGAGGTTTAGTTCGTTATCATCATGGCAGGGAGCATGGCAGCATGCAGGCAGATGTGCTGGAGAAGGAGCTGAGAGTCCTATGTCTTGTGCAGGCAACAGGAAGTGGTCTGCAACACTGGGCATGGCTTGAGCGTAAGTGAGACCTCAAAGCCCGCCTCCACAGTGGCACACTTCCTCAAACAAGACCACACCTACTTCAACAAACCCACCCCTCCTAATAATGCCACTCCCTTTGGGGGCCATTTTCTTTCAAAGCACCACATTCCACTCCCTGGCCCCCAAAGGCTTGAAGCCATATCATAATGGATAGGTGCATTCAGGCTAACTTCAAAAGTCCCCGTTGTCTATAAAAGTCCCAAACATATTTAAAAGTCTAGAGTTCAAAGTATCTTCTGAGATTCATGCAACCTCTTAACTGTAATCACCTGTGAAATCAAAAATCAAAAAGATCACATACTTCTAACATATAATGGTACAAGACACATATCACTATTCCAAAACATAGGGAAGGGAGCACAGTGAGGAAATACTGGACCAAAGCAAGACCAGAAACCAGTTGGTAAATTCCAAACTCAGCATCTCTATGTCTGATGTCAAAATGCTCTTCAGATATCCAACTCCTTTCAGCTCTGATTACTACGACACATTTCTTTCTCTTGGGCTGGTTCCACTCCCTGTTAGCAGCTCTCCTCGGCAGGTATTCCTCGGCTCTGGCATCTTCAACATCTTGGGGTCTTCAGCTTCAGGTCTTCATGCAATGGCCTCCCTAGGCCTCCATTCAGGGACACCTCTGACACATGCCTGGCCTCAGTGGCTTTCCTTAGTTGCAGAGGCAAATACCATAGCCCCTTCCTCCTATCCTTAACTCCAGAACCGTGTGGCCAAAGCTGCCAAGTTCCGCCGCTTACTGCAGCTGGAACATGGTCCCCTCATTCAATTACGTCTTCACCAACTTCCTGTTTTCAATGAGTTCCTGCACTGCCTAAGCTTGACTGTCCTGGATCTTGCTCTGTAGACCAGGCTGGCCTCAAACTCAGAGATCTGCTGGCTTCTACCTCTGGAGTGCTGGAATTAAAGGGATGCACCACCACACCTGGTTGTAAGCTTTTCTTTAATTCCTTTCCACAAGGTGGAAACTTAGCTGAGTGGGATCTTGCCCTGAGGTCACCACTCCCTGTATTCCATTTCTTAATCTATTATCTCCTTGAACACAGAATTTAGCTCCACTCCACTTCCTGATGCTCCTTTTCCCCTCAAATTTTACATTTTGTAATTTACCCTGCTCAGCTTGCTCTTTTCCATTATAAATCTTCATTAGAGTTAACACTTATAACCTCATGACACAAAGCCAGGCTGTTTTGAGATTCCTGCTGCCAATGGAATTAATCCAAAACTCTCCACTTTAGCCTCAGGCAGACTCTTCAGACAAGGGCAAAACCTAGTCACATTCTTCACCAAAATATCGCAAGAATGACCTCTAGGGCACATACTAACATTCTTCTCCTCTGAAACCTCTTGAGCTAGTCCACAGTTCAAATCATTCTCAGCACCACTGACTTCCATGCTCCTACTAGTATGGCCCATTAAGCAACACTTAAAGCATTCAAATGCTTTTCTAATCCAGAGTCCTAAGGTCCATATTCCTTCAAATAAAAACATGGTCTGGCCTATCACAGCAATATCCCAGTCCCTGGTGCCAACTTCTGTCTTAGGGTTTCTATTGCTGTGAAGAGACATCATGACCACAGCAACTCTTATAAAGGAAAACACTTAATGGGGTGGCAGCTTACAGCTTCAGAGGTTTAGTCCGTTATCGTCATGGTGAGACATGGCAGCATGCAGGTAGACATGGTGCTGGAGAAGGAGCTGAGAGTGGAGAAGGAGCTTCATCTTGATCCCATAGGCAACAGGAAGTGGTCTGAGACAGTGAGTGGGGCTTGAACATATGAGACCAAAAAGCCCGCCCCCACAGTGACACACTTCCTCCAATAAGGCCACACCCACTCCCACAAAGCCACACAAAGCCACACCTCCTAATAATGCCACTCCCTTTGGGGGCCATTTTCTTTCAAACCACCAATGTCCTTTCAGGTCCTGTTGAAGGTCACTAGTCACTAGTCATTGATGGCCACGTGAGCTGAACACCATCCCCAAGTCCCTCACTCTAAAAAAGACAGAAACTGAATGTAGTCCAGTACAGCATTCGGGGAAGGAAACAAATCTTGGACTATAGGAGAGGATATCCTCTGGACCCTCTACCATAATGGACGGCTCTGAGCCACATGGGAAATTTTAGAGAGGTCCTTTCTGCCACCACCTAACTAGCACAAAGGGCAGGCGGAGCAGTGGCTCTCACATGGTGGCCTGAATGAAGCTGATGACAAAGACAAACACCAAGTCTAACTATGTTCCGGTGACCAACTCGGTATCTGTACAGGTTGAACGGCAGAAGAGGCCCACAGGGGCACACCATAAGTACCCACACCGAGCATGCATGCGCACCTCACGCTTCATTCCTGCTCAGCCCTCCACATCACCCCTTCCCCAGAGCACGGGCAAGCCAGGCCTGGCCTGCTGAGGAGGCACCCAGCACAGGCCCAGGAGCCTGCACTTGGGACCGACTGCTTGGGTTTGAACCCGATCTTAGCATTTTGTGAACTTGCGCCTTTTTCCTCAGCTGTGAACTAGGGCTAACAACTTCCCATCCACCTCAGGACAGTTGAGCAGGTCAGCACGTGCAGCCCACATCAGTGACAGGCATCCCGTTGTTGCCAGAACCTTTCCTTTGCAAAGAAAAATGGGGAGAACAATGACATGGGAAGAGAAAGGAAGAAATGATTCCGGAACAGCAGCCTAAGAGCTCTCAGGTGGCCACTCAGGAGGGCCCCACCTGTCCTTCCTCCATCAGGAAGCATTTCCGTGCATCTTGAGAGTGAAAATGAGGCACTCTCCACTCGAGGTCTTAGACACAGGGATAATTAAAACAGATGATGTGGCCAAGGCCTCCTACCCCCATCCTGGACCTTGAGAACTGCCTGGCTTACGTGGAATTTTGTCAAAGCACAAACCCAGGGATGTTTGCTGTCAAGAGGCAGGCAAATGAAGGTGCCTACTAGCTTCGTGCTCTGCTTATAAAGACATAAGAAGAAGGGTCACTATGAAATAAGATCATCTGTAGCAGAGTCCGTATGTTGGAAGACGATGGAGTCTGAAGTTCTCTGAGCATGTAGGCACAAGAGATGCTGTCCTTGTGGGGCAAGAAGGTCTGGCCAGAAGGAAGCAGACGCTTGATGCCCGGCTGTCACGCTGTCTTCACGAAGGAGGAAGTCTCACCAGTGGAAGGAAGCCAATTCTTCGCCATTCCTCTCTAGCCCACACTGGCTGCTTCACATCCAAACCAGCCGGCCAGCCAAGCCATCGTAGGAACTAGGTCAGAGCCAAGCGCCAGATGAGATGGCTGGCAGACATCTTCCCGAAACCCTGTCTCCTCTAACCACTCAAGGCTCTGGTCACCACGCCATCCCTCTCCATCACGTGCAGTACGTCCGTGAAGCGCAGAGGTACTGTGCCTACTCAGATGGTAGCTAAGCTCTGTACGGCTGTCAGAAGCCATGTGATATGGGGGAGGGGGGCGAGGAATCATCTTTTTCCTGTTCTTAATAGATGGCATTTTATGATATGACCTTGTTTATTTATTTGTTTTTTGTTTTGTTTTGTTGGGTCTTTTTGGTTTTTAGGTTTTTTTGTTTTTGTTTTTTGAGACGGCGGCTCACTCTGTAGTCCTGGTCTGATTAACACAGTGTAGGAAGAAGACCCAACACCTGGCAATATCCTACTTCAGCCACCTCGGAGCTTGGATTGCAGGCAGATACCACAACCCCAGATAGTAGAGCCTTAAAATTGTGCTTTGAGGGAGAGATTGCTTGATGGTTAGAGCACCGGCTGCTCTTTCAGAGGACCAGGGTTCAATTCCCAGCTCCCATCTGTAACTCCAGTCCCAGAGGAGCCGACACTTTTTCCCAGCCTCCTTCGCACTGCTTTCACATGGCACACAGACACGCATGCAGGCAAAACACCCATCCACATAAAAATAATTTTTAAAATGTGTCTTAACCAATTTTGTAGTAAGTGCCAAATACAAAACCTCAGAGCAATAGAAAACTCAAATTAACTTCCTATCCTGCCATGCAATGAGACTAAATTATTTCCTCTTAGCTTTATTTTTTAATTTTTTAAAGTAAATCTATAGTCAGTGTTTACAAAGTCGGCTATTTTCTCACTTGACATTATTTTATATGACTTTTCTATTTGTTTTCACAACACACACGTGTATTATTCTTAATAATGTCATGTTTGATTAAACAATATTTCTATTTAATGGTTAATTTGTTCTGTTTTTCTAAAATTTATTTCGTGTGTGTGTATGTATGTGCATGTGTGTGCAGAAGCTTGTGAAAGTGAGAAGAAGGCATCAGATACACTGGAGTCATCAATTGTGAGCTCTGATATGGTTGCTGGGAACTGAACCCAGGTCCTCTGGAAGGGCAGCCAGTGCTCTTAACCACCGAGCCATCTCTCCAGCCCATATCTTTGTGTTGATTTATTTCTCCAGGAAACAGTCTCAAACGTGTCACCAGGCCAAAGGATGTGGTGTTTCATGCCTCGTCACACTCTGCCATGTTGTTTTCCAGAGATATTTGTAATAATTTATGTCAGTATGGGATATGGCTTTCTCAAAAGCCTTACCAGACTTGATTTTATATGTATGATCTTCACCAGTGCAACTGGCATTTCATAACTTTGGGGAAGTTTGCTCTCGTTACCGTTATGGAGGCTGAGTCTTTCCCCAAGGGTCTGTGTTTATATACTGTAGTATGACTGAGGCCATAGTGCCTTGACCATTGATACAGTAGAACAGATCCCGCCCTGTGGGTCTGAGTCTGTCCCCTTGGTCTTCTAGGTGTTAATTATTTTTTTCATTCATTCTATTTATCACCAACATTCCTCCCCTAAGTCTCTTTGACTAGAGAAGGTTTTGCTCAGTGAGCACAGCTCCGACTCGGGTGAAGATCATCAATCCAGGCCCAGCTCCGGGTGCCCTGTTTTCTGCTGGCTGCACAGTTTAATATTCTCATAAATTTTCCTGTACACTGCCTGATTCTTAGGCTCCCAAGCTCTCTGATCAACTGTATTCCCAATTTGTCAAACTTACCCAGCACTTACTCAATGTTGTGCTGTGTGCAACTAAAAAAATGAGGATTATGTGTTTGCTTACATTTCTGTTCATTTCTGGTTTATGCCACGGCTTTTGGTTGAGGGAACATGTGGTGGTATTGTGTTCCCCAAAATATTGTGTACCTTAATAAACTTATCTGGGGTCAGAGAACTGAAAAGCCACAAGATACTTAGGCTAGAAAATGTTAGCACACACCTTTAATCCTAGCATTCCAGAGACAGAAATCCCTCTGGATCTCTGTGAGTTCAAGGCCGCATTGGAAACATCGAGGCATGGTGACTCACGCCTTTAATCCCAGAAAGTGAGCCTTTAATCCCAGGGAGTGTTGGTAGAAAGCAGAAAGGTTTATAAGGTGTGAGGACCAGAAACTAGAAGCATTTGGTTGGTTAGGCATTTTGGCTGGTTAAGCATTTGGCCTGGTTAAGCATTCAGGCTTCTAGCAACACAATTCAGCTGAGACTCATTCTGGATGAGGACTCAGAGGCTTCCAGTCTGAGGAAACAAGACCAGCTGAGGATCCGGCGAAGTGAGATAGATGAGGCTTGTTCTGTCTCTCTGATCTTCCAGTATTTCACCCCAATACCTGCCTCAGGTTTGAGTTTATTAGTAAGAACTTTTAAGACTCATGCTACAGGAACATTTCAACCCCATCAGCTAGAAGCACATCACAGCTGCTGGAAGACACAGAACTGAGCTGAGGTGATATCCACGCCAGAGGATTCGGGGGAGGGGTACACAAAACAACAAAACTGCAGGCAAGTTTAATCTAAAATTTAAACAAAATAAATATTTGAAACATGTTACAGAATCAACATAAGGTCAACTTAATTAGCTAAAGAATATGCAGGACCTAGACTTTTGCAAGACTCAGTTCAAATGAAGAAAGAGCAGATTAGAAACGGTCAGCATCACATGGAGCACAGCGTGAAAAATGGCCCAAAGAGCCAGGCTCTCAGGCCTGCAATTCCAGCACTAGGAAGGTTGAAATAGAAATAGCATGAATTCAAGGCCATCCTCGGCATCCTCGGCTAGGTTTGAGGCTAGACTACATTCCATGTCTCAAAAACAACCAGTCCAAAGATCCACACCTTAAAAAAAAAAGTATCACAAAAAGAAAACAAGTTACTAATTCAAGTTATTTACATTTAATTCAGTGTGTGTGTGTGTGTGTGTGTGTGTGTGTGTGTGTGTGTGTGTGTGTCTCGAGGCTCATGTGTGGAATCAGAGGACATGGCTGGAATCACGTCTCCCTTTCCACCAGCTGGATCCTAGGCTCGGTGGCGAGCACCCTTACCCACTCAACCATCTTCTGACTGTTATTATTTCTCTGCTCCCCACCACACCCTCACCATGAGAAGGGTTCCCAGTTGGGGAAGAAGGCATCCTGGCACGCTTCCTTCCTTTCTCATTTCCTGTTTACTCACAGCTAAAGGGCTAAGCCGCTCACTCACCCACCACGTCCACAGTTCCTATCCATCAATGCGGTCTCGGGAGCGGCTACAGTCACAAGCGGAAGTCCAGTCTCCCAGCTGCATATCCAGAGCGAGAAGGCGACTTTGTCCAGTGTGACAGACACAACTACATTTCGGTTCCAAATCATGGATTCTCAATAACGGTTACTACGGTCACTACAGTTTGCACTTATTGACGGTTTAGATTATGCCGAGACCCACCAACACTACTGCCCCATTTTACAGATGTGGCAAAATGAAGTCAGAACTTGGCCAGGGTCACTAACCTAGCAATAACAGAATTGAAGATTAACACTGCACACTGCCTCGTATCCGTGAATATTTTAATTATTTGTAGAAAATTGCAATTCTTTTCCGTGGCTGTGCAATTTTTAACTATAATACATTCAAAAGAAAATTTAATTCCAGCCCAGCTAGATATTCGCTGACTCACCGTAGTGTCAAATGCAAACGGGTGCAGACAAACTGCACCAAGACTCTGCTCTGCTCTGTGCTGATTGTTACACATATAAGCGGGTTTACTTGTTTTTCTCAACGCTGCTAAGATACTTGACGTCACAGCCAGTGAGATGGAGGCAGGGTTGTGCTAAGGAGAACTGGAAAGCGGAAACGCCAACCTGGAAGTCAAGAGGCAGGGTTTTAGCCCGGTTTCCAACAGGACGCCTCTCCAGACCACAGGTCCCTCACAGGCAAGAAGCAATCGGTGAAGGGCGGGGTTCTGAAGATCCTCTCTCGCTTTAGGTGTCTAGCAGTTGATGACGTTGGAAGCGTTATACTGGTGCCGGAGATGTGGGTGCAGCGCCCCCTCCTGGCAGTCTCTCTGTACTCTTCAGGGAGGGCCTGGTCATACCGACATCAGCCAGCAGGTGGTGCTCATTTGTCCCGAGGAAAGGCCCCAAGCTCCCAAGCTCCCCCTAACCAGCTTCTGAAGTGCATATCACCAAGTTGAGGGGGTAGGCAGGGAGAGGGAGAGGGAGAGAGGGAGAGAGGGAGAGAGGGAGAGAGGGAGAGAGGGAGAGAGGGAGAGAGGGAGAGAGGGAGAGAGGGAGAGAGGGAGAGAGGGAGAGAGGGAGAGAGGGAGAGAGGGAGAGAGGGAGAGAGAGGGAGGAGAGAGGGGGGGAGAGAGGGGGAGAGAGGGAGAGAGAGTTAAATGAGATGTCTCCTGAAGTATTAGCATTATGAGTGGCCGTATTAAGTGCTCAGATAGATGCCACCTCTTGCTATTGTACCAGCCCACATAAGGCATCTGATAACTGTGACCATGACCTGCAGATAGCCAGAGCAGCCAGCTGTCCATCAAACGGCCACTCAGCATCTTGGCTTCTTTCTCTTCAAACACATTTCTCCCCTCCACCACCACCACCACGAGACTCCAGTGCTCATCAGCACCAGAATGAAAGGAGAGACTCTGAGGGCCAAGGCTTGGGGTCTTTGGGGAGCCGTGAAGAGCCCCAGTGGAGATGCTGCAGGTTAGGAAGGGAGAGAGGGAGCTGATCTTCGAAACCACAATTGAGGTAGCTTAAAAAAAAATTCAATATACCGTGAAAAACAGGAAGATTATCACTGGGGACAAAATGAATTACTTGGGGATTTGAGGGAAGCTTTTGTGCATGTTGTTGTGTGAAGGAGTATCCCAGTAGACTACCAGAGGATTTAGGGTTGGAGGAATTTAATCTGTTTCTTGAGCCCATTTTAACCTAAAAAAAAATGATTTTGATTTTTAGAGTTTTGGATGAGAACCAAAGCCTATTCAGAGTCAGGGGAGGAAGAGATGAAAAGGGCCTGCCCCTGTGCAGAACAAGAGGGAATGCGTTTACATTGGAAAAATTGCACATGCTCAGTGCAGAGGTTAACTTGACTGCAATGGGAGAGCTTGGGGACACAAGAAAAACCTTCACAATTTCCCCGCATTTGTTATTTGTATTAGTTGAATGAGGACATTAAATTCAGCTGTGTTTATTTCTACTTATCCCAGCCAAGAAAGCCAAGATTTTAAATTCAAGTTATTTTGTTTTTGTGTATTTATTTTTGAAACAAGATCTCACTCTATAGTCCTAGCTAGCCTAGAACACACTATATAGACCAGGCTGGCTTTCAACTCTCAGAGATCCACCTGGCTCTGCCTTCCAAGTGCTAGGAATAAAGGCGTGTGCCACCTTACCCCACCTAAGTTCAAGCATAAGTAATGTACAGGCAACACAATTCATTTCACTTTGTGTGTTGTTGTTGTTGTTTAGGGTGTAAGATAGTGGACAGTTTTCAGATTAGGGATGTTCTACCTACATTAAGAATCCCTACCCATTATAAAAATCCATTTATAAGTTGAGTCAGCATGATGACAGTGATATTCTGTTATACCCAAAGATAAGTGTCTTGCTCAGTCATCATCAGAGAAGCTTCTTCTCACAGTAGATGGGAACTAACACAGAGATCCCCAACTGAACCATATGCAGAGAGTGAGAGACATTGGAGCACTCAGGTCTAAATGGGATGTTGCCCTCAAACCTCTCCCCGAGGGTTCAGGGACCCACACAGAAGCAGCAGCAGCAGCAGCAGAAAGATTTTAAGAGCCAGAGGGGAAGAATAGGAAATAGCATCCTCCAGACACAACAGGACGGATGCACACAGGAATTTACAGAGACTGTAGCATCGTACACGGGGCCTGTCCAGGTTCAAGCAAGAGGGGGTCCCACTGCTGAGTGGAAATGGACACGGTGCTCCCACCCAAAGCCAAGAAGCTCTTTGCAAGTGACATCTGCTTCCAAAGGAAAAAACTGTTTTCAATGGAGCCTCAGTGGGTAGACAAACCACACTTAAGGGCAGGCCCACACGCAGCAGTAGATGGCCAACACCAAATGAACTCGGCGGTATTTTTTAGACTTTTTGTCTCGTATTGATTTGCTTGGGCATTTCTTTTTTGTATATTATAGCTTATGATCTTGTAGGGGGTTGGAGTGTGTGTGTGTGTGTGTGTGTGAGAGAGAGAGAGAGAGAGAGAGAGAGAGAGAGAGAGAGAGAGAGAGAGAGGAGGGAGAGGGAAGGAGGAAGACAGACAGAGGGGGTTTGCTTTTTGTTTGGTTTTGTTTGCTTTTTAAGAGGGAGAAAGAAAGGACGTGGAGGTGGGTAGGTGGAGAGAGGGGAAGATCTGGGAGGAGTTGGGGGAGGGGAAAAGCATGATCAGAATATATTTTATGAAATTTTTTTTCAATAAAATAAAAAATAAAAATTGAGTCAATAGTCAATGAACAATGTTTTTCAGGGGAGAGGCCAGAGGGAGGAGATCGTGGAAAGATTCAGGACTCACTGCTGGCATTAACAGGATTACTCACACAGGATAGAACACAAGGACATTGTTCCCAAGATGCCAACAGCTTCAGAAGATGGAGCAGGCACAGGAAGACAAAAGAAACTCTCTAGGAGGGCCGAGAAGGCAATCTGTCATTCTTAGAAATAGTTCCGTATTTTCACATTCCAAAAATGTGTCTCGGTCTCTAGACAGAAGGCACTCTTGGTGCCAGACTCCAGTAAATGATCCCAAACACCAAACCCCTGCCACTGCAGCTCCATTCACCCCACCATGCTGCAGACATGCATGGGAAGGGGAAGCAGCCAGGACAGACAGACAGACTGAGCAGACCCCATCGGAAATACTCAGAACCAGACATGTGGAGCACGCCTTTCTCCCGGTTTTGAAATATTTTCTTATCACAGATACATGCAATGTCTTAGGGATGGATTACAAGTCGAAACACAGTTGAACAGAAACTCAGTTCTGTCTCTCACCCTGCACACATAGCCTGAGGGTAATTTTGTACCTGTTTAGTATGCCTGTGTTTCTGATTGTGACCCATTTGTGGTGCCCTGTTAGCACTCACAAGGTTTCAAACAGTGGATCGTTTTGTATTTCGGAAGTCCAGGTTTGGTCTCCATGAGGAACTGCTGTCCTAGACGTCAGTAGGGACTGACTTATGTATTAGGGACTGATGGGAACTCTCTATCGGAAGACTTGAACCACTAAGGCCATTTTATATTTATTTATGAGGCAAAATAAGTACGGAGGTTGTGCTAGTTGCTTGCTATTGCTGTGACAAAGACATGCCCAAAAGCATTTTGGGGAGGAGAGGGTTTTTCATCTTACAGCTCTTGGTCACAGACCATCACTGAGGGAAGCCAAGGCAGCGATTCATTGCAGGAACCAGGAAGCAGGAACTGAAGCAGAGATCATGGAGGAACATCACTCCCTCATTTGCTCCCTCTGGCTGGCTCGGATTGTTTTTTATATAACTCAGGACCACCTGTCCATGGGGGGCACCACCCACAGTGGGCTGGACCCTCCCACATCGACTAATGGAGAAAATGCCCCACAGATATGCTACAGCCAGTTTCTACGGAGGCATTTTCTCAGTTGAGGTCCCCTCTTGCCAGATGACCCCACTTTGTGTCAAGTTGACAAAAACGTAAGCATCATGGTGGCTGAGAGTGGGAATGAGACCTTGTGAATTCAATCCCCGGTTCCAGACTAATCAGCAGGATAACTGAGTTATCATATCACTGGGGCTTGGTATCCTCATCCACAAGCCAGAGTAGGATTTACATCATTAAACTGTAGCGGTGGTTATAAAAAGTGATCCAGAAAGCATGTAATTCAATAAGTGGCACTTATTCTACCCACAAAAATGATTGCTTCCCTTGATATTACCAAGGAAAGTGGCTGAGAGTAGAGTTGGCATGAGATGGGCACTGTACAAATACGGCCTTCCTTACTGAGAGCTCTAAGGACCACCTCCTCATTCTCTGTATTTATAAGTACAAGAGCAATCAGACTAAATTCTAGCATTCTGTATAAGGAATACCTGAGGAAACTGTGTCTGTTAAAATTACTTCAACTACACTAGGCATGATGGTACATGCCTTTAATCCCAGCACTCAGGAGGCAGAGGCAGGCAGATTTCTGCGAGTTCAAGGACAGCCTGGTCTACATAGTAAGTTCCAGGACAGCCAGAGCTACATAGTAAGACCCTGTCTCAGAAAAAAAAAACAAAAACAAAAACAAAAAAACACCTAAATAAATAAATAAATAAATAAATAAAATTTAAAAATTACTTAAGGTGAACATGGTGACATATGCCTATGATCCTGGTACTCAAGAGTCTGAGGCAGGAGAACCACCAATTCAGGACCAGCATGGGCTGCATAGTAAGTCTCTGTCTTAAAATAAGTAAATTTTAAAAAATGAAAATTAATTGTTCACATGAGCAAGAGACAAAGAGAATAACAAGAAATTTGATACTAACAACCAATAAGCACAGTTCATGCAGATTAAGTGTGGTGGGGACCGTGGACACAAACGTTCCTTCAGGCTAATCCAAGTGCTCCAGAAGAAATGTTCTTGACCCAGGAAAATCATGAAGAGCCTTTTGAGTGTCTGAAGCTGCAGTGTTATTTCTGCCTGCCGGGAGAGGGCCGCTTGCAAGAGAGGAATTGTGGGGTCAGAGGCTGTTGACTGTGCCGTTTTACAAAGAGAACTTCAGAAAACAGGAAGTGGTAACAAAGGGGTCTCACAGGTTGGGCCAGGAAGATGCCTCAATGGAAAAAGTGTCTGCCATGCAAGCCAGATGACCTGAGTTCAACCCCTGGATCCCACAGTAGAGGAAGAGAACCAACTCCCCAAAATTGTCCTCTGCCTTCACGGGTGTGCTATGGTGCACACACACACACACACACACACACACACACACACACACACACCCCATATGCATGCAGCAATAATAAATAAGATAATAAATGTTGGAATGAGTGAGGTATCTCAGTAGGTAAGACCCCACCAGTAAGGCTGACAGCCTCAGTTTGATCCTTGGGACCCCCAAGGTAGAAGGAGAGAATTCCTGAAGATGTGCTCTGCACATGTGCGCCACAGCATGTCCTTACACACACACACACACACACACACACACACACACACACACACACACACACACCTGCAAAATAAATGCCCAATCAAAAAATCTTAGCAATGGTGAATTTGTTTAATAAATAAATAAAGATCTTACAGGAGGATGGAGAGGGAGAATTCTGAAGTAAACCTGGTGTGTGAGGCCAAGGTGAAAACTTGCTGGCCTGGGGCTTCTGATACAAGATTCCTCGAGCCCTCAGGGACAAATATGAAAAGAATGTGGAGGGTGATGGTTGTAGTGAAACGTTTGGGGGAAGGAGAGTCATGGCCCAGTGCAGGTGGCATCTTGACCCTGTGGTGATGGGTCTGTGTCCTTTCCAAGCACTCACTCACTCTTCCTTCGACTCTCTCCCAAATGTCCTGACTGAGGGCTAGGCCTGTTTTGTCTCCCACTGTTTCTAAGTCTACACAGACTTAGGAAAGCGCCATGTAAGCAGATTTTAGTGCATACAGCATAGGCATACAGCAGACGTGTGCAGAGAACATGAACAAACCCCAATAGTCACACAGCAGACATGTGCAGAGAACGTGAACAAACCCCAGACAGTCACACAGCAGACATGTGCAGAGAACGTGAACAAACCCCAATAGTCTCACAGCAGACATGTGCAGAGAACATGAACAAACCCCCAGACAGTCACTCAGCAGACGTGTGCAGAGAACATGAACAAACCCCAGACAGTCACACAGCAGACGTGTGCAGAGAACGTGAACAAACCCCCAGACAGTCACACAGCAGACGTGTGCAGAGAACAGGGATGAACAAACACAGGCATTTAGAATTGACTCTGCATTGAGCATTTCAGAGACAGCTTATGTTGGGCATAAGTACTGCTATTGCTCTGAATACCCTTTTGTACTTCACTAAACCTTTGGGAGTCGTAAGAGAGGAAGAGAAGCCCTGTACACCAGCCTAGGAGGTAACACCTCCACACATGCTGTCTTCAAGTTACAAATGCTGGTCTCCGAGTGCAGGGGTCCAGCCATTAAGTCTTTCCAATTGTCAATTTTCCAAAAGGAGAGCAGTTAGGTTGACCTAGAAACATTTTTTAAAACTAGTTTTTAAATCTACCCTCCAAGAAGTCACAGTCAACTGTGATCTCCCCACCCAGCACAAAGGTGGCTTCAAAACAGTGATAGGAAATTGCATCTTGAGTGACCTGAAGGTTCAAGAATCCAAAGGAAATGGGATGTGGTAGCACACACTTATGATCCCAGCACTCAGGAGACAGAGGCAAGAGGCCAATCGGGACTATATAGTGAGAACTGTCTAAAAAGAAGAGGAGGAGGAGGGGGAGGAGGGAGGAGGAGGGAAGGAGAGATGGAGGAGGAGGGGGATGATCCCTATTAAGGAACAAGAACACAAAACTAGAATAGGGGAATATGGAAAGTACTTTTTGTTTTAGCCTCAATCTCACCTGGCCTACAGAATGAATATTCCCATTATACTGGTAAGTTGAGGATATGAAAAATCTTTTTTTTTTTTAAAGAAAGAGAGGATGTTGAAATCTTAGAGAGAGAAAAATACCTTTTCTCTAGATTGTAAAATATTGGAAAAAAGATTTTCTTTTCTGAGTCACAAAGTTTGAGCAATCCTTGAGGATAAATAGGGACCACAACCTGGTTCATAGATTTGAACAAGAAATGCTGCTCTTGGGCCAGAACAGGGTGCTTGGCCAGCAGGTCTAAGACCCTGGGTTTAGTCCTCCATGCTGCAGGGGAAAGAAAAGAGAGGGGAGGAAAGGAAAGGGGAGGGGAGGGGAGGGGAGGGGAGGGGAGGGGAGGGGAGGGGAGGGGAGAGGAGGGGAGGGGAGGAAGAAGAGGGGGGAAAGGGAGTGAAAAGACAAGACTACTCTGTTAGAGATCTGTGCTAAAGCAAGAGCGGTCCCTGGAGCTGGGGGCAGCAAGATGGCTTACCAGAAAGGGTGCCTGCCACCAAGCCTGACCCCCTGAGCTGCCCACAGACTCTGGACAGCAGAATCACCACTTGAAGTATTTAATCGTAAGTAAGTATTTAAACCAGGAGAACTTGCTTGTGCAGGAGTTTATTATTCTACAAGGATTAGGAAAAACAGAAGGTCAAATGCCGACGTGTCTCTCTAAGGCTGACCTTGGCTTTAGAATATCTGTCCACACACAGGTAATTGTGCAGAAGTTGTCAGAATCTCCACACTCCGGCTAGTGTCTGTGGCTCTCAGCAAGGACAAGGAGGGGAGGAAGTGGGAATAAATGGGAAAGAGAGATCCGTGCACAGGCAGCAGCTGAAGTGTTGTGACCAGGAAAGCTATGGTTTGCTCCTCGCTCTGATGACCTGAAGCCTGCACAACCCTGAAGATGTCGCCACGATTCACGAGTAACTGAAGTAGACAGCAATCCGGCAAAGAAAGCGATATGGCAGAGGATTGGCGTCTTCCTGACTGGTTATTCTGAGAATTATCTTCCTCTGCGACTACTGATGGACAACATGGGCCTCTCTCCCCATCTCCTCATCAAACCTGGACCAAACAAACCAAACAAACATATCTGTTGCCCTTTGATCATCCCAACCCTAAAGCCTCATTTTACATGAAATGCTCTTGCTGTGAGCACCTGTTCTCTGTCCCACACACACACTCTCTCTTCCAGCCACCCAATCCAGTCTTCATCAGAGACAAAACTGATCACCTTCCCTGGGTACCAGTGTGTGCTACCAGCTGCCCAGGGATTTCAGCTGCACAGCCAGGTCTTACGTTAGAAGTAGACTAGGAAAGGAGATTTGCTCAAGATCCCAAAGGAAACCCAGGGTGGTGCAAAATCCGAACCCACAACCCGCGATACCTCAGGGTTCCTCAGGAAGACAGACTCCAACCATTGGAGTGCCTGTTTTTCCTGGAGTCTGGCACTTCTTGGGGTAAGTTCAGTGGGAGGGCTTTTGGATTAAGACAGTCACAGGGATCACCTGTGAGTCCTTTATATGTCCTTTTCTGTTCTCTCAGGCATAGTTTATTCTGTCTTGGAGAATAGCTTTGCAGAACCTTATAACCAAGAACATTTCCCGGAATATATATATATATCTGCCCTCCCCTTCCCTAAACCCCACTCTGGTTGATAGGAAAAGCAGTCAATTATTTTTTATATGTGCTAGAGAAATATGTGTGCAAATCCAACTTGAAGGGATTCAAGGGTGTGTCCCATTTATTCCAAGTCCTGGGCAAGTGCTGACTTCTGAGGCGGAGCCAGGCTTGGCAGTTTGGACCCCAGAGCAGTGGAAAACAGCGGGCAGAGTTTCAGACATGCCAACAGTGTGTGGAAATGCCAGGCTCCTTGCCCCTTGAGATTGTCTCACAGCACACTGCAATTCCTTGTCAGAGCCTGAAACAGAGAGCTCAGGAGGCCAGGCAGCGTGAGGAGATATTCATGGAGGAAGTCTCACAGGCTATGACTCTGTAACTGAAAGAAAATTTATCTCCTGGTTTTGGATTCCAAGGGGCAAAGCAGAGAGGAGGTGAAAAGAGACAACGGGAAATTCAGAATAGAAGGTACGAGTGGGGGTGGGGGGAAACTGAGCAAAAGCTATGGACCCGGCAGAAGCTAGAGCTGACCCAGGGGAAGGCCCCAGGTGTGCACAGACAATGTAGAGGAAGCTATGGACCCCAGGAGGCGACCAGAACCAAGCCAGGGTAAGGTAACCACCAACCACCGTGGCAGAGTCCCACAGCAGGTGTGGGAGGTTAAGGAAGCCAGAATTAGGCCTAAGCTGGTCTAGTGGGAGGCATCCCGGTGCCAGGAGCCCTACAACAGACCTGGGGGCTGTGAAGGCCCCCTAAGTCAGGATAAGGCTCCCAGATGCATGGAGTCCCACAATAGGTATAAAAGGCCAGGGAAGCCAGGATCAGGCCACAGCTGACCCAGGGTAGGGAACCCAGGTACAAAGAGCCACACCAAAGAGCCAAGGAGGTGAGGGCCAGCCAAGGGTGTGCTGACCCTTGGCTAGTGACTGTTACAGAGGAAATAATGGACTCTCGGAGGAAGACTAGAGATAGAGCCTACAATTCTGAATACCAGTCCCACGGAGGAAAACGACAAACCCTACATGACTTCATTGTCTCAGAAACATTGCAAATGCGTCCACTGAATGAAGAAAGGTGAGGGGAGTGTGGAGAGGAGGCAAGGGGCACAGGCTTGCACAGCCAACAGATTAGCTCCAGATGCACAAGTCTCCATGCAGAAACATGAAAAACACAGGCCAACACGTCTCCTCCAAGTTACTAATTTCATAGTAATGGCGCCCAGTGAAAATGAGCTGGAAGAACTTCCAGAATTCAAGAGAATGATTCTAAGTGAGTCCAAACAACTCCAAGAAGATATGTGCATTCCGTGAGAAGAAAATAGGAGATGTGAAGATAGAATTCCGTGAAGAAATGGAATTGCTGGAGAATAAATTAAAAGTATAAAAAAAAAAAAGACTTTTTTTTTTTTTTGGTTTTTCGAGACAGGGTTTCTCTGTGTAGCTTTGCGCCTCTCCTGGAACTCACTTGGTAGTCCAGGCTGGCCTCGAACTCACAGAGATCCGCCTGGCTATGCCTCCCGAGTGCTGGGATTAAAGGCGTGCGCCACCACCACCCGGCTTTTTTTTTTTTTTTTTTTTTTTTTTTAATAAAAGGGACAAAGCATAGAGCACAAGAGCACACAGCTCTTGTGGGGGGAGGGGCAGGTTAGAGAGCTCGGCTGGACTGAAATCACTCCTGGACTTCAGTATTAGAGAAAGCAGCCTGAGTCCTGGGACACTGTCCAAATGCAAAAACTAGGAATAAGAGGGTGAGGCAGAAAGACATTTCATCCAAGTATTGAGGCATTGCTGCCTGGTCAGGTGGCTGCCACAAGAAGGGTGGGCTGACAGGAGGGGCTCTTCCAGGCTCCCCTCCGTGACCCATCTCCCCTTCGAAGCAGCTCATTTGCTCATTCACGGCCCCGAACAACCTTCTGAGGACTGCCATTAAACCTTCTGAGGACTGCCATTAAACCTTCCTTCTGAGGACTGCCATTAAACCTTCTGAGGACTGCCGTTAAACCTTCTGAGGACTGCCATTAAACCTTCTGAGGACTGCCATTAAACCTTCTGAGGACTGCCATTAAACCTTCTGAGGACTGCCATTAAACCCAGTCCTGCTCGGGCAGCTGTCACACCTTAGAATGGGGGGCTTCGGCTGAGAGAGACCCTCTCATCTCCCCTTGGGTTTTCAGGGTCCCCCCTCTGTGGGAGCAGCAGCCATCGTAAGCTCCAGGAAGCAATTTAGGAGCAGAGATGAAGGGAGGGGGGCCCAGGCTAACCTGCAGAGTCACGGGGTGAGACTTGTCTTTTCACATTCGGGTCTGTGAGGTTGACCTACATTTCACTTCTCCCACTGGCAACAAGGCCTGAGGACCAGCACACAGAACAGAACGGACAGACCCAAGGGAGGATGAAATTACTAGGGAGTTTCCAGAATTCTAGACCTGCCCGACACATCAGAACCCTTTGGTCAAACACACAGAAGAGGCAGCAGTACCAAGCATACTCATCCAAAAATGTCAGCATATAATGCTTCTTAAAATTCTGTCTTATCTCACGGGGTATGGTGATGTAGGCCTGCAATCCCAACCCTCAGGGGGCAGAGGCAGGACCACAAAAGTGTGACTAGACTGGTCTATGCAGAAAGATGCTGTCTTAAAAACAGAAAACTTTCTTGTGATATTGTGTTCCCCAATATATTGTGCACCCTAATAAACTTATCTGGGGTCAGAGAACAGAACAGCCACTAGATACAGAGGCCAGAAAATGGTGGCACTCACACACTTTAATCCTAGCATTCCAAAGGCAGAGATCCATCTGGATCTCTGTGAGTTCAAAGCCACACTGAAAATAGCCAGGTATGGTGACTCACGCTTTTAATCCCGGAAGTGATGGCAGAAGCAGAAAGGTATTTAGGGTGTGAGGACCAGGAACTAGAGCCGGTTAAGCTTTGAGGCTTTTGAGCAACAGTTCAGCTGAGACATTCGGATGAGGACTCAGAGGACTTTCAGTCTGAGGAAACAGGATCAGCTGAGGAATTGGCGAGGTAAGGTTATCTGTGACTGGTTCTGTCTCTCTGGTCTTTCAGCGTTCACCCCAATACCTGGCTCCAGGTTTGTTTTTATTAATAAGACCCTTTAAGATTTGTGCTACACTTTCTAATCTCTATTATTGCCCTATTCCATATTTTATTTCTCTGAACATAACTCACTCAGTCATATCTGCCTGGCCAAGCTGATGATGATAAGTCTTCACGTGTATAATACAACGTGAAATTTAATTTCATGCCAACAACACTGAAGGCCGGCCCCAGCCACGCTTTTTTTTTTTTCATTTCCATCAAGAATATATATTTTAACCTGTCATCTAGTCAGTGGCCTGGAAACAGAGAGGAATCACTTCAGCTTATGAGAAATATCAGTCTGTATCATCATTTTCTCCTCCTCCTCCTCCTCCTCCTCCTCCTCCTCCTCCTCCTTCTCCTTCTTCTCCCTCCCCCCCTCCTCTCCTCCTCCTTCTCAAATTTGTCATCAAATGTGAGGTAGTGTAAAGATGCCGGTGTTGGGGGGGGGGGGCGTGGTGTTTCAGCGACATAAAGCCACAAGATTACATGGGCTGGTCACAGGTTCTCACACTAAACACATGTAATAAGGAAGTGATCTGACAGTGGTGGCTTAGGGGTGGGACCTCTAGATGTGGCCCCCACCCTCTGCACCAATCAGGACAAATTAGGACCAACACAGTACAGTGACGAAGCCAAGCTACCAGCGTTAAGTTTCAGTGGGTTTCTTGCTAGTCATGTGCTCTGCCCCAAGCCACTTATCTCTGGACCTCAACTTCTTTATCTATAAAACCTCTTGTGTGAGGAGTCATGGGTTCACATAAGAATTCATTTAGAACCAGGTTTGCACTAAGTATGACCCCGGCTTCCTA
>NW_026294424.1:90665527-90933027 GCF_007827085.1 Peromyscus californicus insignis
TAACCTGGGCTCATAGGGGCTCACAGAGACTGAACCAACAATCATGGAGCCTTATATGGGTCTAAATAGATCCTTGCATATATGATATAGTTGTTGGCTTAGTGTTTGGAGGAACTGCTGTGGGATGTCCTTCTGAATGCTGTGAATATGTGTTTCTCTCATTGATTGATAACAAAGTTGTTTTAGCCTATAGCCAGGCAGAATAAGGCAGGGTGGGAAAGCCAAATGGAGATACAGAGAGAAGAAGGTCAGAGTTAGGCAGACTTGATCCAGCCACTAAGGAAGCAAGACACACAGAAAATGAGGTAACAAGCCACGAACTACACGACAAAGCATAGATAAGAAATATGGGTTAATATAAGTGTAAGAGCTAGCTAGTAATAAGCCTGAGCCATCAGCCAAGCATTTATAATTAATATAAGCCTTTGAGTGATTATTTGGAGGCAGATGCAGAATAGGGCAGGACAGAAAAAGCTTCAAGTTACATATGGTGGCCCAACTCAGGGCAGGAATTTCCACATAAGACCAAAAAAGCTTTAAAAAGGTTCTAAACGTACAGAAACAGAGCCACACTGAGCTTCCTAGTCTCACAGTCTCATGCCAGCTGCAGTACAGAGATGCATCTCCCAACAGCTGCCTGCAAGATGGTGCTGCCAACTGCCATGAGCTAAGTGATGTGGCGGGTTTCCACAGTCTCTCATGAAGGCCACAGTGCTGTGGGATGGTCTGTACGTCAAATCTGTTGCTCTGATTGATCAATAAATAAAACACTGATTGGCCAGTGGCCAGGCAGGAAGTATAGGTGGGACTAACAGAGGAGAATTGAGAGAACAGGAAGATGGGAGGAGACACTGCCAGCCACCACCATGACAAGCAGCATGTGAAGATGCCGGTAAGCCATGAGCCACGTGGCAAGGTATAGATTTATAGAAATGGATTAATTTAAGATATAAGAACAGTTAGCAAGAAGCCTGCCACAGCCATATAGTTTGTAAGCAATATAAGTCTCTGTGTTTACTTGGTTGGGTCTGAGCAGTTGTGGGACTGGTGGGTGAGAGAGATTTGTCCTGACAGGAAAACTCTAGCTACATCACAGTACAGAGAGACTTCTCCCAGCCCCTGCCTGTGGGCTTCAGCTATCAACACAAATTCTGCTAGCATGCTGCATGGTGGTTTAGGGTTTTACTCAAGCAGACAAACAGGGTTAAAAATACACAGTAAGAACAGATTCAAACAAAAAGGCCTCTACACAGGTCATAGTATGTTTGAAAAACCTATATTGGCTCAAGAAAAGAAAAGGGGTATAGTCATAGAAAAACATAAATAGTTCCAAAATAAAGTCTTTAAAGAGAGAAGTAAAGTGATATAAAAAAAAAAAAAACACGTAGAGATGGGAAATACACAGGGAGTCTGGATCCTGCATGTTATTGTGTTGATTTTGAATTTTTTGAATGCTGATGAGCAAACAACAGCTGCTGAGAGACGTGGATTGAAAGAGGAGCTGATGACATACACCAGCCTAGATATTGTAAGAATGCCTTAACTTTAAAACAGAAATCAAAAAATATATTCATAAAATGGAACTTAAAAGATGCATTGTGCTGGGTGGTGGTGGCGCACACCTTTAATCCCAGCACTTGGGAGGCAGAGGCAGGTGGATCTCTGTGAGTTCAAGGCCAGCCTGGTCTACAAAGTGAGCTCCAGGAAAGGCGCAAAGCTACACAGAGAAATCCTGTCTCGAAAAACAAAAACCAAAAAAAAAAAAAAAAAAAAAAAAAAAAAAAAAGATGCATTGCTTTAGAGAGGCTGTTTTGCTTTTGTTTCCACAGGGAACAAGAGGCTGTGGATTCATTCCAGGTTAAGATGGATCAGGTTTGATCAAGGGAGAATTCCTGAACCTTGACAGGTGATAGCTATCAACAAAGGTTATAGCTGGTCTTCCCAGGACTTGGCCATTATCTCAGATTTTCTCAGGGTTCCCATAACATTACCATCACCCCCAATCATCAGGAAGTAGTCTAGAGAACTATGCCCAAATTCCCAAAATATTGTTTTGAATATTTATTTTCATTTAAAGGGGGTTGGTTATAAATTGTTAATGGCCATAGTTAATCTCTTTCTAAAAAACAAAAGGGGATATGATATACAAATGATGAGGAAAAGGGTATATTATTATGATTTTAAAAAGGTAGATTATTGAATCAAAAAACAACTGTTAATCTCAAAATATTTTACATTGATATAGATTTTAGTTTATTGATACAAATTTAAAGTCAATTTTGTTAAACTATACGCATATTTATACTCTTGTTTAAGGTATTATATTTATGCAGCTCACTTAAAATGTAATGTGTAATTAAAAATACAGATTAATAGTCATCTATAATAATCAAACTTAAAGCCATATAAGCTAAGTTTTCTAGGTATACAAAGATATGTTTCAATTAAATAGGTAATCTTCAAACACTCCAAAGACCTACAGAATATGGCATTTAAAATATTTTAAGAACTTAGACTTTTCTCAAAGTGAGACACATCTGCTCCTGGCAGGACCAATTACTTTAAAGATAATGATGGGCATAGAAGAAACTCCTTATGCATTTGCTTTCAATGTGGCAAGGCTATCCATTTGGGCAAGAAACTGCTCTTGCCTAGACTGATTGACAGTATGCTGTACAAACTGAACAGGCAGGATCCACAGGAAAGTGACTGCTGAGCTTTGCCAAAACAAGGTGAGATGGTCCTCCAGGTTCCTGCTTCACAGAAGAAACTGCCAGACATTCTGCAGGACACAGAGGAAAGTGACTGATGAACTTTGCCAGTATAGGCAAGACAGTCCTTCAAATTTCCTAGTTCACTAAAAAGTCTGCCAGATACTCTAGGCCTATAGGCTGAAGATGGATGCCCCAATGTTACAGAAGAACTTTGAGTGACTATCTAGGCAACAAGATGTCTTTGTCATTTCTAGAGTTTTGGAAGTTGCTTGCAACGTACTTCCTGTTTGCTCAGGTAATATTATATCCTTTTGAAGCCTTTGATGCAGTTGAAGACTAGATAGTTATAATTATAGTTTTCCTTAGTTATGATAAAAGGTAAATTAGACATGAAACTTTAGACTCACAAAGATAGGACAGATGATAGAGTATTTTCTTTAATTTTTCCAAATACAAATAGACTGGATATTGTAACTGTAATTCTTGCTTGATAACTGTTTTGTTATATGTAATTTTACTATGTTAAAGTTAAAACCTTTCTTTTTGATTAGACAGAAAGGGGGAAATGCTGTGGAATATCCTTCTGTATACTGTGAATATGTGTTTCTCTCACTGGTTGATAATAAAGTTGTTTTGGCCTACAGTCAGGCAGAATAAGGCTGGGCGGGAAAGCCAATGGAGATACAGGGAGAAGAAGAGCTGGGACAGATGCCAGCCAGCCGCCAAGGAAGCAAGACATGTAGAGAATGACAAGCCATGAGCCGTGTGGCAAAGCATAGATAAGAAATATGGGCTGAGTGTAAGAGCTAGCTAATAATAAGCCTGAGGTACCGGTCGAGCATTTACAAATAATATTAAGCCTCTGAGTTATTCAGGAACTGGCAGGCAAGAGAGAACCCTCTGTTTACAGGGGGACTCCTAACAGTGGGAGTGGGGGTGTCTGTGGCTCTTTTGCCTGCTTTGGGGACCCTTTTCCTCCTACTGGGTTGCCTCATCCAGCCTCAATATGAGGGATTGTGCCTAGTCTTACTGTAATTTAGTAAGCCATGTTGGTTTGACATCCCTGGGAGGCCTGCCCTTTCTCTGAAGGGAAAGGGGGGAGTGGCTCTGGGGGAGAGGAGAAGTGGGGGGAAGGAGGAGAGGAGGGAGGAGAAACTACAGCCAGGATGTAATATATGAGAGAAGAATAAATAAATAGAGGAAAGACACAATGGTGGCGCACGCCTTTCATCACAGCACTTTGAAGGCAGAGGCAGGTGGATCTGAGTTTGAGGCCAGCCTGGTCTACAGAGTGAGTTTCAGGACAGTCAGGGCTACGTGAAGAAATCCTGTCTTGAAAAGCCAAGAAAGGAAAGGAAGGAAGGAAGGAAAGAAAGTTTCCTTGCCTCCAACCTATTTGACTAGGCCGTTAACTTAATATGGCACGTGTATCCCCACCATGGTTCTATTTTCAAATAATTGCCACTATTCTTTAGACAATCTCTAATTTTGTGGTTGTTTAGGTTGATGTAAGCATACAGATAAATGTCACAGGAATAAAGTCCTGATGAAAGGAAAGTACCAACAGGATAAAACACACACACACACACACACACACACACACACACACACACACACACACACGAGAATGCACTAACGCACGTAAAGAGAGGGCGTCACCAGCCTCAAATAATTGTGCAGTACCTGAGGCATTAATGGATCTACCGTTGCTGGAGATAATGTTCACTGGCTGCTTCAGGTGACCTCACCAAAAAAAAAAAACCAACAGAAATAAATTGAATTGGTTGGTCAGGTGACTGTACCCATTCTGAGGGGATGGGGGGTTAGGGAGTGAGGGTAGCTCCATACAGAACAAGACATGCTGGGGCACCAGAGATCGTGATAAAGAGCCCAGAGCAGGGAGTAGAGGCCACAGAGCTGGGGCCCTCCTGCCAATCTCTACAGAAAGTGGGAAACTCCTGGGAGCTAAGCTT
The DNA here is from genome assembly GCF_007827085.1 of Peromyscus californicus insignis. Classification (NCBI taxonomy): domain Eukaryota; kingdom Metazoa; phylum Chordata; class Mammalia; order Rodentia; family Cricetidae; genus Peromyscus; species Peromyscus californicus. The sequence continues at coordinate 90,670,215 of NW_026294424.1, forward strand.
TAATGAAGCTCACTATATCAAGACATGGTTGGTCTGCTCGGTGCCCAGAGGGCCTGCTTACTTAATGTCTGTATCCATGTATGATTGCCTCGCCTCTCAGGCCCCCAATTCACTGTTGGCAATGGTAATCAAAAATGATTCCCTGCCCTTTATACCAGGAGTTTGAGGGGAAACCCTCTGGGAGCATTCCAGTGCTATTTATCCTTGTAATCTGCCAAATATCAGCACAAAAATCCACACAGAATTTATCATTTTAACTTGTCTTTTCCAAATCTGACTGCCTGTCCAGCAGGAGATGCCTAGAGGGTCTGAAGAGCCCCAGAAAAGCAAAGGGGACAGGAAAGACAGGCCCTCGTCTAGACCATTTCTATGAGGGAGTGGAGGGTCAGTCAGTCATGACGGCACTTCTGAGATGCTCCTAGTACTTAACAGACCACTGACCTGGACACCACTTAGAAGGGGTCTCAGAGGCAGTAGCAATGCATCCGAGGCCAGCCAGGGTCCCCCAGGCTCCTCACCTGAAAGACTTCAAGTTGCTGACCTACCGATTTAGAGCTGCAGAGCCTAGGGCTTAAACAGCAGTCCTTCACTTTCTGCCATTCTGGAGGCCAGGAGTCAAGGTAACCAACAACAGACTTGGCTCCTGGTGAGGGCTCAGAGACACAGCCAGACTTGTAGACCGAAAAACTACCCACTTCTCATTTCTTCCATAGCAAGACAGCTATCGTTAGACCAGCCAGACCTCATCCTGTAAGCCAGCCTAATGCATTCCCCTTTAATATATGTATATACCCATTCTATCAGTTCTATTCCCTTACAGAACCCTGGCTAACACAGTATCTATGTCCAAATTCCCACCTTTAATGAGGACATGGCATATAATGATTAAGGCCCATCCTAACAACCTGACTTTAATTTAGTGATCGCATAAGGACTTTTTGTTTTAATCCAATGAGGTCCTGTTCTGAGGTACTGGAGGTTACAACTTCACTATGTGAATGTGGGTGACCCAATTTAACCCACAATGTCTACTCTCTCTCCAGAAGCTGCTGTATCACAGGATTGGCATGTGGATGCCAGAGGCACAGCTCTATGTGTGTCTGAAAGCAAGTGAGTTGTCTTGGCTGGACCCTGGCAGCATCCAGGTGAACTCGGGAAGTGCTCAGCGAGTGTTCTGTGCAGTGCTCAGAATGGCTGATAGCTTCACCCACAGAGTCCCAGCAGGCATGGACACTGGGAGCCACTCATGCCTGGCTCCAGCTGTGGTTACCACAGAGATACCCCTGGGGCGAAACCAGCAGGCGCACTGTTGTACAGAAAGGAGTGCACAAAACGGTCCGATCCACCTCCCTGACCTTCACCCAACGCCTGCCTGATGCCATGACTGCTCGAGCGCTCCTTATTGGTCACCCCCCACTCTCAGGCCTCTCAGGGACCAGTCAGACCCACTGTGTTTTTTGTTTTTTTTCTTTTCTCTATACCCAGGAACTTCACTTTGCCTCTCAGTACTTGGCTTGATTCCATCTTATAACAGAGTGAGTGAATAGAATATGGCCTCCCTAGAGGAGAGAATTTAGTCCATGAAATCTACCCCCACCCCATTCCCTGAGTCATCACAGTAACCCCTGGTAGGACGGTCTCAATACTAAATTTTTGTTCTTTGTGTAAGCTCGTGTGTGTGTGTGTGTGTGTGTGTGTGTGTGTGTGTGTGTGTGTTACTGGAAACTATGATGCTATGCAAGCTTTCTGAACACTGAGATATATCAAGATATACCAAGTGGCTCAGTACCTATCTTTGAACTCTGGAATGAATGCCATCTCTACTCTACAAGGAGGGCAGATACTCCAAGGCTGGTACTTTCATGTGCTGGGGATGACTTTCTGTATACTGTGAATGTGTTGCTATGATTGATTGATAAATAAAATGCTGATTGGTCAGTAGCCAGGCAGGAAGTATAGTATAGGCAGGATAAGAAAGGAGAATTCTGGGAAGTGGAATTAGGAGTTAGGAGATGCTGCCAGCTGCCACCATGAGAAACAAGATGTAAAGATACCGGTAAGCCACAAGCCACATGGCAAGGTATAGATTTATAGAAATGGGTTAATTTAAGATGTAAGACCCAGCTAGCAAGAAGCCTGAGCCATTAGGCCATACAGTTTTAATTAATATAAGCCTCTGTGTGTTTACTTGGGTCTGAGTGGCTGCAGGACTGGCGGGTGAGAGAGATTTGTCCTGACCAGGAGCTAGGTGGACACAGGAAAACTTCAGCTACAGTCATGCCTTCCTTTGAGAGTCCTCCTCCACCCAGTCTTCTGTAGTGCTCCCTCCACAGCAGTAGAAGGATGCAGGTGTGCTTGAGGCTTAGTTCCACTTCACCTCAAACCACCTCTGAATCACAAACCTTAAAAATGCCATAGTTCTTCCTCAAGCAAGCACTCCCCCAACACTCAGCCCAAGATCATCTCTTAGAACATTCCTCCACAGGGGCTGGAGAGATGGCTCAGCAGTTAAGAGCACTGACTGCTCTTTCAGAGGACCCGGGTTCAATTCCCAGTACCCACATGGCAGCTCACAACTCTCTTTAACTCCAGGACCCAACACCCTCACATATATATACAGACAAAACACCAATAAAATAAAAAAAAAAGCAATTTAAAAACAATATTTCCCGTCTTCCCTGGGCCCGGAACTAAGAGCACTTTCCCTAAGCTACCCCCACGTCACACATGCTTCCATCTGGTATCTGTGAGCAACCTGGTCTTCGAAAGGCAAGAACTTTCTTCCTTACTAGTTTTTTTTTTTTTTTTTGGTTTTTCGAGACCAGGCTGGCCTCGAACTCACAGAAATCCGCCTGGCTCTGCCTCCTGAGTGCTGGGATTAAAGGCGTGCACCACCACCGCCCGGCTGGTTTGATTTTTTAACCAGTCGGAGCAGCCAGCATAGGGAGAGATTGGAAATCCGGGACTCTGCTCGGCTTACGTTATACCCACACCTCTTTCCCAATAATGTGCTTAGCAACCTGGACCCCCATCTGCACTGAGCCGTGTACACAGCTCACTCCATATGATTCAATAGATCACTCCTTCTAGCAACACCCTGGGAACCCCTTTTCTGGCCAAAGACGTCCTGGAATGTATCAGGAAAGTGTAGGCAACGGACTGATCCAGCCTGGAGTGGTTTTCAGTGCATGCATAGTAAAATAAAACGTGTCCTCGAAATGGATTTGTAGGGAAAAAAGACAAACCCTGTTTGCCATCTTATGCCTATTCATGATTGGATGTGCCTGTGCTCAACATCGGATACATCACAGGAAAGGACGTGTGTGGCGAACAAAGGCTTTCTGTAACCCAAGTTGTTACTCCAAACGGAAAATCACCCACCGTCGGCCCCTTAGCAACTGACTCCTTCGGGACCACAGCAGGAAACCCTGGAGTAACCGGCTGTCCTGAGTATTCTAACCCGAGTAGCCCACTGTCCCCATGCAGAGTATCTAGCCTGTATTTTCTAAATAAAAATCCTTGCTCCTTTACTGCTGGTGTTCTTCTCTTCAATTCTTTGAACAAGACACCAAGAAGCACCCAGAGACCACTGACAAGAGGATCTCACAGTGTAGCCCAGGCTGGCCTTGACCTGAGATCCTCTTGCCTCAGCCTCCCAAACGCCACCACAGGACATAGCTCTCTTTGTTTTTAATCCTCAAGTCCCGTGATGCACAGGGTCCTTTCTCTGTGCATCCCAGCCCTGCTCTTTCAGACTCCCGTGCAGCTCATCATCAAAACCATCAATTTGGAGCAGAGTCTGCCAGCTCATGTTGACGTTTGTTCTTGTCACACTTATGTGCCTCTCCTCACCGAGACAGGAGGTCTACTGAGGGCAGGCCACTGCCTGGCTTCACCCCTGTTTATAACTCAGCACCTAAGACAGAGTGTAACAGGTAGCTCGGACACTAGCATCTGGACAGGGAAACAGGCATCTGGACACTGGAGGATTCGGAATATCAGCTATTCCCCACGCAGACCTCTCTAAGCCCAGGCAACAGCAGTTAGATCACTGTGCATAACTTTCGCCAGTCTGACAGATGCTGTTGGGAAGCCGGTGCAGGGTTCTTGATGAGCAGTTAATAAACTAGAGGATGTCAAGTATCTGCAGGTTATTAGGCCTGGAAGCAGGAAGAGAGGTGCCACGGCTCTTCCGGCTTTGCAAACTGCTGCTACCAACCACATCAGTATCGTGGCCAGTGACTTCTGTCTCCCCCGCGCCCTCCCCTCCCCACTGCCAGCGAGGAGAATCTTCCCAAAGTTCTCAAAAGCCTGATCTTGCCTTCTCCATTCTCAGGTTAGTCTAATCTGTTCTATCCTGGGTTTTCTCTCTCTCCGTTTGATACTGAGATTCTGTCCACAACCAAGGAAAAACACCCCACAACCTCCGACAGGCCGGCAGAGGGGTCGCCATCACCATGTGGTCTCAGAAATCCCTCTGCTCTCTGTGGACTTACCTGCACTTCCTTCACAGATCACGTAACTCCCACCCTCCATAAATGAACGTTATAAAGTGTGTTAAAGGAAGGTGAGGAGAGGAGGGAAAAGAGAAAAGGAAGTGAGCCACGTGCAACAGGAGGCTGGAGAAGAAAATCTCTGATTTGAGGCCATTTAAGCTAATTCTGAGATCCTGTCTCAAAACACACACACACACACACACACACACACACACACACACACACACACACACACGCAAGCACGCACGCACGCACGCACATGCACACATGGAAAGAAGGGAGAGGGAGGAGGAAAATCAAGGTGAAGAAGAGGCCAGGCCTCATGGTAGGGAGCTGGAGGAGTTGGGCGTGCCCTGGACACAAGCAGGCCGATCACGCCACAGCCTGGATCTGACAGAAAAAGCTATGTGACACTTAGCCTGTCTTCAAACCCCTCCAGACCCGATTTAGCTTTTGAAGTAGAATGCCTTTTCTTCACAGAAAACCTCCTGCAGAACCTCGTTGTATAAAGGCAGGAGAAAAAAACGGAGGGCCCGGTGAGGGCCAGAAGGCCTGGTGGTGTCCGGAGGGTCGGGTGGTGGCCAGAGGTCAGGCTTTTCTCTCCCTGCACCTTCACTCAAGCATTCAGGACTCACCCTCTCTACTGCCCAGCTTCTGAAATGGTGGGTCGACTACATGCAGGGGTGGGTGGAAAAACTGCTTACGGTTAAAGGTTTCTAATGGTGCAAGGACCAAAAATTATTTCAAAATCAAGCATATTTCAAAGGAACTAGAATGCAAAAATAATCTGAAATTAAAGTGTTGCCATGACCACAGGCTTCACAAACAGACAAAAAAGGAAACGTGTGCATAAGGACTCCACGGCACACCTAGCAACGCGCACCCTTGTTGCGCTGTGCAACCTCGTCGCAGCGTTGGTTCTGAACACACGACATACACGCTGCCCTGAGCCTGCTCTCATGCCCTGCGATACAGTTCAGACTCGACCTTGCTGTATTTTAGAAACTGCGGCGCTTTATTAACATCCGAAGTTTTCTTCTCTTATAGAAATGCAATAGCTTGCAAGCTGCAATATGTCCTTACTCGCATTCAGTACATGTACTCAGTACATCAGTATCAGATTACATCTTTGGGTGGTATTGCACTAGAATGTTCAGTTTTAAAAATTGCTATTTGAGGACCAATGAGATAGCTCAGAGGACAAGGACAACCCGAGTTCAATCCCTGGGACCTGCTTGGTGGATGCAGAGAACAGAGTCTTAGGGTCAAGTGGTTGTCTTGGGGTCAGAGCAGAGCGGCTAGCAGTTTCTGAAATGGCCCTAAACATAGTTCTGCCACTTTGTATTATGTATTTACGGGAAATGGCCTTCTCAGCATTGACGGTTACAAAATCAGCAACTGACACACTTTGAAAAGTGTGGAAGATGCTCCCATCCATGCATCCAATACTGAGCCAAGATTCAGTTCCTAATGTAAAAACAAGCCCATCCATCTCATTAGTACGCAAATTTGCTTTTATATTTTAACAAGCAGTAACATTATATGTATAACAAAGAATTGTTTAAAGTTTCTTATGATTTATTATTGGGGATGTTTGATTTGTATAGCTATTTTATATACCTATATCCTTGGGGTTGTGTAACAGGTGCTCGGGTAAAAGGGATAACGAGTGTAAAATGATTATACAGCCCTGCTAGGGACTGCTAAGTCAGAGCAAGGCCCCAGGCTCCAGTCCTAACCGCTGTCTGTGGTCCTCAGTCAGTTTAATGACAAAGTGGGACTAGAAGCATCATGAAGATTCCTTCCACTCAGTCTTTTAACAGAATTGAGGGTTAATAAATTAATGAGATGCCATTGTACCAGCACAGATTAGTCAGAGAACTGGTGTGAGCCAGGCAAGCAATGTTTTCCCAGACTCATAAATATGTCAGTACTTCACAGGAGATTGACGTTTTATGATGGAAATGAAACTAATAGGACATTGCAGGCCTGAGAGCATCAGCTCGAGCTTCTGTGTCCCACTGGGCACAGCTTGACCCAGCACAGATTCGGCTCCTGTGGGTGAAGGATTTTCCCTCAGTAGGAGGAGTCACCTGGAGATGCTGGAAAAGTAATTTAAAATATGCAGAAAGGATTGAACGTGGTTAGATAAGAGAACGGTCTTTTTGTTTGGTTTGGTTTTGATTTGATTTTCTGAGGCAGGGTTTTGTTCTGTAGCCCTTACTGGCATACTGCTCTCTGGCCCCCAAACTCCTCTTTGTGAGGAAGACTCCCCTCTGGTGGAGAATCACTGCTTACAGCCTCAGTGAAAATGCATCAAGTGATGGAGTCTGGGGAGACTGTCAAGGGTGTACTGGTCCCTTTCTGTCACCGTGACAAACTATCAGAGCAGATTCACTTAAAAAGATACATTAACAAAGGAAAATACAGATGACGTAGGACAGATTTATAAAACAATGAAAACATTTTGCTTTATTTGTTCTCGGTTTCAAGGGTTTTAAGTCCCTGCTGGCTTCAGCGCTGTTAGGCCCACGGCAAGGCAGGAATATCATGGTGGAAAAGGCAGAGGAGAGGATAGGTGTTTGCTTCCTGGTAGCCGGGACACCGGGACACAAAGAGGAAGAAGCCAAAGAAAAGACATGCCCGTCAAGGTGCGCCATCAGCAACTGGCGTCCTGGAACCAGACCCCACCTTCCAGAGTTTCCACCACCTCCTAATAACCCATCAATGGATTCACCATTCAGTCTGTGCACTCACAGGCCAATCACACCCTAAAGTCCCACCTCTCAACATGGCGCTGGGGACTAAGCCTTGAACACACATGCCTTCCTGGGAAATGGGACTCACTTCATATCCAAACCATGACAGATGTGCAGGAAGATGAACCCACTGAGATGGAGCACAGCTGTTTAATAGCAGTACTGTAACAAAAGAGGGACTGGAAGTGAACTACACCGAAGCCTTGGGGCCCTACACTGCCCTTAAAAGACAAGCTGTGAGCTAGCAAGCTGGCTCAGCGGGTAAAGTTATGTACTGCCAAGCCTGACCACCTCAGTTCCATCCCTGAACCCACAGGGTGAAATGAGAGACCTGACTCCCCCAGTTCTTCTCTGCCATGCACACCCAATAAATAAGTGCGATTTTTTTTTTTTTTTTTTTTTTTTTTTGCTTTTTCGAGACAGGGTTTCTCTGTGTAGCTTTGCGCCTTTCCTGGAACTCACTTGGTAGCCCAGGCTGGCCTCGAACTCACAGAGATCCACCTGCCTCTGCCTCCCGAGTGCTGGGATTAAAGGCGTGCGCCACCACCACCCGGCTAAATGTGATTTTTTTTTCATCTTATTTTTTAAAAGCCTACATAATCCATAATCCACATCAATGAATGTAAAGTATTGTCTACGGTGTGTTAACAAATTAAAAAACAACAAAAAAGAAAAAGCCAGATACCTAAAACAGGATTACATGTGATTACAGAGAAAAAAACTAGTGAGGGGGCTGGAGAGGTGGCTCAGTGGTTAAGAGCACTGGCTGCTCTTCCAGAGGACCCAGGTTCAATTCCCAGCACCCACATGGCAGCTCATGACTGTCTCCAAGTTCAGTTCCCCAGGATCTGACAGCTTCACATCAATGCACATAAAATAAAGTTAAAATTAAAAAAAAAAAGAGGGAAAGGGGTCTGATGACCTCAGTCCAAATGGTCATAAACAACTGCTTTCTCTAGGATGGAGAGACAAAGTCATCCTTTCTTTTGCTTGTTTATATGTTCTAGAGCACCTCTAATGAACAAGCATTACCTAATTTTTAAGACAAAAAAAAATAAAGTTATTCAAGGACGAGTTTGAAGATGTCCCCAAATACACTGGAACCACTGCTGTCCTACCAATGACTCCAGACCCTTGTTTCACCGTGAACCGGGACGGCAGCTGCCCTTAGGATGGATTCTGACAAGGATGGAGCTGGGGAGGCATGGGCCTCTGGTTCATGACTCAGGGATGCTGCCTGGAAACACATCTTCAAACTGACATTCAAACATCCAGTGCCGGCGGACACACTTCATGATTAGAAGGGGAACAGTCAGAGCAAAGAGCCATGACTCTGTCAATCCCTGGAAAGGGGCCTTAAACATCCTTGTCAACATTCAGCATGCTGGTGGCACACAGGACATAGCTTACTTCTGGGCAGGGACAGCTCTGTGAATATGTCAGTGTGATAACCCAGGACCTCACGTTAGAAGGGAACCATGCTTGATTAAATATGCTGCTGCTGTCATCTTGAAATTTTTTATTGTCTGTTTGATTACTTGTTTTCTAAGTACCCCCTATCACAGAGCTGAGCATCAAGTCCGTAAAATTCTTATTAACTGTTAAAAAGTATCCTGTTTTCACTTTCTATCAAGTGCTATTAGTTACCAAGTTGGGTACCTTCTCCCTAGATTCCATACTCCCAGCCGAAGGGCTTCCTGTAAAGCCAAGACTCCCCATAATCACTGAAAAGGATGTTTTCCCAGCAGTATCAGAAACAAAAGTCTCAAACCTACGCAATAGCTGTAGTAGGACAGGCCCATAGGGTTGAGGAAATTGGTTTAAACCAGTGGCCAAGGCACGCACATAATGTACTTCCTTATGAGTCAACCTGGAGTCTGCCTGAGGGCCTAGCAACAGGCCCTGTCATAGCTCCTGATTGTGCCCAGCCAATGAGGGATGACCATGCAATGTCACCAGATTGGGACACAACCTGGGTGCTGGGAGGAGGGTATAGAAGGCTTTACCCTGTTACTGAATAAATGAGTCTGCTGTTTGCCTTTCACCTGACTCCCGAGGTCTGTGTTGTTGACTTCTCACCCCCTCCCCTGAGGGAGCCGTTAGGACTCAGCAACAATTAGCTAGTGAGGTCTGATCACCACTCAAACCTCACCCTTGAGACATGTTTCCCCACAAGACCTTAAACCCAATACAGCCATTTACAAGTGACCATGAGCCAAATGACTGGGGCCTTTCCCACCTCTGCACTTTCTTCCATGATTGAGCACCTGCTGCTTATGTCTGTAGTCATTAGTAGATGTCCTGTTCTCTGTCCATGTTCACACACTGCACATACACAGTTGTATGGGGTGTACGTAGGGAAGGTGACATTTGTATTCTGGGCAGGCCACGAATCTCTCCTCATCTCCATCTGAAGCAAAATGCTCACCCGACAGCTTCCAGATCTCATACTGCCTCCAGGTCATCTTTTGGTAACATGTTGTTACCCTGGGGACCTGGCCAAAGGTAGATGTTCAAACACTGTCAACATCAGATCTCTTTTGAATGTTTCCTAAGAGAGATGCTGCTCTGGGAGCCATTCATGGTCCACGGGACACAGCCTGTGAACTGTGTCCCTTTAGAAGGGAAGGATGAGATCAAAGAACCTGCAACTTTCATGGCCCTTTGATGTCCCCATCACAAGAACCGTGCTCTTCAAAGAAGGTTTATATAACTGTGCACTATCCAAAATAGTGCCTGCAGTAACTAGAGGAACAAAGGCAGCTCTTTCTTTGGTGCCTGGGTGTATTAGACAGAATAACCCACATCTTAGTTGTCTGTGCCTATGTTACATTACAGAGCAAAGGCGAATCCTCATCTATCTGTTTTCAGCATAATCACAAGGATCCTTAGAAGTGGAGAGAAGCAGAAGAGGAGGCTGGAGTGAGGTCCTGTGAGAAGGATTCGACCTATTGTTGCTGGCTTTGAAGATGGAAGACAGGGCCATAGACGAGGCTGAAAAGGACAAGGAAATACGTTCACTGCTAGCAGTTCCTAGAAGTCTAGTGCTGGAGACACTTGGATTTATCTTAGTGAGACCCGTGTAAGCTACAGAACTGTAAGATAATAAATGAATTTGCTGTTAAGTCAATAACTTAGTGATAATGCCCTGAGTCCTCAGGGATCTGCTCATCAGGGTGTCTGTAATAGGCAGAGCTGAACAGATGCAGGAAGAGGGCTCTCCGAATGCCCGTGCTGCTCCACCCAGAATGGTGACACTGCCATGCAACTGTGAGTAAATGAAAGATAAGAGAGAGAAGCAAGGCACAGTAGCTCCTGCCTGTGTCCCAGCACTCAGGGGGGCAGAGGCAGGAAGAACTTGCATTCAAGGCCAGTCATGTTCAAAGCCAGCTACATAGAGAGAGCTTTGTCTCAGAATAACCCAAGACTGGAACTGTAGCTCAGAGGTAGAGCCCAAGCTTAACATGAGCCAGGGCCCGGCACTGCCAAAGCTCATACAGTCTCCTCTTTCTGTCTTTACATTATCCCACAATGCAAGGGGATCTCTCATTTGGGGGACTTGGTGAAGACCCATCCCATAAAAATCTGCTGAACTCAGAAGCCCCCAAACTCCCCTTCATCCTATCCAGACTTAATGCTCCTGTCCATTAAATAAAGCATGATAATGATGATATTGACTGTGGATTTCCAAGGGATAATGGATGGTAATGCATAATGAATATTCATTGCCTTTTTATCCTTTCAGGAAAAGCCAGCAGGTTTAACATTGACTCTCTCCAGACCAGCATGATGAATCATTTTAAAGTCAGAGGCTCTGCTCAGATCCTGACGGAAGAAACTACCGATGGACACAGGACCATGTACACAATTTCTGGGCACTCATAAAGCAGCTGAGGCAGAACCCAGCCCAGAAGTCCTGCTCAAACCCCGGGAGGCTGCTGAGCATCATTTGAGGCCTTTATAAAGCCCATGCCCTGAAAATGACTCTTCCCACTGGCTGCTCATTCTCAGCTGGCACATAAGGCTGGTCCTGGCTTTGACCTGTAAAACTCCAGAATTATTTCCAAAAACATTTTCTTTCCATCTGGGCCTCTGAGACTGAAGGGTTTATGAGCAGGACCAGGGATGGGAATAAGATGTGATACGAATGAAGACTAGACAAAAGGAGCCATCATCAGCCGCCCAGGGGCCCAGCTTGTGTGTGTGTGTGTGTGTGTGTGTGTGTGTGTGTGTGTGTGTGTGTGTGTGTGCATTTTCCTCAAGGGAAAACAGTAGAGGCAGAGAGGCCTCTTCATTCCCGGAAATAACTAAGTGCCCCGAGGGAGGGTAACTGGGCCTCCATCCCCACGCTGACCCTGTGGGGAAAGTGGTACCCATGTCCTTCTTACTGTCACAGGACAGGAGTGATGGGAAGTCAGCAGGGCTCAGCCGTTCCATCCTCCCTCCAGAGTCACTCACACATCTGGTGCCCCAGTAACTCCTTTGTCGGACATCAAAGCCTGTGGGAGAGTATCACCTAAGGGTACCTGGCCCCAGGCATCCGAAGTGCCTTGTACAAACTCTGACTGCCCCTTCCTGGCTCTGTGGCCTTGGGAAGCACTACCCTCTGTGCCACCGGTTCCTCCCACGTGAGATGTCCACAATCCCTTAAAAAAAAACAAAAAAAACAGGAGTCTGATGCACTTCAACATTCAAAAATGTTCAGCCCATTGCAAGGCGATCCTGCAAAAACACACCAGCATTGAGCTTACCAGGATGAGCCCAGGTCTCAAAGCTGAACACTCAGAGTAAACAGGAAACACAGTGTAGGTCAGGTTGTGCCATCCGGTAAACCAATGAGGTGAAATTTCCCATCAAATAGCTTCGTTTTCAAAGTCTTGTTCAGACTGAAGCTAAGATCCCAAATAGGGTTGTCACTGGGTGGACTTAGAGAGTCAGAACCCAGAAGGCACTTGGTGGCCTGCCTGCACACAAGAGGCACACGAGTGCTTGCGAGCATCTTCAGCCACCACCTTTCCCTCAGCCACACATCCATGCCTGGCACGTGGTTTACGTCTCTTGGGTGAATGCCATTTCCTTCCCTTTCTACCTCAGGACCCTCAGGCACCTTTTTAAAGTCAGCTTAATGCAAGGTCCCCACCACACAGGGGACGTTGACCATGCATGATCCTCCTCTAGCTGTCCCTGTACCCCAGCCCCATTTCTGATCTGGCCTCATGACACTGAGTTATAACTGAGACCCCCCTCCACCGAAAGTTTCTATGGGCAAGCATGACGCTCACACGGGCACTCTCAGCATGGCCCACGCTAAGCCCATGACGACAAACGTGTGGGAAATGGACTGTAACTTGGTGTTCACAGTCTCTCAGCCTGCCTGTGTCCAAGCAGGTGTAGGAAAGGATAGTCCAGAAGGGTTCCCTCAGGGCCCCCGAGCCTGAGCACAGAGCATGCCAGCACGATGATGAATGCCATTCCCTCAGTGCCCAGAGATTCTCTTCTGCACTTGAAAGTACTTCATCTTTTTCATAAACCCAAATAGTATCTAGGAGGGATGTCTCTAGCCAGAGAGGAACTTAGGAAGTTAATTAGCACCTTTGCTACTCAGCACAATCCAAAACTCTCTGACCTTTAGAAAGGAGACGCATCTGGCCCCGCTAGGAGCCCACAGCCAGGGGACAGTGATGGCACCCAAGGGGCTGCTTTGCTCTTGAAACTGTAGGTGAGTTGTTTTTTTTTTTCCTGAAGCAGGGCCTGCCTGTGCTCACAGTGCTCTCCACCTGTCTTTTCACTCGTGTCCCTGAATGAGAGCAGCCTAAATGGTCCCCTCAAGGAGAGCTGAATCAGCCTCAAGACTTCAAAAGGTACCAGAAAGGCTTGAGAAGTTTGTCTGCTTTCCAGAATATAAAAGGCAAAATTCAACATGAAAAGGAACTGTTCTCAAGGACGATGCTATGGCTTGAATGTGTCCCCAAAGATCATGCTTTAGAAACGTCCACAACCCGGGAGGCTAAGGACCGGGATCTCTATGAGCTACAGGTCAGCCTGGGCTATGGAGTGCGTACACTCCAGAGCATTGTTCACATGGCTAATGCTCCATTTGCATATAGAGACCCCAGGGCAGAAGCAAACTTGTTAGAGACACTCACAGGAGTCGCAGGCTTTGAAGAGCCATCAGGAAAAGCCTCTTACAAAGACATGCTTTAGAGGGGTGGGTTCTGAAATGTATGTCTGATTCCATGTGTGGAAGTGCGGAAGGATCGGAGTATATTCCATGTTCCAAGGGCCTTGAAAACGGCAGTGAGAGAGAGTAGCTGCTCTTCTGAGGTCTGCAGAACAGGAGGGAAGGGCCAGGTGTGCACACCCGTAATGCCTGCACTCATGAAGCTGAAGCAGGAGGATTGCTCCCAATTCCAAGCCAACCCAGACTATGCAGTTCCATTCTGGGGTGTACGTTTAGAGCTGGTCTCAAATTTTAAAACCTTTGTATACTAGACAGTAATAGAAGAAGGAAATCGAGTTAAGCCTGAACTTTAGTCTCTACTCTTGTCAAGTTCACTGACAGAGGATTTTTCTATCAGAAAAATTTCAGAGGCACTGTTAGGAATTCGCTGTCTGGGAGATCCAGCAACCACCCAGCCCAATATCCATTGAGCACTTACATTAATCCGCATGCATGGTGGGCTGAATGATTTTACACAGTGGACTGCTAGGTGGATAGCAGAAGAGGGGACAGAAAGATTGTAAGGGTCAGAGGTCAGGGAGGGTCAGAGGTCATGGAGAGGGCAGAAGGAAAGGGTCCCCCAACACGACAGGACCACTGTACTCACAGCGGGTCAACATTCCACCAGGAGGCAGAGAGGGTCTCCCAAGCTCCCATCCTTAGCTGGGGAGCTATTGATGGTTGGTGACATCCAGAGGAGGGAGAATCAGTTTTTTAAAAGTGTGGACCCTTTAGTCTATCACACTCCAGTCAATGCCCCCACATCCATGAGTACACAGGGAGCACAAACTGAACTAAGTTTAAAAAAATAAGAATAAAAAAAGAGGGGTGAATATGATCAAAATACATTATATGCATGTGTGAAGCGCTCAGAAAATCAATAAAATATTGTATTAAAATTGCTGCATGGAAGGAAATGAGAACTGGAGATCTAAATGCCCCTTAAAGAAAATACAAAGTTAAAGACCGGAAGTCTGGTTGTAACTTGTCACCAAAAGATGAGGGAAATGATCAGCCATGAAAGCCAGCAGCCTGAGGAGAATGCACCCTTCTGGGGGAGCCGTGGGGATACTCAGTTGCTAGTGTGGTGGCTGAGGAAGGTACAGCCTTGAGGATCCAATCACCACGTGGTGCCCTTCTGGAACGGGATCCACACCCTCAAAAGAGAAACCCCAGAGACCTTAAGACCCTCAGCCCTTCTTCCATTGAGTGCACACGGTGAAAAGGTGTCCGCCATGGATCAGGAAGCAGGCCTGCACTGACACCATGACTCCCCTGGAACTCTGGTGTTCCCAGCCCCAAACTATAAGAAGTAAGTTTCAATTGACTCAGAGCCACCTGGTGGCTTCCTGAGACAGCCCTGCTTAGGTTGAATGGCCCATGCTAGCCCGCCGCTGTGCCAGAGGCTGGCTTACCGGAGAACCAACCCAATCCCGCAAGAGAAACTGAGGGGACCAGGAAAGAGTTCTACTATGATCAAACAAGACTCCAAGAGGCACAAGCTCTCCCTTCTTCCACAGGACAAAGGCACGTCTGTGAGGTTGCGGAGTCACCTGGAAGCACACTTTTGCTGTGGGATGGTCTGTATGTCAAATGTGTTGCTGATTGGTCAACGAATAAATCACTGATTGGTCAGTGGCCAGGCAGGAAGTATAGGCGGGACTAACAGAGAGGAAAATTGAGAGAACAGGAAGCTGGGGGAGAGAGACACTGCCAGCCGCCATGATGACAAACAGCATGTAAAGATGCCGGTAAGCCACGAGCCACGTGGCAAGGTATAGATTAATGGAAATGGATTAATTTAAGCTGTAAGAACAGTTAGCAAGAAGCCTGCCACGGCCATACAGTTTGTAAGCAATATAAGTCTCTGTGTTTACTTGGTCGGGTCTAAGTGACTGTGGGACTGGCGGGTGAGAGAGATTTGTCCTGACTGTGGGCCAGGCAGGAAAACTCTACCTACACACTTTCTTGAACTTTTTTTTTTTTCTTGTACTGGCATCAAACCTCAGCCTAATGCCAGGCAAGCACTTGACCACTGACCTACACCTCCAGCCCCCACCCCACGTCAGGATTTCTTATTACTGAAATTAGAGATCTTCCTTATATGAGCTAGAGAGACGACTCCGTGGTGAAGAGCACTCCCTGATCTTGGGAAGGACTCGGGTTCTCAGCACCTAAGTCAGCCAGCTCACAGCCTCCTGTAATGCCACTTCCAGGAGATCAGATGCCCCCTTCTGGCAGCCAAGAGCACTGCACTCATGTGCATGAACCCGCACACAGACGTACTCATAACTGGAGAGGAATTTTGGTTGATATCACTGGGAGACCTGCTCTTTTCTGAAGGGAAACAGAGGAGCAGTGGATCTGCTGGTTGGGGGCGGGGGCACTGGGAGGATGCAAGGGAGGGGAGGGAGGGGAAGCTGTGGTTGGGATGTATGAGAGAATAAAGAAAAAGAAAAAATGAAGCAAAAAATTTAAAGAAATCTTCCTTGTCATCTAAACCATTTGCAGCTGATTGTTGTGATAATTGTAGGAAAATTGTTAAACGTGCCTAAGGGAGAGTTTCTGAAGAAGAAAATGAAATAATTAAAATTTTAAAAATTTAAAGTTTTTTTTTAAAGAAAAAGATAGTGGGGCTAGAGAGATGGCCAAATTCTTATGATAAAATTTGTCTCTGAGGCTGTACATTGGGTTTCCTTCACCACTGGCAGGAATGACTGGGGTGAGGACTTCTCAGATGTGTAGGAGGCCCTCCCTCCAGAACACCTCACTGTCGCCAGTGCATACGACAGACACACTAAACGCCAAGGGCCGTGCACAGGGTCTCTTCGTTATTTCCACTGGCTTTGTTCACAAGAATGAAATTAATTTTCTAGCCCATGAATTAAACATCACGACTGCTACAGGTTGAAAGACTTCACCAGCCTCTTGTTGGTAAGAAAGGCAGGAGCCTGACATGTTCTAAAATAAGTTACGGGAATGAGAAGGGTGGGAGGGTGACAAGGGAGAGGAAGCCACTGAAAGGGAAAACTGGGAAACCCCACGCAAGTTCAGCTACTGAATTGCTAGCAGCGACAGAACTTGAAGTCCAGGAACAGCACTTCTGATGTGTCAAGAATGACCCGGAGAGGTGGCGAAAATGCAAAAACTGGTCCCTAAGCTCTCCAGTGGTGATCAAGGACCCCGGAAGGCTGCTGAGGCCTTAGAGGAGCTGGGGCTAAGTCCTGGGATGTCTCCAAAAAGAAGCCTGCCGCTGTGGCTCACAGAGCCCTTCCGGTGTCAGTGACCTGGGCACTTGGGAGTAAAAGAATAGGTTGTAGGAGGACCCATCACCATCCCTGAAATGTGGGCTAGTGAGAATCAGCCCCAGGGAGGAAGTGAGATGGAAACTGGGCAGCCTCCTCACCAGACACCTTTTTAAAGCTCTTCCACCAGTCAGCCTAGGAAATCCCGCAAGACTCCACGGGTAGCCCCCTAACTGCCCCCCAACTGCCCCCCAACCACCCCCGCAAGCTTGAGTCGCCCTGTGGCTTTAGACAGCATCCCTCAGTCTCACTGGCTTACATAGCTCTCCAGTTTGCTGGTACCATCAAGTCACTGATGGAACCAGGGTCTGGCAGGTAGAGTGAGTGATAAAGGTTGGTTTAGGGGTATTTTTTTTTTTTTTTGCTTTGTTTTTAAGACTGTGTTTCACTGTGTAGCACAGAACAGCCCTGACCTCACAGCATTCCTCCTGTTCTCGGTCTCCCAAGGGCTCCCCACCATACCCTGTTACTAAATATTAAATACCGGTTCCCAGGCTGGCTGTACTTCAGGGACACCCAAAGAGGAATGGAAAAATAACACAAGCGTCATGCTGGTAGATTCCAGCGCAGCAGAGTAGGAGATGGACCAGGCTCCTGAAGAACTTTAAAGCTATGGCTGTGACTCTGACAGGTGGCCGCTGGAACGGGAAAGAAAGTAAATGAATCAGTAGATGAGTGAGAGAGCTTATAGGGTGGCTGCATGCAGGACTGCGAAATCCTCTCACTGCCCTTCACACACGACGGCATTTACAAGGACGGGTGGTGGGCACCTATTGAGGCCCCCAATCGATTGCCAAGAGAAATAAAATCGGAGACAAACTGTGTCTACACGTGACCAGAGCTTGTGCAAGCGGAGGCTGGCCGAAACCTCACTCTCCAGAGAAAGCTCTAGTCCCAGCTACATGAGGGAAAGCACTGTGTGAGTGAAGTCATGAGTGACTCCGTGCTGAACGTCAGGCCCAGCCTCGGCTGCATCGGTCCATTTCGTTCCAGCTGCAGCCTAGTCCTTGTGGTCCTGATGCTGGTCCCATTATATAGGTGGAGACCCTAAGGAGAGGGAGGGTGAGTTTTTGCTCAGGCTACATTTCAGGGGCAGGCTTCCAGGCCCAGACCTTCAAAACCCATATGCTTTGTTTTTCAAAGAAGATTTTGATATGTAGTTAAGTCAGGTCTACAGTTCACTCTATAGCACAGGCTGGCCTTGAACTCAAAATCTTCCTGCCTCTACCCCACCAAATGTTAGAATTACAGACATGTACTACCTCACTCGGCTTGAAGCCCATACTCTTGACTCCAAGATGGTGTTGTTCCAGTGAAATGTAAGGCAGCGGAACAGGCAGATGGAAAGGTAGGGAGTACAGAATATCAGAATAAGTGCATGAGGAAAAATGCCCCCCACCACTGTCTGTCACCTTTTGCCTAATGTTATCACTGGCTTTTCCAAGCAATTGTTTTGCTTGTTTTTTGTTTTTTTGAGACAGGGTTTCTCTGTGTAGCTTTGGAGCCTTTCTTGGAACTTACTTTGTAGGCCAGGCTGGCCTTGAACTCACAGAGATCTGCCTGGCTCTGTCTCCCAGTGCTGGGATCAAAGGCGTGCGCCACCACTGCCCGCCCCCAAGCAATTATTACAGCATACTTGTGACCAGATAACTGGATTTAAAAATTTAAAGTCGCCAGGCGGTGGTGGCGCACGCCTTTAATCCCAACACTCGGGAGGCAGAGGCCGGCGGATCTCTGTGAGTTCGAGGCCAGCCTGGGCTACCAAGTGAGTCCCAGGAAAGGCGCAAAGCTACACAGAGAAACCCTGTCTCGAAAAACCAAAAAAAAAAAAAAAAATTTAAAGTCATGTCTGTCTTTGATTTACGATTATTCAAAGTCCCCTCTCTCTCCGTCTCCATTTCTTGGAGGTAAAAATAGTAAATCGGCTTCAGTGGCTGTCCTTGGCCAGCACTTTGACATACACCCCTCGGTGTATTCAGTCTCACTATTTTTGTTGGTTTGTTTTTCTGCAGACAATGATGCTGAGGCTTACAGTTGTAAAAAGACGAATCTAAAGCTGAGCTAACCAGCAATGTGAGGACGCCCCGCAATGTGAGGACGCCCCGCAATGTGAGGACGCCCCGCAATGTGAGGACACCCGCCCTGGCTCCCACTCCACAACTTTCACCTCTCCATTATAGACTAGTCTGCCACGCTGACGGTGATCAGCTGTTTTTTAAAGTTAATAATGTCATCCTCAATCTCTATTTACCCTTGCTGGGGCTATTCACCCAGCGCCCTCCCATCTCTGGTTCTGCTGCAATCCTGCCGGCTTCTTATCCCTGCCCCTATTAAAAATGCAGGAGTTGCACCAGCAGCCTGGAACCGGCAGGGTGTCAAGGGGAAGCAATCCCTGCTTTGTCTTCAGTGCTTGGAGCACTAAAGGACTTTCTGAAAAAAACGATGACACTCAAGGAGAAAGGGGCGGGGGACAAGTCACAGCTGAGACAGACCATAAGAGATTCAAAGAAATAATCCCGTCCCGTCTCTACGGCAGTTATTACTGTCTGTAATAATAATTCTCCAGCAATTATTACTGTCTCCCGGACCCCAAGGGATGATAGCATCATCACCGGGTGACCTGTCACTCAAGCATAAAGACTTAGCTTCGAACAGTGATCAACTGAAGGAAGGAAAGAGGAAGATGGGATGAAAGAGAGGAGTTTGGGGGAAGCGGGGGTACAGAGGGCTTGTGTTCATCCCTTTGGGGGGATTTTTTTTTTGTGAGGGAAGCCTTTATTTCCAAAGCCAAAACGAGAGGCAGTTAAGCCGAGCTCTGTGCCAATCTATTAATGCTTCAGGGAGGATTCTCTCATTAAAGGAAAGGGGATGGCCGTATGGGTCCGACAATATTAATGACAGCTAATAGTTACTGAATGCCAACCAAGAGCCAGGCTCTGTGCTAAGTGACTTGCATTTATTATCTAACTTAATTTTCATAGCTTTTATGAGAAAGTAGTATTAACAGACCCATTTTTATAGGTGAGAAAACAGAGGCTCAGAGATGTAAATTTATCCAAGGCCACGCAGCTAAGAGTCCAGGGATTCCCATTCAGAGCTGCCTGTCTGTCCACTAGCCTTGCTTGCCCGAGCAAACCTGTAGGGAAGACAGGTCCATGGCCATGTGCTCTTGGGGTAGGTGTGTGGAGGTGGGGGGAACACTCCTCAGCAACCTGAGGGACTCAATGGAAAAGAAGAATAAGCCAACACAGACAGTGGGATCCCTAACTCAGTCTTAGAATTGGACCGTAGAACTGAGCCTCTACAGACGCCTTCTCCTCTACTGCCTCCTCAGCATCCTTGCCACAAGCTGTCCACTTCTTCCAGCACAGAGGGGCACCAGGGACTCCTGCATCTGCCTTCACAGTGGCTACACATGTTCTGGGGCACAGCAGAAAACTGACGCCTAATTCATTTAAGAGACAAGGGTAAATTACCTCATTGCATGCTTTATACTGCCTGGTGGTAGCTCTGAAAAACAGAACATGCTGGGGTGGGTGAGACGGCTCAGCAGGTAAGGGCGCTTGCTGCCAAGCCTGAGGACCTGAGTTTGATACCAGGAACTCATATGTTTGAAAGGGACAACCGATTCCCACTAGTTGCCCTCTGACCTCCATTTTCCTGCCAGGGCACACGCACACTCACACACTAAACATCTGCATACTCAGTTAGGGTTTCTATTGCTGCGACAAAACTCCATGACCAGTGCCGGGCGGTGGTGGCGCACGCCTTTAATCCCAGCACTCGGGAGGTAGAGCCAGGTGGATCTCTGTGAGTTCGAGGCCAGCATGGTCTACAAAGCCAGTTCCAGGAAAGGTGCAAAGCTACACAGAGAAACCCTGTCTCGAAAAACCAAAAAACTCCATGACCAAAAAGCAAGTTGGGCAAGAAAGGGTTTATTTGGCTTACACTTCCACATTGCTGTTCATACTGAAGGAAGTCAGGACAGGAACTCAAGCAGGGCAGGATCCTGGAGGCAGGAGCTGATGCAGAGGCCGTGGAGGGGTGCTGCTTACTGGCTTGCTTCAGCCTGCTTTCTTATAGAACACGGGACCGCCATGGGCTGGGCCCTCCCCCATTGATCACTAAGAGAAAATGCCTTACAGCTGGATCTTATGGAAGCATTTCCTCAACTGAGGCTCCTTCCTCTCTGATGACTCTAGCTTGTGCCAAGTTGACACACAGAACCAGCCATTACAACTGACCCCTTGTCAACTTGACATACAAACACATCACTATTAAGCCACAACTCTTCCTTTCTCATTCATCCCCAAGATCTCACATTAAAAACATAACTTTAAAAGCCCCACGGTCTTTACAAATTCAAATACATTAAAATTTCAGTCTCTTTAAAATATACACTTTTTTTTAAGTTTAAGTCTTGCATCTGTGGGCTCCTTTAAAAATCAAAATTAGGGGGCTGGAGAGATGGCTCAGAGGTTAACTCATGAACTCAGAGGATGCTCTTCCAGAGGTCCTGAGTTCAATTCCCAGTAACCACATGGTGGCTCACAACCATCTATAATGAGATCTGGTGCCCTCTTCTGGCTTGCAGGCATACATGCAGGCAGAATGCTGTATACATAATAAACATATAAATCTTTAAAAAAATCAAAATTAAATTAAATACCTTCTTCAAGAGGAAAGAACCAGGGCAGCGTCACAATCTGAACCAAGCAAAACCAAACTCCAGCAGTATAAATAACTCAATGTGCAAGTATCTGGGATTCACTCACCATCTTCTGGGCTCCTCCAAAGGGCCTGGGTCACTTCTCTGGCTCTGCCCTCTGCAGCACACACAGCTTGTCTTCTAGGCTCCAGCTGGCTCCACTCCACTGCTGCTGCTGTTCTTGGTGGCCGTCCCATGGTACAGGCATCTCCAAAATGCTGGGTTCCTTGCTGCAACTGGGCTGCACTTTCACCAATAGCCTCTCCTAGGCTCTCTTCATGGTGCCAAGCCTCAACTTCTTTGCATGACCTTTCAGTCCTGGGCCTTCAACTGCCACTGAGGCTGCACCTTCACCAATGGCCTTTCCTGGCCTCTCAAGGTGCCAAGCCTCAGCTGCTCTCTATGACCCCTTCATGCCTTCAAAACCAGTACTGGGTGACTCTTACCCATTACCAAGCCAAGCTGCCAGCATGACGTACAACCTTGGCTGTCTCTGGAACACAGCTTCTCTGTGTTCTCAGGAAACACATTCCAGAAGATTTCACCTCAATGATGCTGGTCTCTTCTTAATCACTGCTAATTTCTAAGCCCCAGCTGACCAGCATCAATTGTCCCAGTAACTTAAAAGGTTTCACTTCAGTAGTTCTGGTATCTTAGTAATCACAGCTGACTCTTCAGCCCCAGCTAACCAGAACCATGGGATCTTAATTCAAAATAACAAATGGTGCTGATAGAGTCTTTAAACTTCCCTCTGAGACTTCACAAGCCAGGCCTCCATCTTCTGCAATGCTCTTAACATTCTCATCTTCCAAGTTCCACAGAACATCCCACAGAACTCAACACACAGTGGCTCTTCCAGTCTGAAGTTCCAAAATCCTTCCACACTCCTCCCCCAAACAGGGTCAGCTCTATCACAGCAATTCCACACAATCCTGGCACTAACTTGTCTTAGGTTTTTTTTTTTTTTTTTTTTTTTTTGGTTTTTCGAGACAGGGTTTCTCTGTGTAGCTTTGCGCCTTTCCTGGGACTCACTTGGTAGCCCAGGCTGGCCTCAAACTCACAGAGATCCGCCTGGCTCTGCCTCCCGAGTGCTGGGATTAAAGGCGTGCGCCACCACTGCCCAGCATTGTCTTAGGTTTTTACTCCTGTGACAAAACATCATGATCAAAAAAGCAAGTTGGGAGGAAAGGGTTTATCTGGCTTACACATCCAGATCATAGTCTACCATTGGAGGAAGTCAGAACAGGAACTCAAGCAGGGCAGGAACCTGGAGGCAGGAGCTGATGCAGAGGCCATAGAAAGATGCTGCTTACTGGCTTGCTTCGGCCTGCTTTCTTATAGAATGCAGGGTCGCCCTCCCACCCCAGCCCAGGCATGGCACCACCCACCTTGGACTGGGCCCTCCCCCATGGGTCACTCATTGAGAAAATGCCTTACAGCTGGATCTCATGGAGGCATTTCCTCAGCTGAGGTTCCTTTTTCTCTAATGTCTCTAGCTTGTGTCAAGTTGACACACAAACCAGCCAGTACAATACTAACTGAAAATGAAAATAAAAATCATTGTGTCTCTGTGGGGCATGTGTAGGAGACTCTGACAACATTTAGGGAGAAGCCACAAAAGTTCCTGATGTTCCTTGTAGTCAGCAGCCAAGTGCCTGGAGACGATCCATCAGACTTGGAGAACTACCAAAGACAGACTGTCTTTACTCAGCTCCCTGGGAGGTAGCCCCAGGACTTCTGCATGATAACAAGACATCCAGCTCAAGAGTCAATGTGTTGTCTATCTACCTCTTGAGCCGAGGCTCAAAATGATACTTCGGTGAGCTCATTTTTAGGAGGCAATTTCTTCCCAGTTGTTTATTTTTTCCTTTGTCCTTGAAAGTCATAAGCTAATCCTGGAGACCTCCAGGAAGCAAGTACATTCTGCTCTGACATCTCACCTGCTCAGGAAATTAAGACAACTGGGAATGGGGGGGCAGACGCCTTTAACCCCAGCACACAGGAGGCAGAGGCAGGCGGAGGGAGGGAGGGAGGGAGGGAAGGGAGGGAGGGAAGGAAGGAGAAGGAGGGGAGGGAGAAGGGAGGGGAGGGAAGGGAGGAAAGAGGGAGAGAGGGAGGGAAGGAAAAGGGAAGGGAAGGAGAAGGGAAGGGGAGAGAGAAGGGGAGGGGAGGGAAGGGGAAGGAAGGGGAGGAGAGGGGAGGGGAAGGGAAGGGAAGGGAAGGGAAGGGGAGAGGAGGGGAGGGGAGGGAAGGGAGGGGAGAGGAGGGAAGGGAAGGGGAGAGGAGGGGAGGGGAGGGAAGGGAGGGGAGAGGAGGGAAGGGAAGGGAGAGGAGGGAAGGGAAGGGAGAGGAGGGAGGGGAGGGGAGGGGAGGGGAGGAGAGGAAAGGGGAGGAGAGGAAAGGGAAGGGAAGGGAGGCTCAGAGATGGAAACAACTTGTCTACCCTGAAAGAAATGAAGTTTTCTTTATGTTGGAGAGATGAGGATGTCTGCCATGAAGGAGGTTATAACGAACTACTTGGTGACGTCTACGGCCACACATACTGCACATCTAACATACCCCTTGAGGGGTACAGTGAATGGTTGCTCCTGTTTTCTGTGGCACCTCCCTTGGGGTGAAGAAGGGCAAGCCATGGATGACCTAAACCTACTTCCATGTCAACTCAGGTCCCGACGTGGATGAGCAGCCTGTTGGGACAAAAAAATGTAGCTGGACTGAACTGGTCAGGGAAATGGCAGGAAATGAGTCCAGCTGGGGGAGAGTGTGGGTCTTTCACTCAGTGGCTCTGAGTCAGCATCCTCTAGTCCCCTCGGTTACTATCGTCAGGACCAATCTCTGCTGGAGCCTGACCGTACGTACACATATATAAAATCCATTGCGTGGACTACTCGGGATCACAGCCATGGATCTTGAAAGGACAATACCCGTCACTGAGAGCAATGAAAGGGAGAACATTGAGTTTTAGAGCTCAGAACCCATGAAGATGTCTGTTCAAGACAATCTCTTCAGGGACGGAGTCTCACAGCGTCATCCACAGAGGGGAGACCGGGTTTCTGCTGAATGATGGTTTCTCTGCAGCAACTACCAGAGTCTAGGGCTGAAGGATATGTCCTTGGGTCAGGGTCTTTCAGGATAAATATTCCATCTCTGACACCAAGAACAGTCTGGAAAAGGCAGAGAGGTCATTTGGCAAACCCTGGAAAAAGGGCCTCACTGTGTGGTTCCCGGCCAAATGCCAGAGTCCTGAGGCCCAGCAGCCATCAGGCTTGGAGCCTGTGGGCCCTGTGGAGCTCCAGGCACGTAAGATAATATTTTAAGTGCTCACTTCTTCCTGAGATCTCTCAGAACACTGCGGCTACTACAAATCATTCCCAGCCCTAGAGGCTAATGGGCTCTGGAGTTCAATAAACAAACAGCCAGGAAGCTGGAAGGCAGGTGGGGGGAGCCAGGAGCTGGCTGGAGTCAGCTGGGGCAGTGTGTCCACTGAGCAATGGTGAAACGTCATACACTATTGTTACTTAGAGACTGAGAGGAACAGAGAGAATTAAACCTCTCAGCAAAGACAAGGAATTGAAGAGGGGCATTGAAAGGCGGAGGGATGGGCAGCAGGTCATCTGGAGCTTTGGGGAGAGTGCAAGGCCTTAGGGATGAGGGAGGGGAAACTAAGGCCGGGATGTAAAACTAATTACTTTTAAAAGGTTTTAGGGATTCTTAAAGACCCAGGCCTCTTTTACCATCCCTCACCACAGTTCTTTCTCTAAGCTGCATCTAGATGGGTTTGCTGAGTCTGCAGCGCTTCAGGGGTCAGCTCGGCACTCAGTGACGAGAGCACCCGTCATCCGCAACTGTGTCCATGTCAAAAAAGACTCATAGGAAGCAGTCTTCGAACTGCCTTCCTCCCTTCCCCGCTCTGGAAATCAAAGTAGGTTGTGTTTCTCTCGCCCTGTTCCTCCGAGATCTCAGAAACTGGAGCTAAAACGACTTTTATTAAGGTTATCTGATTACCTCTTTAGATTCCCAGCCGGGCCTGTCCTGTCTATGCCTTTTGTCTCCGAGTGACTGATAAACGCCAAATCCAGTCATTGAGCTAGAAAAGCCTGCTAGACTGACCACAGATCAGCCACTGTGGCTAGCAGGGCAGGCATCAAGTTCCTAAGGGATGAAAGTCGGCAGAGGGCTCCCTTCCCCGGGGTTGGGGGTTGGGGGTGTAGGGAAAGATGGGAGAGCCACAGGGGCACTCACAAGCGGGGAACAGAGCCACACTGGCTGGCTGGGGGGAAAGGTCTGGAGAGGACTCTGCATAGACACACTTCAAGCCATGGGCTCCTTCCTTCTTGGAGAAACTTCTCTTGCCCTCTAACTGGGCATAGAAGACCATGGAGCAGGCGCGGGGTGGGGGGCATCGGAGAAGCAGAAAAGGAGATAGTTCCTTCCGTCCGGTGTGCAAACTCCAGGGCTCAAGCCTGTGAAAGGCGCCCTACCCACCTCGGGCAGGCTCCTTTTCCTGTCTTAACTCAGCCTCAAGGACTGTGATTCAGGAGACCTAGAAGCTGAAGGAAGGCTGATGGAACCCCAGCGACTCTCACAGGCGATATACCTCGCTCATAAAAGTCAAATCCCTAGCCTCGGTTCCCAGCCCTCCCCACCCCGCTCCACGCGCCAAGGCGGGCAGCTGTGGCAATATAGGGTGGCAGTACACAGGACTCCGGGTGCCTCGACTTTCCATCAGTCGACTGTGGAGTGGAGGGCGAACAGAAACTGCGAATTCCCTAGACAGAAATACTTGCCTGGCCCTTGAAGAACTGCACACGTTGGGGTCAGCCCCCGCTCGAGAGACAGCGGGGCGCACTGCACAGCCCGCGACAGAGCAGCGACCTCGCGCGCCCCTCCAGCCGGCCCCCGCACCGTGCCCGGGGCGCAGCGGGACTTACCCCAGAGCAGAGAGAGCGGCTTGGCCTTAAGGAGGAGCATGAGCGAGTATACAGCCCCCAAGTGCAGCAGACTCATCAGGATCACGTTCCTCCAGACGATGCTCAGCCGCTTCCCGCGCGTGCCCAGCTGCTCCGGGCCACCGCCGCACGCGGATCCCCCGAGCCCCGCAACGGATTTCCTCCTTGGCGTTGCAGAAGGGGATCTTGGATGGGTCGGCGGCCGGGGCTGGCATGGTTGGAGAGCGGTGGACACTGCTGCCTCTGAACCGGATGCACCGCACTTCGGGTCTCTGCTCTCTTCTCCGGTCCTCCTCTACAGAGTGGCCCTGGGGTGCACATCTCAGCGGTTGGCATCTGTTGCTGCTCTGTCACCGGCGAAGCTGCAGGAGTGTTACTCAGCTGCGAGGAGGAGGAGGCGGCAAGAGGCAGGGGCCTAAGAGCAGCGCAGAGGTGGGAGGGGAGGTCGGGAGCGGGTGGCTGGGAGCACCACTCACCACTCGGGAGGGGAGGTAGGAACACCACCCCGGAGGGGACACTGAAAGAAGACCGGCACAACAGGGGCCTGTCAGGATCGCCTGCAGGGTGTCTTAAAGAGAAAGGCAGCCTTTGGCCTCCCTGCCTGACCTCAGGAGCTGGAATTAGCAGCTGTGGCCTCTGGTGGTTCATGGGATGAGGTTCCCTGGGCAGGCAGCCTGTGGGGCATCTCATGGCGCTCCTGTTGTGGTTATGCGTGTTTTTCTCCAGATCTCCCAAATACCAATTCTAGACAATACTTTATTGGGAACCCCACCCCCACCCACTTTATCTGAAACCACAGGCCACCTCTGTAGGATAATTCTAGCCTTGTACTCAGAGTTGAGGCCAGATCCACCAAAAGACTCTGAAGTCCTTGTGTCTATATGTAAAACTCCTTGGACCAGTGGAGAGGATGGGCAGTTAGTTGCTCTGCTCAAATTAGGTGGCCATGGATGATGTGAGCACACAGTAAGTGCCCCGTGAATACTTTTGAGGGATACGGATGATTTGGGGAGGGGCTAGCAGGCAGCACTACCTTGCCACACACAGCAGCAGCAGCGCCATGGCTCCACTTCACAGTTCTGTTGATGGTGAATTCTCAGGCTTCTTTTTCCTCCAGACAGAACAACAACATAAAGTAGCCCTGAGGAACTGGGCTTTAGAAAAATCACAGAGAACATTTCAAGGAAAACTTGCCTACGAACATCCCACCTGTTTCTCCCCTCCAAAGCAGATTTCTAGCTACCCAGAGGGTGGGAGCTGCAGAAACACAGAGGTGAGCTGGTGCCCCAGCAAGTGCCACGGAGAAGGGGGACTCTGTTCTTCTTCTGACTTGATGGCTTTTGGTTTGACTTGGTTTGGTGGTTGTTCTTGTTTGTTTTTTTAAGATTTATTTATCACATAAACAGTACTCTATGGAGTTGGAGTTTCTCTTTGTCTTGGCAGCCGCTTCCCAAATAACCACTCAGAGAGTTAATATTAATTATAAATGCTCGGTTGATAGCTCAGGCTTTTAATAACTAGCTCTTACAACTTAAATTAACCCATATTTCTTATCTATGCTTTGCCACATCGCTAAGTACCTTTTCTCAGTATCCAATGTGCGTCTTGCTTCTCTCTACATCTGCTTGAGACTGCAGACCCCACCCTTCTTCCCAGCATCCTCCTTGCCTGGCTCTCCTGCCCAATCTCTTCTGTCCAGCTATAGGCCAGTCAGTTTTTTATTAGCCAATGAGAGTAATACATGCTTGCAGTGTACAAAGATTGCTGCACAGCAATTCTGCATGCACGTATGCCTGCATGCCAGAAGAGGGCACCAGATCTCATTATAGACGGTTATGAGCCACCATATGGTTTCCTGGATTTAAACTCAGAACCTCTGGAAGAGCAGACAGCACTCTTAAACCCTGAGCCATCTCTCCAGCTCCTTGTTTTTTGTTTGTTTGTTTGGTTGGTTGGTTTTGGTTTTGGTTTTTGGTTTTTCGAGACAGGGTTTCTCTGTGTAGTTTTGGTGCCTGTCCTGGATCTCACTCTGTAGACCAGGCTGACCTCAAACTCACAGAGATCTGCCTGGCTCTGCCTCCCAAGTGCTGGGATTAAAGGCATGCACCACCACCACCCAGTCCATTGTTGTTTTTTTTTTTTTAAAGATTTATTTATTTATTATGTACACAGTGTTCTGCCTACATGCATGCTTGCAGGCCAGAAGAGGGCACCAGATCTCATTATGGATGGTTGTGAGCCACCATGTGGTTGCTGGGAATTGAACTCAGGACCTCTGGAAGAACAGCCAGTGCTCTTAACCGCTGAGCCACCTCTCCAGCCCCCCATTGTTGGTTTTTAAACCCATCTCAGCATAAATTTCCTTTTCAGGGAAGCAGAACTATTCTTCCTTCCAGCTTGCAAATTATTTGCATCTGAGTTTGAAAGGGTATCATTTTATTTTGATTTAGTTTGGTTTTTTTGAGACAGGGTTTCCCTGTGTAGTCCTGGCTTTCCTGGAACTCACTCTGTAGACCAGGCTGACCTCAAACTCACAGAGATCTGCCTGGCTCTGCCTCCCAAGTGCTGGGATTAAAGGCATGCACCACCACCACCCAGTCCATTGTTGTTTTTTTTTTTTTAAAGATTTATTTATTTATTATGTACACAGTGTTCTGCCTACATGCATGCTTGCAGGCCAGAAGAGGGCACCAGATCTCATTATGGATGGTTGTGAGCCACCATGTGGTTGCTGGGAATTGAACTCAGGACCTCTGGAAGAACAGCCAGTGCTCTTAACCGCTGAGCCACCTCTCCAGCCCCCCATTGTTGATTTTTAAACCCATCTCAGCATAAATTTCCTTTTCAGGGAAGCAGAACTATTCTTCCTTCCAGCTTGCAAATTATTTGCATCTGAGTTTGAAAGGGTATCATTTTATTTTGATTTAGTTTGGTTTTTTTGAGACAGGGTTTCCCTGTGTAGTCCTGGCTTTCCTGGAACTCACTCTGTAGACCAGGCTGGCCTCAAACTCAGAGATCCACCTGCCTCTGCCTCCCAGATGCTGGCATTAAAAGTGTGTGCCACCACCTCCCAGCTGTTTTGTTTTGGTTTAAAGCTGATGTTTTGATGAATTGTTATTAAGAATCCAGGACTTGCCGGGTGCTAGTGGTGCACGCCTGTAATCCCAGCACTCGGGATGCAGAGGCAGAGGCAGGTGGATCTCTGTGAGTTCAAGGCCAGCCTGGTCTACAGAGCTAGTCCAGGACAGACTCCAAAGCAACAGAGAAACCCTGTCTTGAAAAACCAAAAAAAAAAAAAAAATTAATAATAATTAAAAAAAAAAAGAATCCAGGACTCCTAAAGGGGGGGGGGACCTACAAAAATCAAACAACAACAACAAAAAAAACCACTAAGAACTAAGCACCCAAAGGACTATGTGGTGATATTTTATTTGTGCTTTAATAAATAAAGCTTGCCCGGAGATCAGAGGAAAAAGCCAGCCACAACACAGAAGTCAAGCAATGTTAGCACACATTTTAATCCTATCACTTGGCAGGCAGGATCTCTGTGTGTTCAAGGCCACACTGGAAACAGAGCCAGGTGTGGTAGCACACGCCTTAATTTCCAACAGTAGTTAACCATGGAGGTCTGGAGGTCTGTACAGACAGACAGGAAGTGATAGAGCTGTGTAAGAAGAGGAAGTGATGTAGCTGAACAGAGAGAGCAAATCATATGGTAGAACAGCAAGGCATATAGGTGTGGGTAGAAAGGAAGTAACTCGCATTTGGAAGCTGCAGAGTTGGTGAGGTAAGGTTGGCTGTGGCTTTCCCTAGTTCCCTGATCTCTCTGGTGCTTTCACCCCTATATTTGACTCCATGTTTTTTATTTAATAAGACCATTTAGAAATTCATCTGCGGGACTACAAACCAGTCTCTTATTGATAACAAATCTGGTGGGTCCCATCAGCCAGATAAAATGATGCCTAATTTAGAACCAAGACCAGATCTGAGTCTGGGGGAGTCCTGGCTAATGGTGCTTCTGCTGGAGCTGACATTGTCGAACAAGAGGAAAATTGTCTGGAACCAGATTCATGTCACACTGCGTAACAGCCAGTGAGACAGGGGGACATGACACCCTAGAGAATGGATGCATCAAACTGGGCTTTATAAGAACCACTCTTCCTTCCTCTCTGCAACTATGGCTCCCACCAGCCCCTCGCAAGTCCCGTGGCTGACCACTTCAGACTGTCTTTTCTCTCTAGCTGGACCACTCACTTGGCGTGAGGTCCCCCTTGAGATTCTTGGGAAGGACTCCCTGCTCTCACGTTCACCACTCAGTTGCTTGTTTGGCGTGTACTGAACAACTGTTTTTGTGCCAGATCCAGTGGGTATGAGAATGAGTAAGGTGTGGCCTCCTGTGGGGGGATATTCTATCACTGTGAACCCCGAGTTTGCATTTGCGTTAATTTCACAAAATTAACCTTGGGTTGGGAGGCTCAGTTAGCAGCTGGTTGACAGAAAGTAGTCATAGAGCATCAGAGGGCATCTGGAAGAGAGAAAGAGATGCACCGGAAGTGGTAGGGAGGGGTTTTGAGTGGCGTCGTTTTTTTTCTGTTTTGGAGGAGCTGAAGGATGGACTTTTTGGGAGAGGCCAGCAAGGAGAGGTTAGCTAGGTGCTACTCAACCTCTCTGAGCTATCAGGTTTTCACCCCAGCTTGAGTTTGATTTATAAATAGAATGACAGAGCTTTAGTTAAAGCTGTCTTTAACAGCAGCAACAGAGTCAGCACCTGCGGGAACAGGATTCCCACCAGGCTGCAGCCTGAGCGGCCAGATCACTGCCAGACAGAAGCAGGCATGTAACTGCAGAGTCGCAATCACTGGCTGAAATCGTAGTAGATTACGGTGCAGCCACTGTGCCAAAGATAAAACAAGTCTCCCATTATCCATCTTGAAACCAAGACTGGCCACTTGT
The DNA here is from genome assembly GCF_007827085.1 of Peromyscus californicus insignis. Lineage (NCBI taxonomy): Eukaryota > Metazoa > Chordata > Mammalia > Rodentia > Cricetidae > Peromyscus > Peromyscus californicus. Next base: position 90,701,605 of record NW_026294424.1, read on the forward strand.
GTGACCAAGACAAGAAATTCCAGCCCATTATCAGACTTCTCACCCCAGAGTGAATCCAAGGCCTTTTGCATGCTATGGAAGTGCTCTGCCACCAGACTACAGCCCCAGGTGCCATGTGCATGTGTGTGCACACCTGTGTGTTAGGGGCACATGCATCATGAGATGTCAATCATATAAACAGGTGGTCCACAGAGAGCAAGATAAGTTGTTAGAGTTCACTGCTTATCCTTCTTGTTACCCTGCTGTGCAGTTCTGAGGATCTTAACGTTGGTGCTGACACATGCAGAGCAAACACTTTGCCTGCTTATCCATCTCCACAGCCCATGTGCCAAGATGTGTGGAAGGCTGGAGAGACAGTTTCGTGGGCAAAGTACTTGCCTTATAACATGAAGACTGGAGTTGATCCCCAGAACTCATCTGCTGTGGGATGGTCTGTATGTCAAATGCTCTGATTAGTCAATAAATAAAACACTGATTGGCCAGTGGCCAGGCAGGAAGTATAGGTGGGACTAACAGAGAGGAGAATTGAGAGAACAGGAAGGTGGGAGGAGTCACTGCCAGCCGCCGCCATGACAAGCAGCATGTGAAGATGCCGGTAAGCCACAAGCCACGTGGCAAGGTATAGATTTATAGAAATGGGTTAATTTAAGATATAAGAACAGTTAGCAAGAAGCCTGCTACGGCCATACAGTTTGTAAGCAATATAAGTCTCTGTGTTTACTTGGTTGGGTCTGAGCGGCTGTGGGACTGGTGGGTGACAGAGATTTGTACTGACTGTGGGCCAGGCAGGAAAACTCTAGCTACACTCATCTAACAAAGCTGGGGTGCTTGGAAGGCCAAGGCAGGTGGATCCCCGAGGCTCACTGCAGTAAGCTCCAGGTCAGCAAGAATCAATCTCAAGAAAAAACAAAAACAAAAAAAGGTGGGCAGTGCCTGCAGAACTACACCCAAGGTTGGCCTCTGGCCTCTACAGGAACAATTATACATGTACATGCACACTCCCCACACACATATGTACTCACCTAACACATAAGCATGCATACAGACATGCACACATGTAAAAGAATGCCAAGGTATTTTAAAGCCATGACAAAAATATTTTAATAAGAAAATTCAGGCTTTAGAGAAGAGAATGAAAAGCATGCCTCATGAGTTTCACTTGTATGCACTTGTTAAATAAATGTACATTTTGACCACAGGTGCTACAGTCTATGAAAATGACCAAGCTTTGCCACAGATCTGGATTTCAATTTAGTCCTATCCACTTTGAATTAGCAAACCTGAGAATTCTGTGACCTGGAGGGGGACACAGCCTCTCAGATTTTCAATGCCATCCTGTATAATACAGGAATTCAGACAGATCTTCTCTGTGAAATTACCCATCAATCTCAAAAATCAGTGTTTTATGTACAACATGAGACAGCACCACATTTCCAAGAACTTTGCGCAGTGTTCTAGTACTGACTAGTGTGGTTTTGTTATTTCGTGGCATCCAAGAGAGATGGGTTAGTGCCTGGGTGCTGCGTGGGCTCCAGGTTGAACAGAGAAAGAAATGTAACAAGGTGGGCCCCAGGGTCAGCTCTGGACATGGTTTCTAGGAGCCACAGAGCAGCGGTGCCGTAAGGAGAGCTGTGAGATCTAATCGCCCACTCGGCTTTCTGTCACCTGTGACTGGGAAAGGCAGCTCCTTTGCAGAGGGAATTAGCCTGCAACTCTTTGGATTTAAGTGGCGAGGGGGGTGGGGAGGTCACTGACAACTTCTATAAAGGGAGCAGTCCACTCTTCAGACTTCCACCAGAGGGCGTCGTCAGGGAGCAGAGGAGGGAAGCCAGACTCCCAGACTGCAGGGAGGTTCAGCAACCCCCACACTTCAATCAGTCTCCTCTGCTTGCTCGGCCACAGGAGGGCTGGTGCAGGGCAGCGGATGAGGGGAGCCTGGTCCTCTCAGATGAAGACTTCCGTTACTTTGGGTGAGGAGAGTCAGGGGTTTTCCTCCACAGAACCCCTCATCATCACATTTCCTGGTGGTTCTTGATAGAACTGCTACGATTTGGCAACAGAAATGAAGCTCTAAGGCAGCCGCATTTGTTTAGGACAGGTAGGAGGGTCTCTAAGTACTGAAACACTTAAACCTACCTCTCCTGTCAGCAATGTCTTGCCCTTTGTATCTGAAATAACCTTAATTTTGAACTAAAAAAAATATTCTGAGACAAGGACCCACTGTGTAGTCCAGGCTAGCCCCAAGCTTGCTGTGTAGCCCAGGTGGTAACTGAACACACAACCTCCCTGCCTCAGCCTTCCACACGCACCACCATGGCCAGCTTTGTTGTTTTTAAGGCTAGGTCTTACTAGCATCTTGGGCTAGCCTTATACTCGTTATATACCCCAGGCTGGCTCAAACTTGCAATCCTCCGCTCTCAAGTTCGGAGTGCTGGGATAACATGTGCCACCATGAACTGCTGAACAGAGCTGGGAATATATTGACAAGGTAGGCAGGCCTGAAGAAACAAGTAGCGCATTCTCTCTAGTGTTCTCTCTAGTGTGCCAACCCTAGCTTCTGATTTTTGTTCAGCCGCGTTCACATGGGAGCAAGTGTGGGTCGAGTCCTAAAACAGACAGGGCAGTAACAGGCTGTACGGGAGAGGTGAGGTGAGGCGGGTAAGAACACACGTGCTAGGAAAATGGAAGGGGAAATTCGGGAGGTGGAAGGGTAAGGTGGAAGACAGGAGTAAAGAGGGCATCAACCAGAACCAAGCATGCATGGAAATGCCACACACCTGTTGCTTTGCATCCCAATGCTTAAAATTAAACTTTAAAAATAGAACAAATTTTAGAAGCAGAAAAGGAAGAGGGCTGGGGATGTAGTTGAGCAGTAAAGTGTATGCCTAGCATAGCTTAGACCCCCTTCTAACCCCAGTAAAGAGAGGAGGGAGAGAGGAGGAGGGAGCAAGTATGGGAAAGAGAAAAGAGAAGGAAAGGGAGGGAGGGAGGGAGGAAGGGTATTCAAGGCTGACATTAAACTCCTTGGCCCAAGCATCCTTCTCTCCGGGACCCCAGCTCACAAATAACAACATAGAGATTTATTAATTATGAAAGCTTGGCCTTAGCTTAGGCTTGTCCCAGTACCTCTTATGACTTAAATTAACCTGTTTCTATCAATCTACATTTTGTCATGTGGCTTTTTATCTCTTCCATTCTGTATGTCAGACTCCCTCTGTGTCTCTTTGGCATCTCCCTCAAGTGCCTAGATTCATCCCAAGTTCCTCTGTTTGTCCTGGAATGTGGGAGACCAGCTCCCACATTTATTTACTCCAGACACTCTTGAGGGATAAGGGACTTAGGTAGAAATAAAGAGGGGAGAGAAACAGAGAGAAACACAGAATAGACTTGGGGGCGGGGGCTGAATCCTTATCCACCAGTCCAGAACTTTATTCCAAAGGTCTATTTAAACAGTGCCAAGGGGAGGGGCAAAGGACCCCCCCCCCCAGATACAGCCAAGTGTAGACACTTACAAACACCTGGTACCCAGGCCTGTGGTCCAATCATCCTCTTATGCAGTCCTGCTGGGTACAGCCACTGGGAAACCTCATGGGCTCCAACACTGTAAGTCCTGCCTATCTGTCCTGTCTAGCTATTGGCATTCAGCTTTTTATTAAACCAATCACAATGACACATCTTTAGTATGAACAAATATTCCCCAACATTTCCCCTTTTGTCTAAATGAAAAGGAAAGGGTTTAACTCTAACAACAGTAAAACTATATATAATAACAATTATCAGGTAAGAATTACATTTACAACATCCAGTCCATTTGCTTTTGGCAAATTCAGAGAAATAACTCCATTACCTATCTTGATGACTCCAAAGTTTATACCTAAACCACTTCCTATCATAACTTGTATTACTAACCTCCACTTTCTATCATAGCTTATATTACTAACCTAAAAATATCTTTTTAGATCTCAAAATATTTTCTTAGATAAAACACTTAAGCTTTTATGTCTCTCAACCTCATATACTTTACACCTCTTTTGTGAGTTCCTTTTTTGAATTTGGTAACAAGGAAAACGTAAAACTATATCTAATCTTCAACCCCATCAAAAACCTGAGAAGGATACAATATTACCTGAGTAGAAATGACAGGGAAGCTGGCTGCCTGGACAGTCACCTAAGTTTCCTCTGCAATGTTGAGGCATCCATCTTTGGCCTACAGGCCTGTAATATCTGACAGACTTTTCTATGAAGCAGGAATTTTGAAGGACTGTCCTACCTTGTCTTGGCAAAGTTCGGTAGTAACTTTCTTTCATGTCCTGCTTTCCAATTTGGACAGCACACTGTCAGCAATCAAGGCAAGGGCAGTTTCTTGCCCAGTGGCTAACTTTGCCACTGTATCAACTCCCTCTTGTCTCACTGGGTCTTCCTCGCACGCCTAGATTCATCCCGAATTCTTCACTTTCCCCCAGAAGTCCTACCTATCTTTCCTGCCTAGCTTTTGGTCATTCAGCTTTTTATTAAACCAACCACATTTTCACACAGTGTAAATAAATATCCCACAACACATCCTCCTACCTGAATGGACAAGCACCACTGTGCCAGCTAATCTTGAGTTCAAATTATTAATATTTTTACAATATATATTTGTCACGAGTCTTCCAGAAGCCATATACCCGGCTCAGTCTACAAGCAGCAAATGTGGCTTTAGGCTCAGAGAACTCACAGCACAGAAGGGCAGGCAGGCAATCAATCATCAGTTGGGATGGGAAGTGAGTCCTGCTGTTTGTTCTTACTCTTTACTCTTTTGGGGGCCCACCACCCACCTCCCAAATAAATCACTCACGGAGGCTTATTACTTATAAATGCCCAGCCTTAGCGTGGCTTGTTTCTTGTCAGCTTTTCTTAACTTTCATTATCCCATCTACCTTTTGCCTCTGGGCTTTTTCCTTTTCTTACTTCTGTACATCTTACCTTTTTCACTCTTACTCTGTGGCTGGCTGTGTGGCTGTGTGGCTGTGTAGCTGTGTGGCTGTCTCCTAGCATCCTCCTCTCCTTGTTCTCTTACTCTTTTCGTCTTTCTTCTTTGTCCTCCCAGGTTTCTCCTATTTATTCTCTCTGCCTGGCAGCCCCACCATCCTTTCTCCTGCCTTGATATTGGCCATTCAGCTCTTTATTAGACCAATCAGGTGTTAAATTTAGACAGGCAAAGTAACATAGCTTCACATAGTTAAACAAATGCAACATAAAAGAATGCAACTCATCTTTGCATCATTAAATGTTCCACCGTATAAACAAATGTTACACATCTTAAATTAATATTCTACACAGTATCCCACTGACTAATAAATGCTACAGAGGTAGCTTCCCTTTATGAGAACTAATCAAGGCAGGTTAACATTTAAGACCTATAGAAATGTTCCCATTGGTCAACAACAGTTAAAAAGGTTTATAAACCCAACTTAACGCCTCCTTCCTATTTCTCCACCTGCTGCCACCACAGCTCTCAGAAGACAGTGTGGAGAGATTCGCCTGTGGCCCATAAACTTTTCCTGCCCTTTGGTCCCCCTGCCCTCTGGTCCCCCTGCCCTCTGGTCCCCCTGCCCTCTGGTCCCCCTGCCCTCTGGTCCCCGGCTGCACTAACACCCATCTCCTTCCTTTCTGTCTGGAGGGTCGCTTCAGTCCCAAGGGCAGATAGACACGTTCCTGTGGTTTTCTCAGCATCAGCTGTCACTGTTTCTGTTCCAATGGCTTCTTTCTTCCTGCTGTATCATTTACCACAGGCTGTTCTCCAGCAGGGGGCAGGAATTCACAAAGAGAGTTCAGGAACGTCAAAAGGGTGACCCAGATTTGCAGCACCCAAGGGCAGCCCGTTCCTGGTGAGAAACAGGGCACACAGGGCTGGGGTGGTATAAGCCCATGCTCAAGGAGGAGGCTCACTACTTAGACACAATGTCTGGAATCCTCAGATCATAAACCATCTCTTCTGTGCTAACCATTAATTTCCAATCAAGGTGCACGATGCATTTCTTCTCCAGACCGGAAAGCAAATGAACTCTCAAGGAGAAGAATTCCCGATAGTTCCTGTCATCTTTTTTCAAAGCTTGCTGCTCATCCAAGTTCATTTCCCATCCCCTCAGGAGGCTTGTAGATCATATACAAGGCAGATGGACCACAGGCTCCAGGGCCCTAAGAGAAAGGTAAAAGCCCAGAGGCAAAAGATAAACAGGACAATTTAAGAAAAGCTGGCTAGAAACAAGCCAAGCTAAGGTTAGGCATTCATAAGTAAGAATAAGCCTCTGTGTATTTATTTGGGAGCTGGGTGGCAGGGCCCCCAAAGAGCAAAGCGTTTAAAAAACAAACAAACAAACAAAAAACTGTACCATACCTGAATTTTAAGACAGTACCTCAGCCGGGCGGTGGTGGCGCACGCCTTTAATCCCAGCACTTGGGAGGCAGAGGCAGGCGGATCTTTGTGAGTTCAAGGCCAGCCTGGTCTACAGAGCGAGATCCAGGAAAGGCATAAAGCTACACAGAGAAACCCTGTCTCGAAAAACCAAGGGAAAAAAAAAAAAGACAGTACCTCTCTATGTAGTACAGACTGACTTTGATCTTATCCTCCTGCCTCAGCTGAATTATATGTGTTATCCCCACACAGCTTGATCATCACTGATTTTTAAGCAAGTTTAGCCTTAAACCAAAGTTCCTGAGTTGTAGAGACATATATTAAAATAGAACCATTTACAAAATCCAGTTGACTTTTTTTCTCTTTTTAAAAGAACTTCAGTGGTGGCGCACGCCTTTAATCCCAGCACTCGGGAGGCAGAGCCAGGAGGATCTCTGTGAGTTCGAGGCCAGCCTGGGCTACCAAGTGAGTTCCAGGAAAGGCGCAAAGCTACACAGAGAAACCCTGTCTCGAAAAACCAAAAAAAAAAAAAAGAACTTCAGAATTTATCTTCAAATAACAAACTGCTCTTTCCATAATCTTTATGCTTGGGAGAAAAGAACTGTTTGGGGTATAGCTCAGCTTACCACCATTTGTTGATATGAAACGCCTCCAAGACTCCAAGACTTTTTTCAGTATAACAGCAATGAGCCTAGCTCATCTGACGCCAGTGAGGGGCCAGGGCTTTGTACCCACACATGTGGAATTATTGGCATTGGCCCCACCCACATTGCTATCCAGCACGTGTCTTACCTTTCTAGGAACTCATTCCTTTCTTCCTTTGATTCTCTCTCTCTCTCTCCCCCTCCCTCCCTCCCTTCCTCCCTCCCTCCCTCCCTCCCTCCCTCCCTCCCTCCCTCCCTCCCTCCAACTATGACATTCTCACACCAAGGAAAATAAAGCCTAATTGTAGGCCATGTGTGAAAACAATTCCTTCACCTTCGGTTGGGGTCTTGAACTCACACTGCAGTTCAGAGTCTGTCCAGAAGGCCAAGTGGTCACCCCAGTTACTGGAGCTGACACCGTCTGCCGAAGTCACAGGAGACTCAATCAGTGCTGCTGTCTCTGTGTCGAGACACCATCCTGATACCGTGATGCTAGCACAGTGCTTTTTTGCTCCTTGTTACAAACTGTTCTCAACTGCAAAGTTGAGTTAATTTTAAGTGTGTATCTGGGGAGAGGGGTCCTCTACAAAGGAAATGGAGAGGTTCTTGAAAGCTGCTTCACGCAGGCTGAGGAGAGCCCGCTGGACAAATGCACCAACTCCCTCCACAGCCCATCCACCCACAGAGCAGTTCCACTATGAATTTTCTGGTTTTCTAACCTGCTTAGAAAAGACGGCATAAATGAAGATTATTAGTACCCAGTTCTCCTCAGGATTCTACGGGGATCGTGACCTTTGCTTGTCACACGATCCACGTAAAGGCAGACACTAAACCACCTGACATAACTAACTGCCTGGAAAACACACGGCTTTATTTAGGAGCCTGGCTGTAACAACGTTTTCTTTTTGAACTGAACTTTAAGACTATAGGTAATTTACTACCTACATGGGGGAGCAAATCTCTAACTATGAAATGAGACAATTCAATCTTGAACCCAAGCAGAACACTGAAAATATTTATAAACAGAGAACTCAGTAATGTGTGCGGCAGACATGCAAATGCCCAGCGCCTTCCTGTATATATTTAAAGCTAACGATCCACTCCGAATTGAAATTTGCTAATACCTATGTAGCAACTTCCACATGTACGTACATGCTCAGGACCAGGCAGCAAAGGTGCAGTTGTTTTCTCTCTATAATGGTGGCTCTCAACCTGTGGGCTGCGACCCCGAGGGGCTGGGCGACCCTTTCACCGTTGTCACATATCAGATATTTACATTCATATTCATAACAGAAGCAAAACTGGTTATGAACTACCAATGGAAATGATTTTGTGGTTGGGGTCACCACAACATGAGGAACTGTATTAAAGGGGCGCAGTATTAGGAAGGTGGGGACCACTGCTCTATAGTGATAGGAATGGAACCCAGGACCTTACATATGCCAAGAAGTGCTCTATCACAGAACTACAGCCCCAGCTCAGCAGGCAATTTTAAAAAGACTACAGGGCTGGTGGGATGGCTCAGTGGGCAAAGGCGATTGCTGCCAAACCTGACAACCTGAGTTCTGTCCCTGGGAGCCACACGGAGAAAGTAGAGCACTGGTCCCCGCAGGCTGTCCTCTGATTTCCACATATACACAGTGGTGTGCCCACACCCACTCATATACATAACAACATGTAATAACAATGAAAAAAAATAAAGACTATAAACACGTAAGATAGGATTACACACTTTAATCTGACTGACGTGGAGAAAGTGGGGAAGACATCAAAGAAATTTCGTTGTGGGTCCATTTTCTACATAGCCAGATGCAATTTTTCTAAAAAGTCCACCAAAGTTTTAAAAACCACTCTTTGTCAGAATCCCTTAGGAAACCACACAGTGTGTAATCCAGGAAAGACACTATTTGCAGAATAGGAGAATCATAATGGGCAACAAAAGATTAAAACAAAAGAAAGCACCAGGCTCCAAGCAGTTCTAGGGTGAGTGCACCTGCAGAAATCACGTCAAAGCTCTGGGGCGGCTGCCATGGAAACATGCTACTGAGGGGTTGGTCCGAGTCTTAGCATGGCTTTCTTTGGAGAGGAGGCGATGTCAGCGGACAGTGCAGCTGTTCTCAGACACCCAGCTTACTGGCCTGACTGAGAACAACCTTGAGGACCGGCATGAACGCCGACGTCTCACTGAAGTTGCTGGTGCTGACGATGTGGGTGTGGACAGTCAACCCTTCCGAGTAGTTCCTCGTCTCAATGCTCCTCGCAATGCTGTGTAGACCGTTGATGATGGTCGGGGAAAGCTGAAATAAAGGTGTTGGCAGGAGAGGGTTACATCAGGGGATGTCCTAGGAGACCCTCTGAAACACAGAGCCTGAAATACACTCTCTGAGGATATATAACTAGTTAGCATTTCTGGAATATTTTAAACCAAGCAAACCTTTTTTAGACCAAGTAGAAGTTACATTTTTAAAGTAGAACCATGGTAAGATGATTCGTGTGAAGTCATTTATGAATTAATTACACATGCACCGGTCTCTTCTGGCATTTACAGAAATTTGTTTTACTTTTTCTTTGTGATTAGATCTTGCTACATTGTGCAGGCTGGTCTCACACTCCTGGGCTACTTTCTCCAGTTTACCTGGCTGTGTCCTCTCCCTCTCTCTGTCTTTGTGAGACCGTCTCGTGTATTCTGAGTAGCCTTGATCTAGGTAGCTGAGGATGTACTTCTGACTCTCCTGCACCCACCACCTGGCTCGCCCACCACCTCTTAAAATCAAAGTCTAGCACTCTGCCATGGCGTCGTCACTCAGTACTTCCCATCCTTTAGAAGAAGACTCTTTTGGATCAGTCACAGACCACGCCCCTTCCTATTAGGCCAGCTTGCTTTGCTTTGGTTCTCATGAGAAATGCTATTCTCAGATGGTACTTCGTGTGGACAAACAGAATTACTGCAACCCTGTCAAGCGTGGCACCTGTCCTCTCCAATCTTAGCGCTTTTACTATGAACCTCTCAAATGGAGCAGCAGGTGGGTTCAAGAGGACCAACAGTGACTCCTTGCTGTGGGTTCTCTTCACAGTCACACAACATTACCCTGACCACCTGGTGGTGACATCTGGTTTTGCTTTCTGTATCAGCTGTTTTGGGAGAAAAAAATCAGGAGTCTTAGACTCCAGAGACAGATGACAGATTCCTTCTCTAGACCACAGAGCACCTGGCTTGTCTCTGGTCTCTGATACACGGCTGTGAACATGAGCGGCAGGCCAGCTATCCTGGGCCCAGCACAGTCCAGTCTGTATTCTCTCTTAGGTTGTCTCTCCCATCCCACATAATGAGATTTGGAAAGCCCTCTCTGCAGCTGTCCTGGCCATTTGACCCTCCACACATACTGTATGACAGTGCTGACGAGACGCTTTCTTTAGAGCCACGAGAAAGAACTGACTGTCCTCATCTACCTTCCCCCCGGAAAAACTTACCGTCTGCTCCCTAAGCTTGTCGTACAGAAACTCCAGGCGTTTGCTGGCATCGTCTAGCTTCCTCTTGGTTTGCTATAGGACAGGAAGAACAGGCGTTACACACGAATCTTTCAATGCTATTACTGTGGAGGCAGTATGACCACAAGCTCGAACAGGTTGCTGGAACGGACATTAATGATTTACTGAAGGCAGGGAGGGGACGAGCACAAAACGGGTTTGAAGTAGGTTCCATGTGGATCGCCAACTCCCCTGACGAGGAGTGCCATGTACACCTTGTGACATGTTCAAAGGCCTCGGGCAGCAGCAAAGGATCAGTGTCACCGAAGAGGACAGTGACAGGAGATTATGTGTGTAAGAAGGAAACATGGAGGGGGAACTGTGGAATCTCTCTCCCACCTTTCAAAATTCCTATTTACACACTTCCCAACATCTGCTACAATTACTCCTGCCTCACGTTTCTGGCATTCAGATCACTAGGAGGGGTGGGTGGTGGGGTGAGAGCTCATCAAACATGGACCACACCCTGGGCTTGACCTCCTCCCTCCAAAGAGGATGACCAAGAGGAAAACAGACTTAAATCAAGGTCACTCTCCTGCTTCAATACACACACTCTTATGTGTATAGCCAAAAACGTTCAAACAGTAAAATTAAAGGTTTTAAAAATAGAATATGATAAATGACCAGTCTTAGAAAAATCTTATCATTTTTATTGAATATCTACCATGTCCTGTACTGGAGACAGAGACTTACACATCAAAAATTCTAATAAATGGGAAAATACTAAATAATCGCAGTACTTTTACGGTGACTGGCAGTGTTGGGGAGCTGGCTGAGGGCGGAAGGGGCAGCAAGCACAGGTGCCAGGGGTGTGGGCAGGAGTGAGTGCCCAGCCTGCGTCTCAGCAGAGGGTGAGGCCACTCAGGGCAGCACTGCATACTAACTGTGCTGCACGACTATGTGTGAATAAAGAGGAGGAAGAAACCCGCATTACACAAGTGACTCTCACTGCTAAATGAAGGGAACTTTGTAGACAGGAGCCCGTGGTCCCTGCTCAAAGCTACTGCTATCGAGTTACAGACAGACAGCTGGGCAGGACAAGAGGGCTAACTGCAGAAACAGAGCTGCTCCTCCTGTTCTTCACCCAGGGCTCCTAGGTATGCAGAAGGAAGGAGTTCTGGAGACAGAGTAGGATAGACTCAACACCAGCTGATGAGATGAGCCATAGACTGCGTCGTCTTCACCCTCACTCAGGCCTGAAGAAGTACTGGAATTCTGCCGTTACCTCACTGAACACCCCATTTTTGGAAGACTGTGCACAAGACAGCGTCCATTTGGCTATCGGCTTCTTTTGCCCCCTAGTGTCGACCTGGTCTTTCTATCACTCCCAGAATACCAGTGCTGAGGTCTCTGCGGACATTTTCAATACAGAACATGGCTTCCCACTAGGCTGGCAAAAGACTGGACAAATCAACACCCATGTCTGAAGAAACAACAAATCCCAGAGGCTAATTTCTTATTTTCAACAGACGAGTGGGCAATGGCTTAACAGACATTTTCTGTGCTTGCTGGTACCAAATGAAACTTCATTTCCAACAGGGCTGGCTTTATGGGTTCTGCTGCCAACCCAAAGGCATCCTATGCAGTTATGCTGACCATGGCCACATCTCCAGTACTGATGAGCTCCCCAGTAGCAGCCCCCTGGCCTGTCACTGCTGTGCCCTACATCTGCACGGGAAAGGCCAGCAGACGACAGGCAGCTCAGCTTGGAGCAGGCTGAGAACCCGGAGCAGGCTGCTCTTCACCCCTTTCTCGTCTGGGAGAAGAAGGAAGACCCCATCACAGGGTTGTCACAAAGGTCAAATGTTCACTAATCTGAGTAAACCAAGTGCTAACTTTATTACCTCTAAGACACACAATTTGTAGGACTTGGAACAATAATGAGGGAACACTAAAAGGACTTTAAAAAAAAGATGGAAAGATTTTCTACTGTTTTAGGGGTACACGTGTTTTGCCTGCATGTATGTACATCACATGTGTTCAGTGCCTTCAGAGGTCAGAAGAGGGTGTCCGATCCCCTGGGAGTGGAGTGACAGACAGTGGTTAGCTGCCATGTGGGTGTTGGGAATAAAAGCCAGGTCCTCTGCAAAAGCGCTCTAGCCCCAGGTTATAGTTATCATTAAGTCAACCATGAGAGGGAAATACATACAGGATCCGTGGCTGAAGAGAGGCAGCGCTGGATGAGGTCCTCAAACGTGGTCTTCAGGATGAGGTGCTCATCTGGGATAGGTTTCTTGGTGATTTTCTCTGTTGGCAGAGCCTGCACGTGCTGTAAGAATTAGTGGTATAAAAACAATCAGAAATGACCAGGAGGTATTTTATATACAGTCTTGAGTCTATGGGAAAGAGAGAACCAATCACCTTAGAGACAGATCAGTTAAAAATACAGTGAAGATTTCAAGTGTGCAATCCCTCAGGATAAGGTACTAGGAGGAAGCGCTAGCACTCCTTGGGCAGCTGGATCTGCCTGAGCAGAGGGCGGGGGCTCGAGCTGTGTGGTGGAATGCTTGTCCAACGAATGTGAGGCCTGGGGTCCATTCCTATCTTTTCTCTTCTCGTCTCCTCTCCTCTACTCTGCCCCTCCCCTCCCCTCCCCTCCCCTCCTCTTCTCTCTCTCCCCTCTCACTCACACACACCTTGAAGTAACTGACTAGTCATACACTGAATCACTTATTTTTGTTTATCCTAGCATTCTTCTATTCGTTTACTCCTTTTTTGTTCATTTTGTTTTTTGAGACAGGGTTTTGATGTACAACCCAGGCTATCTTGAACTCGTGGTGATTCTAACTTAGCCTCCAAAGTGCTCGAACTGCAAGTGTGCACCACACCTAACTACTCTTTTACTTTTCTTAAATTGTGTGTGCTAATTGACTACAAAAGACTGCAAGATTAGGCCAGAGGGTAAGACAGAACAGATCACGACGTTGCTAAGAACAAAGACAAAAGGGTAAACGGGGACTCCAGTTTCTTATACTTTTACTCATCAGTTAATTCTCTCATTCACACAGTAAATGCCAGGCAACTATGCACCAGGACTAGCTACTCACTGGTGAGCCAATAGAGAAATGATCTCAGACTAAGGAAGTTCAGAGGCCACTGGGAGAGAAGCAAAGCTTAAAAATGTAAACTACAGTAAGTCGATGCTTAGGGGGACTAAAAGTCACGAAAACTCAAATCTGACCAAAGGCAGGGAATGCACTTCAGAAACATAGAAGACAAGCAGGCCAACCACGTGAGGAGGTAAGGAAGCACCCCAGACAGAGGGAGGAACATGCAGAAAGGAAGGACCACGACCACACAAGGGACCAGACGGAGGCCAATGTGGTTGGAGCAGAGCAAGGAAAACAGATAATGGTGACTATCTGTCCTTATCCATTACCAACAGGAAGCTGTAATGTTCGAGCCAAAGGGGAGGTAAGAACCAACTCAGATGATGCAACCTGCAGTACTGAAAACTTCTTCAGGCACGATGATCTCTCAACAACCATCCACATGCTCAGAGCTCAGGCAGGACTTCGTTCCATTTCCTCATAGTGGATACTGACCCACGCTCTTCACATTTTTATGTATAGGTCAAGACATCTTTGTCTTTCTAAGTCTCACTTGGAAATGTACTAGGAGTTCTTAAACTTCTGAGACGCTGACAAAGTATAAATGTGTCTCGCCATCTAGAGGTATGGCTAGCTTAGCAGGGTTTTTGGTTTGTTTTATTGTTTTTTTGTTTTTTTTTTCCCCAAAGAAAGAGTTTCTTTTTGTAGCCCTGGCTGTCCCTGAAGAGATCTATCTGCCTGCCCCCGCCACTGAGTGCTAAGATTAAAAAGGTGTGTGTCACCATGCCCAGCTTGGCTTATCAGGTTGTAAGCAAACACATTAAATGACATAATGCATAACATTTTTATTTAACATGTTAAGAAAAGCCTATAAACCAGCTTTTACTTAGCGACCTCAGATGTAGAGAAGACTCATCCAACCTTAAATTTTGTGCTGACTAGATTAAGACTATAATTACCGCGACATAGTAAACATACACTCCGAAAATGGATAATTCTTGTCTCCAAAGCTTACATATAATCATATAATTGAAAAATAATATACATGTGCACGATCAATCTCTTAAAATGGAGTTGCTGTTTTGAAAACACCATGGGTAGAACCGTGTAAGAAACACGCTGAAGCAAGCCATCTTCCCAGGCCACGTCTACAGATTTATGTTACCTGGATGGTGTTTCCAATAGGAGCTCCCGGGGCCCCTTCAATGTTGGGCTTTGAGAAAGATGGTGGCATGCCTGCTTGACCAAGAGGCTGCTGGACGCCATGGAAGGGCTGGCCACTTGCAAGGTGCGGCGGCTGTGGGAAGGAGGCCTGACTTGACAGCGGCCCTGGAGCTGAAGGCTGCTGCTGCAGCATCTGGGACTGGGGATCACCACAAGGGTTCATGATTGGTGATGTAATGGGAACAGGAGGCGTGAAGTTTTCAGGCGTCTTTTAAAAGATGGGGGGAAAAATTAAAACACCAAAACTAAGAATAAAAAGGAAAATAATGGTTTCTTAGCTAATAAAACTAAAGGCCTTAGAGTACCTCAGAGTTAAATTTTCTTTGCAGTAAAACACTTTCAAATGAAACTTTATGCAGAATCGCCGGGTAAAACATCAATGTAGACCTAGTGTGGCTAACGTGGGTGAGGAATACACCTAAGAGCCAGCTCCCTGTCATCTCATACAGTCACCAAAGCCATGGCCTTTTCGTCTAGCAGTCCAGGAACCAATATGTCACAATGTGTGCTCATGTGTGCATGTGCATATTAAATGACAACGGGACCTAACTCCAATCTCATCCATCACGAAGCAGCTATTACTAGGTACTGAAAACAGCAAGGGGGGGTTCTGGTTATTATTAACCTTTTGGTGGGGCTTCCGTACTAACTTAATGTCTTCTAATTTTATGTTCTAGCCTCTCAATATTATACTTGGGGGAAAGAAATCACTAAGAATTTACAATATATATAGTCTCAAAGAAAGGAAAAGAAAAATACCATTTTGTGTTCATATTACTGACACTGTATAACAATTATTGACATATAAACAATACTAAATACAGGGCATTTCTTCATTTAATATTGTGACAGGGACAGCAAAACGGCTCGGTGGTTAAGGGCAACTTCCACCAAGCAGAAGGACCTGAGGTCAGTCTCTGGGCCTCACATGGGTGGACGGAAAGAACCAACTCTCTACAAGGTGTTTTGTGACTTACACACACACATTGTGGCGTGTGCATGAGTATGTGACACATATACACATACACTCAAGTGCTTGTGTGCACATGGAAAAAAATCAGTAACTTATTTTTAAAAAAATATTGGGAGGGGCTGGAAAGATGGCTGAGGGGTTAGAGCACTGGCTGCTCTTCCAGAAGACCCAGATTTAATTCCCAGAACTCACAGGCAGCTCGTTACTGTCTGTAACTCTAGTTCCAGGGGATCTGACATCCTCACACAGACATACATGCAGACAAAACACAATCATTAAAAAATATTGCAAAAGAAAATCTAAAATGTAATTATAAATTTCACTGATTACAAAATACAATCATGATTATTGCTAGAACTCAAACAATCAAGAGCCCAGTGTGAAATCCTGTTTCCTGCTGCTTGAGGTCTGTAGGAGAGTGACAACCTGCCTTACCAGAACAACCTGTCACCAGAACAAGGTTCTCCCGGGGGTGGGTACAGGCGGAGAGGTCAGTTGACACAGTCTCACTACAGGGTCAAGCCAAGACTGGCCTCAGACTCTGACCAGTAGTTGGGATCTGGGCTGTGTTTCCAGGTTCTTGGCCTCTTATTCAGAGGACTAAAATTAGGGCTGGCATACATTTGCAAAAGCGGTAAAGTAACCTTATTCAAAGCAAAAAACAAAGAAGGTTCAGATTAGAGAGACACACGGTCAAGACTGACAGCAGGCCCCAGGAACAAGGTCGCTCAACAGTCCACGTCTGCTGCTGTTGTTCCCTGAGGTTTCTAGTTATGGAGTCTAAAGGCAGGAGTTTTTGTTCTCCATTTTGACTGACAGAATAATTTATAGAACCATTTATCCACTGCACAGGCCCCACCTCACAAAGCATCTGATTTTACACATGCAAGCTAAATCATGTGTAGACATAGATGGTAAGTAGGAAATTCTTCCTAAAAGTTCACTTGTGGACACAGTTTTGCTTTATTCCACATGTGCTCAAAACTAGTTCAGGCCAGATCAGGCTTTCTAATCTAGTACTTGTTCAGCTAGAATCTGTCCAAGTTTGGTGGTCATTAAGAAGAGGAGAAACTTATTCCATTGTTCAGAGTGGGATACCTGTGCAGCTCAATCAAAGTGGAAGCCCTAAGTGGCTAATGAGTTGCTAGGTGCATTGTTCAGAGAGGGAGTGTGGACACGGAATGTGCAGGTAAGCATCTCAGGCTGCCAAGAACATGAGAAGAGGGAATGTAAGCTCATCCCAAGCTGAGTCCCAGGTTCCTCAGCCATTCCCCATGTCTGCCTGCCTCAGCCTTCCAGGTCCTCCACACTGAACTGAGGTGTGTGCCGCCCTCCTCAGCACAGGGAAGGCTTGAACACATTCTCTATTTCCCCTCCACACTGAATTGGGTGTGTGCCACCCTCCTCAGCACAGGGAAGGCTTGAACACATTCTCTACCTCCCCTCCTTTCACCACTGCTTAGAGATGGGTTTTCTGGAGATAAACTGTGCAATGCATTTGACATGCATTAACCTGCAAGCTCTGCCTTTAAAGGATCAGTCAAGTGTGGTGTGCTCTGCATGGCTATAGATGATCTAGACAGAGAACTTTTCCATTACCTTCTTCTTCAGTACTCTGTTCAAAGCTGGAGGATCATTCCAACCATTCTGAGGACCTAGAACAGACAACAGAAGACATTTTCCTTCAAAACCCTGAAAGGAAGAAAATGATTCATCTTACACTTAGAAGTTCTCCTAAACAGTGAGGTAACTGCCATATGGGCTTTACCAATCAGCAAGGGTCACACAGGGCACGCCTTCATAGGCAGCATGTTTGACAGTGACACTACTGAGAGAGAAGGGGCTGTCGTCCTAAGTTGAGGCTGAAGTCCTTATGTCTAACAGGCAGCAGCCTCCAAAGGCAGCTCACTCTCCTCTCCAGATTAGGGGCACAGATCAGTGAGTGTGCTGCTGCAGAGTGTCCCAGAGTGTCCGTCATCCTCGACGGACGAAGAAGACTAACGGGAAATGCAGTGCAGACACTCAACTCAGTCCTCTTAAAAAAGAGTGAGCGCCCAGGTCAAGTGGCAGCTCAACAGTGGAATGTCCGCCCAGAACAGGAAGTCCAGGTTCTATTCCCAGGACCACAAGGCAAACACCAAAAATCCAACAGAGCTCAACTATATAACAGCAGTAATTCTCACAGTTTCCTGTCTTATGAAACTATAGACAATTACAGTACGTTTCGTCAGAAACTGGAAACCCAGTACCCCAGCATCTCCAAGTAAAAGTGGCCATCAGTATTGCTTGGTGTTTTAGTGCCAGTACCTTACACAGCACGCTGAAAGCTGACAATTTCCCAGTTAGGACGAGGTTACGTCACACCTCACTATGGACACAGACGGCTGCTAAAGCACACGTGTGTGAGAGAACATGTGAAGATGGACAGTGCCCCCCACCCAGTGTGTTTTCCTCAGGATTTTCCCCTTGCCAGATAAGCTGATACACATACTAAATCACAACAAAATTGCTTAGCACACCAAAGGAACTGGTTCATGCTTAATGCTGCTGAACATGGTCAGCTCTTTTCCTAAACACGGTGGACTTAAGCTGCTTTGCTTTTTAAACAGAACTTACTTCCCACAAATTCACCTGAGACAGGAGGCTAAATAGGGAGGGCTTCGAACATTTAGGAGCTGGTCACAAGCTACTAAGTCACGTCTAACATACCATCACACAGGAATCATTCAACTCTCTCCCATCACCTCATATTCTTACCTGCATAGAGCAATCTGTCATATTCATAGAAGACACACGGTTTCTATGATTTAAAGCTGTGAGTCATCACACACATTCAATCACTTCTAAAATTTGATTCAATTAAGAAGCCAAATAAAAATGATACCAATCAGATTTAGGGTAAGTGCACATGCATTATTGTTGTTATCCATTCATTAGCTGTATTTAATGATTAAAGTATTTTAAAGGTATGTTTTACAACCAATTCACCTTCCAATACAGATGCCTGGTCTTGGAAAGACTGATTTTCTGTAGATAAAATGTAAAAGTCACTTAGACAGCATTATGGAAGACATTCTAAGCTCAAATTATCACGTTATACTTTTTCTTCCCTGCTTAACAGCACTCAGAAAATGCAAATGCATTGCAAAGGAACAAAACTTACTTTACAATTTTTAATATTTAGTTCTTACAAGGTCTCTAACTAGATAGCCTGGACTGCTCACAATGTAGCCTAGGCTGCTCACTCTGTAGTTCAGGTTGCTCACTATGTAGTCTAGGCTAAGTTCAAACTCATGATCCTCCTGCCTTAGCCTCCCGCCTCCCAAGTGCTGGAATTACAGATGTGCACTACCACATTTGCCCTAAAGCTTACTTTTAAATCAAGTGATGTGAAATGTCTTCTGTCCGATTAAGCAAGCTCTCTGTTTCTTTGGGTGAATTCCTTTAAGTTGTACAAATACAATGAACTCTTAAACAGCACTTCCCCTCTGACTATGCTCTCTCTCTACGAGAGGTTTACCCTTCATTTAGAAGCCAGTGTCCCCAGTCCTTGTCCTAACGGCTTCTCTGTTTGACCAGCATTTCCCAATATGACACCTCCTTACACCATATGGCACCAAGTGTTTTCACGCTAGCATCACTCAAAGCTGTGAACCAAGCTGACTGAGAACCTTGTTAAACTAGACTCTAACTTGTGAGGTTAGGACAGGGCCTGACGTTATCTTCCCAGAGAGCTCCTAGGTGACACCAGTGTTGTTGTCAAGCCTCCAGCACTGGAGCAGAAGCAAACAGTCTGACCACACTCCCTGTCCCCGTCAGGTACTCAGGGTCAGGCCGGCCTGGTGCAGCTCAGATGCATGAAGGTAGCTACATTCATCTGCACACAGCCTTTCAGAGTGCACCAGCTTCACTTGGCAAGGGAAGAGCCAAGAGAAAACAGCAATTAAAAAGGTGAACTCAACTCCGTGTGTGCTTCACCCAAGACACACACATCCTTGAGAAAGCAGGCGGTAGGAAAGGATCCCACAGCCTGAGATCTATTGCTCGGAAGATGACTCCAGTCTTTACTGACATGTTTTCCTTACAAGATGGCTTCCAAATGCAAGCCAATTTCTTCATCTAGGGTTTAACTGAAGAAAAGAGTGATCATGCTGTCTATAAATGTTCACATGATGACTATACCATACAACCTAACTCAAACCACAGTTAGTCTGGAGAGTCACTATGTATATTCTGTAAGGAGACCAGCCTGGTTCCAATTACAGATGCACTGTCTGCGCCCCAGACCTCGGCATCTGGGCTGGGGATACCACAGCCGACACCTCCAAGTACCAGAAACAGGCTGGATGTGAGCTTCTTTGAGGAGTGTGTCAGCAATATGCCCTCTTCTCACCCTCTTGACAGGAAGGGACAGGGGACAAAGACTCTTCCAAGCAGAAGCCTGGGGACTGGCTTTCACCAAGTAGCAGCACGAAGAAGTCTAGGGAGAATTTTCACATGACCCCTTAGTGGCGACACAAAGGTCGGAATGAAGTCAGAAATTCAAAGTTAGCAGTGAACTGGAATCAAATCAGAATCAAAACTCTCAAGAGGGCAGCCAGTTCTCCAGCTTGAATGAGGAACCAGGAGACACGGGCAGTGAGGCAGTTTGCCGAGGAGGAAAACCTGTACAATCATCAAGCCCTCTCCCGTTAGATGCTCACTGACTCTGCCTAACATCAAATCATGCAATGTTTAAACGTGTTCTGTTTCAAGAAGTCATGGCTAAACATTTTCTCAAGTTAATACACAGTTTCGGCTCAGCCCCATTCTACTGTAAAAATCTGGTGATTAACGTAGCGTTCCTGCATGTGGGTGTCCCACAGCTCACATGTGGAAGCAGGAGACCCGTGGAGTGCTGAAGCAGGGTCTCTCTTGTCTTTGTCCCCGAGTCTCACTGTGGGCTAGCTGGCCCACCAGCTTCCCAGGTTCTGGAGAACTCAGGCTGTGAGACCTGCACAGTCGGCACTTTTTACCAGAGACAGGGCCTAGTCCTCAACCCTGTCCAGTCCTGCCCCTCCACTGCCCACCTCTTTGTCTGTCTGTCTCTCTCCCTGTCTGTCATGAGTAGGAACTGAACCTCAGCTCTAGCTTTTCTTTTCTTTTTTTTTGCTTTGACAGTTTAAATAATTATTTAAACATGACATTTTACAAACACAACTTCACTGATCTCTACTTTACCGAACTCGACAGAACGACTCTCCAGAACGACTCTCCAGAACGACTCGACTCTACAGATCGACTCTACAGAACGACTCCCTTTCTCTATAAAGCCCAGCATGACATTTTAAAGGGGGTCACAAGATTGACTGTTTACAATGAGAAAGATAAAGAATCCTTGAAACCATTGTTCAAAATAAAAATAAAAGCACTCAGAGAAAAGGATGTCTCTCCTGTGCCTCTCCTTCATGTGAAGGACTAACTAAATCAAGGACTATGACTGGACTAAGGAAAGTCCCATGAAAATAAGCAACATCGAGTACATGACTCCATTTTGAACAAAAACAGTAATGTCCACCCAAAAACAGCTTCATCACAGCTTATAGGCCATTTATCATAAAATAATTTTTGAGTAAAATTCTAAAGCCTTCACAGTTTTCAAAGTGTTTTCTCTGAGGAAGCCACATTCTCAGACCTACACTGCCCTCACTTCACCACAGGGCGGGTGGGCGGGCGGGCGTTTGTCTTGCCTCTAACTCTGCTAATCTGTCCACAATCTCTCCTGCAAGGACGGCTCCAGGTTACTGACCCTGAAGTACCACTTAGCAGTTCAAAATCTCTCACTAGACTATTATTTTCTTACTGTATGAACTATAAACTCCTATCCTAGTACATAAGGCTCTTCAAAACTTGACACAAAACTTGACACAGAAATCTTATTTTCTAGCATATAACAGGAATTCTATTCCCTAGAAATATACTGTTGTCTTCTGCCCATTTCCTTCTGAGATAATTCCAATTACAGATTAAACAGGCTCTCATTAAGAACAGCCTGAATAACAACATCCATTTCTCTGAGCCTATGGCACACACTCTCATATATTAACAGAAAGCTTGACTCTGCAGGATCTAACAGGAATTTTATCCACTGGCCAACTGGAATTTCTAAATCCTGAACAAACCCACGATCCAAGACACATTACAGTATGACAAAATTTCAGTCACAATTACATAACATCAACAAAACCTTTAGGAAATCCACAATGAAAATATGGTGAAGTACTGTACAAAGAAGTAAAGGCAGGTTAATATGTGGGGGTTAACAGGCAGCAGGGCATACCCAGCGCATGCTGAGTACCAGGGATGTTAGTCCGGCTCTTCTTCCATTAGTCATTCTGTCTCTCAGCCAGATTAGAACAACTGTACAGCGCCCATAACCCCATGGCAAAATGCACTTTTGCTCAAGGAGGAAACCAATTCTGTGCAAATATTTATTTCCCATTATAAAGTGACAAATGCCCCAGCAGTGGTGTGGGGAATTTCTGTAATTCCACTGGGAAGCATCTATCACTAACATCAGAACTCTGACACAGGCTGTGAAGACACAGACCCGGGCGCACCCTATTGAGACTAATCTCGAACTCAGAAACCAATGCGCACACTCCTGAGACTGCTCACAACTCCCAGGGAGCTCTAGTCTCCTCATCTACAATTTAACAAGACAAAGAATTTCTGTTTCTTGGGTGTGTGAGGACCTAAACACAAAACATACAGCGAATGCTAGAACATGTCCAAGACATTTAATAAATGTGAATTTCCCTTCTACTTCCTGTACCACTTTTTAGAGGGATTTTCTTGAACCCACCTACCTTTTAATTAAGAATCATAGCCAGCTACTCTGAACGGTTGCTAATCTAGGCTTACAGGGCATTTTTGGAACTCTATGAGCTGGCACTCATTTCTAAACGATCAAACTACTAATGTGTCTGCAGCGTATTACTAAAATGTGTGTGGCTGGCTTCCCTTATATGTAGTTTTGTTTTCCACAGTCAATTTCAGTCCAAATTTATTAAATGGAATATTAAGAATTTGTAAGCAGTATTTGTAAAATAAACAATGAAAGCTTTAAAATCATGCATCACTGAGCAGCCTGATACCATCTGATGCTGTTCAGCTGTCTTACATCACTTCGAGACAGAAGGGTGCAAGCTGTCCTTTGTCTGGCATGTCCACGCTGTCTATGCACCCACCTCCTAGTCAGTGGGCTGCCCTTTCAGTCAGCAGAGCACCTAGTGCAGAGCACCTAGTGTAGAGCACCTCCAGTGCAGAGCACCTAGTGTGGAGCACCTACAGTGCAGAGCACCTCCAGTGCAGAGCACCTAGTGTAGAGCACCTCCAGTGCAGAGCACCTAGTGCAGAGCACCTCCAGTGCAGAGCACCTAGTGTAGAGCACCTCCAGTGCAGAGCACCTAGTGCAGAGCACCTCCAGTGCAGAGCACCTAGTGTAGAGCACCTCCAGTGCAGAGCACCTCCAGTGCAGAGCACCTAGTGCAGAGCACCTAGTGTAGAGCACCTCCAGTGCAGAGCACCTAGTGTAGAGCACCTCCAGTGCAGAGCACCTAGTGTAGAGCACCTCCAGTGCAGAGCACCTCCAGTGCAGAGCACCTAGTGTAGAGCACCTACAGTGTAGAGCACCTCCAGTGTTCACGCCTACATATCCCTTCCCTCACTCAACACTGGCCCCAGAGCGCACAAAGTACTGACGCTGACAAGCTATGGCAGTTTGCTGTCTGGTTTGGAGTTACTGCTAATCTCCTATTACTCTTAACTACTAAACTGTTCTATCACACATGGGCTGGTAGTAGGTGGTAGTAGGTGATACTGAGCACCCACAGATAAAGGGAAGACAACTAAGTGTCTAAAATCCCGAGAGTGTGTAATTTTCGTTCTCTGGATGTCAATATTACATATTAGAGAAGGGAAAAGAGGTGTGTTTATAATTCTAAGACCCATTACATATAAGACTTTAGAAGCAGTAATATTTAAAAAATGTTTCTTATCCACATTTATTGTTGTATTTATTTGAAAAGAATGTTTCTACCACACACCTAGGATAAACTTTTATCAATCTGAGTTATAGCTAGCATTAAAACCAGCCAACTCTAGAACAGACTCTCCAGAACAGCTTCAGGATTAGGGGCTGACCAAGTCTCACTTGAAGCTTTTGCCCCACTAGTCTGAACATCCGTTATAATCGGAAAAGAAAACTCAATTGCTGACGTGGACAGAGGCCTCACTTCAGGGTTTTCTTTATTTGTGTATGTGGAGGGCAGAGGACAACCTCCAGGAGTCACTTCTGTCCTTCTATTCTCCCTCACGGGTCCCGCTGGGATCAAACTGACTGTCAGGCTTGTAGCAAGTGAACACTTCACCCACTGAGTCAGTCTGCACGCCCCCAGGGCAGTTTTAAAATCAAGAACATTTTAAGAACACTGAGCACACTTCAGCTCAAGTAAAGAAATGAAGGACTAATGAAGGACCGCTTAGTGGTAGATCACTTAGCTAGCACATGTGAGGCCTAAGTTCAATCCAGGATGCCCCTGTCCCCCACAAAAATTCAAGTTCTGCATTTCACATAACGGTATCAACTAAATCTGATTTTAGCTACCATTTGTCTTGTCAACTAACTTTCTACCTTTCAAAGTAAGTCAGCAGCAGGTTACACACTCTTAGCATTTGGAAGCTCTGGACTAAGGTTTGCCTCGGTTAGCAGCTGATGTTCATTATGGGAGGCTCACACTCACAGTTTTAGAATTTGTTATAAACCTCAAGCAGTACCTCACATTACTCAGTTCACAGACACTTGCAAAGAATGCCCCTCCACCCACCCTTCTGCTCATCAACCAGGAGGCCCAAGCAATCCCTTCCAAGCGCAGACCTGTTCTTTGGGACGCAGGCAGCTCACTGGCAGCAGGCGGTGTACCTGTTGTTCCAGGAGGCAGTGCATAAGCTGAAGATGATGGAGGAGCTCCTGGTCCGCCATGCTGGAAGGATGCTCCAGAGGAAGGGGGAGGGGGGAAAGAAGCAGCAGAGTTGGAGGTAGGTGAGGAGGCTTGCTGTGCTGGGTACATCTGAGGCTGCCCAGAATAGGAAGCGGCAGGGGATATGTACGGGGTGTTAGGGTAAGCGTTAGAAGCAGGAGGAGCAGCAGGCTGCTGAAGTCGGTAAGCTGCTGACCCCCCTGTTCCGAAGGAATACTGCTGGGCTGGCTGGTAAGCTACATCAGGGGAAGAAACAGAGATTTTAATTAGTTACATGTTTATTCAGACAGAAGTAGGGAAAAAAAGTAATCTCATCCTAGAGAGATGACTTTAATCATTACTGTTAAAACAGTAAGACCCAAACCTAACACCGAGGACTGGGGATGCAGCTCGGTGACAGAGCACTTGCCTAGCATGGGAAAAGCCCTGGCTTCCATCTCCAGCACCTCAAGAAGAAAAACATTAACAGGAAAACCACCATCCCTAGAATACTGCTGCAGGTGATGAAGTCTTCTGAGACTTCCTGTGGAGACTGCAGAGACAGCTAGCAACCACCAGGTGGAGCCATGCAGGACTTCTGCACCCAGAGCATGTCCTTTTCTTCAAAACCCTATAGTTTCAACAACTTCAACTTTCAACCCGAACCCACCCTGGGAGATCCCAACAGCGCCACATTCTGTATGAGCAGGGAAGGGAGGGGCATCTTCAGTGTGCCCCCCCTCCACCTGTCACCCACAAACAGCTCTGCTGAGCACTGCATAGAAAAGGCGTCCTGTGAAGAACCCTGCAGGCCAGAAGGCCCTTGTTAGCATCAGTTCTTAGGTGGGGCATCTCCGTTTGTACTGTTGTTTAATCTTACAACTGTCCCCTGATATTATTTAGGCCCTTTATTCTTAATTTTTAATAGTTGTTTAATAATTATTTTACCCTTACAGTTTTTATTTAGGTTCTTTATTCTTAGTTATAAAACAGTAGTTTTTTTTGGGGGGGGGGTTGTTTTTCTTTTGCGATAAGGTCTCTCTACACAGCCCTGGCTGTCCTGGAACTATGTAGACCAGGCTGGCCTCAAACTGAGATTTGCCTGCCTCTGCCACCTGAGTACTGGGATTGAAGGCACCCACCACCACATCTGGTTGTATTTTTATTTTTTCAGCGTAGCTGCTCTCTGTCAAGGTCCACAGAACATACAAAACCAAGAGTGGACACTCACATAAACTATGGGATTTGACATGCTAGAACAGCGTCATTTGTTCACTGCTGCAAAACATACCAGCGTGGAGCAGGGTGCAAAGAGTATGTGCAAGTGAGCACACGCAGGTGCTCTGCACTTTCTGCTCAATTTTGCTCTGAACCTAAATTTATTCTTTAAAAGTCGACACTAAATAAAGTCAACAATAACAATAAAATGGAAAAACAACAGCAACAAATGTTCCATGAACCAACTCCTCACAACTGTGGTTTGTGTCATGTTATCTGAAGAAAAGCAATATATACTGACAATTTCTACAGCTCTGTTTCTCTATTCCGAAACCAGACACACTATTTATCTATGCACGACTCAGGAACGGAGCACTGTTCTCAACAGGATGAAACAAAAGCTGCTTCCTAGCACTGACTCTGGATTCTCTGTCTGCTCCTTGCCCTCTCCCTGGCACTGGAGACTGAACACTGCAAGTACTCTAGCACTGAGCTACATCCTAGCACCCTCCCCCACCCCCCAATTTTATCTGTCAAAGCTGATTTGACCATGGCTTTGTTGCTGCTAAGTAGCTGAGGGAGGGCAGGCCACTGTGAAGACTCCAAGGATCCATTACTTACGCTGTGGCTGTGGATAAGGTGGTAGCTGGCTGTGCATATGACCTGGAGATGTAGGCAGTGGAGCAGCAGGGTTTGGATTAACATTGCCATGCATTATGAAACCTGGAGGTGGAGGGTTTTCTCCCTAGGAAATGAGAATAGAATAAAGAGGAAGATTATATTTGGGACCAAGAACATCATCATGGCCTTGTAACCTCTGAAATGGAATTGGTGTTTATTTTTTTGTAAGCTACTATGTAAGAAAGTTGCATTTTGTCTATACTATCTTCCTGAGAACACCCCCATTTTTCTAGGCGACACATTCTGAGTGATTTAAAGGTCCAAAGTAACTGCACTGAATGGCAAACGCTAACAGACCCACAACAGGGTCAATAACACTGTGGTCATGTGCTAACACTATGGTACGGCACCAGAGCTTTCATCTCTACTAACTTCCGTTTACTACTCCAGACTCCGGAGATAAGTATCATAAAGGGGACTTCTGGTTTTTGATTTCTGAAATGCTTACAAAAAAGAACAAAGAGAAACAGCTTCAGTAAAATTCAATTTAAACTGTTATTTGAACCTTGGTTGAGATTTTTCTAGCTCAAGAAATTTAGAACTGCAAAAGAAGAGAAAGGATAAGAAAATAAATTAATTGTCCTAAAAATTGCCACTTGCATGCCATAGGCAATAAAATGCAATGAGCAGGCAGATGGACGCAGAGGAAAGACCAGAGAGAAGGAGGAAGCAGGGCAGAGACTAGATAATCACATATATAATCAGGTAGTAGTTATATATATTGACGCGAGCAGATCCTGCTCAAGGAGGAATAAGGAAGGCTATACCTGTGTGTCAGAGGGAGAGGCTGCAGGTGCTTGGCTGGGAAGGGCAGTAGGAGTTTTGTTACTCCAGGTAGTGACAGTAGGGGCAACTCTAACCTGAATTGAACAAAGAAATACCAATCACAGAAAATAAAAAGTAAAAAAACGTTAAAAGAAAAAACAACTCAAAAGGTCTTAGTAGCAAGAAGTAAAAGCAGTAAGAGTACATGTAGTAAGCGGGTGGGCGACTGCTTCCAGGGCCAGATGGCTCTAAAGGAAACCAGCACAGCAGCAGGAGGGAGGCAGGAAGGGCTCAGCATGAAAACCTCCACCAAAGCACAAGAACAAGCCCATTCAAGAGTATATGAGGAGGGGCTGGCGGCTGAGAGATGGCTCAGTTGTTGAGAGAGGACCAGGCTCGATTCCCAACAACTGTCTGTAACTCCAGTCCCAGGGGATCTGGTGTACATGCAGGCAAAACACCCATAACACATAAAAATAAATAAGCAAATAATAAAAAGAGTAAGTAAGGAAGAAAGGTCCTTTAGGTAGAGAAAGAAGCTACTCTGGGATAAGTAAAATCTTTTCCATGCTACTAGTGATTTGCAACATGCTCCATTAGGCCATTTCACAAGAATTGTATACTTCCTTCTGTCTGAAGATTCAAAATCACATAATCAAAGCATACTCAAGCTGGATATTCAAGATGACTCATCTAGCCCCTGCTTTTACTTAAGACTGTTAAGGTCCACACAGCTCACTGGTAATGGAGTTAAGACTTTTTAAGCCAGCAAAATCCTTTTTGGTTACAAATCTTTACAGAAACTCCAGTACACACACATAGAAAATAAAGCAAAGCAAAGCTGTGCTGGTTATAAGGAGACAGACTGCTACTAATCCAGCTTCCCTTCCTTCCTCTTTCCTGCCTGCAAAACTATTTTAAAACTCCACCACTGTCCTCACCCATGCAGCAAGAAAATCCTTGTTTTATTTGACTGAACTTACTTGTTTTTCTTAAAATATAAGATTGGTAAAAAGCAAAGCAGATTATTTTGTGATTTTGTTGGGGGTTGTGCGGTTTTATTTTGAGACTGGATCTCGATATATACCTCTGGTTGGCCTGCATTTGCTATGGACACCAGAATGGTCTCCAACTCAGAGATCCATCTGCATCTGCCTCCCAAGTACGTGCAAGGATTAAAGGGGTGCACCAGCATACCCACAAAAGGTCCACAGTCTTCACATGCCTTTACTGTTTCTCAGAAAGATAAACCCAAAGAAAGAAAGAGTAACTAATGCTTCTTTTCTCCCAGTGTAGAGTAAGTCTTGCTTTATTAGAAACAGCTTAGTCCAAACACAAGGTGACTGAAAATTCTAATCCTGGTTTAGCCTTCAAGCAGCCATGCAATGCTGAGAAATGACATTTCTGTGCCTTGAACTCTGCTAGGTCATGTGACATCCGATTTCTTGGCCAACATTGTATCCCCATTTACATCACAGGCTTTATAAGTACAATGTCCAGAGGGTAGAGAAATTATATATTTTGTTTACCAAGATAATCCCTACAGCAAGAATATGCCAGGCATTCACAGAAGAGTTGCAATAATTATTTGCCAAATGAATAAAAAATTAGAAAACACAGTATTCTAGATAGTAAAGCTATATTCAAATATAATGTGATTATGTTCTGTTCTTAATCAGTTTTGATTAAGGACTGATTCAAAGTCAAAAAAAGGCATGAACTAGATCTAGACCTCAGGATTTTAGATTTACCTTTCCTATAATGAAAAAATGATTGACCCTATCACCAATTTGTTCTATCTGAAATGCCAACTTTGCTATCAATCAAGACTATTTATAATTTATATATATTTTAAAAAAGTATCTTCCATTTAAGAATATGAAGGTAGGGCAGGGTGAGGTGGCATATACTTTTAACCCCTACACTCTGGAGGCAGAGGCAGGCAGATCTTTGTAAGTTCAAGGCCAGCCTGATACACTCAGTAAGTTCCAGGCTGGCCAGAGCTGCATAGTGAGACCCTATCAAAGAGAGAAAGAAAGAAAGACAGACTATCTGTTGGTCTGTAAGTACAGTTTCTTTATGAAACAGTAAAAACAGTATAATCACATTTTATGCCACAAACATGAGACTAGATAAAGTGAGTAATCCTGTCCACACTCGACAACACCTTCAGTCAGTTCTCTGCAATGTGTAAGTTGGTCCACACAAATGTGTCTTTCCGACACTCTTGACTGTGTGGATACAGAGGACAGAGCACACCTACATCAGTGACTCAAAAGAAGTGTCAAAAACGACCGTCTGAAAAGTCACCAGATCACTGAGCGGGTTATTCATTCTACTACTTTACCTACATACTTGCTTAAACAAATTCAGTAGAAATTCAGAGAGCAGATGGACATATGTAAGGGAGGACTGGCCACTCTTTCTAGGGACAGTAAAGCTAATTTCAACCAAACCGACAACAACTGCATGAGAGAGGTGATTTTGAGAAGCAGGTCATAAACACGAGTCTCAAGTGCACAGGAAGTGTGACTCTGACACGATAGGCCCTGTCTGGCTTCACTGTGTCTTTTACCAAGCATATCTGGAAAGACGCACGCACAGGTTCCCACATCATCTGGACCATATCACTCACATGGGGATAATATTGCTGAGTCTGAACTCTGGGCATCTGCGGGTGGCCAGCACTTGGTCCAGGTCTACCCTTGGCCAGCGGCTGCCTCTCATAAGGACTTTTAGATGACTCCTGTCCTGGCACGGGCTTCCCTTGTGCTCTGCAGAGTCTGTCACGAAGCTGCACAATATTTGGCTGTGGGAAGCAATGGAAGAAAACAGAACTGTTAATTCACCCAGCTGTATGATAGCATGATGGTTTCTTAAAGGAATCTGATCATTTAAGAGACTCCCTCCGAAATTCCTATGTTGAGTTTCTACTGCATCGTCTATATTGTACCTGTGAGTCAGACCCGGTCTCTGAGACTGAGACACAGTGCAACTTGTAACTTCACTGAGGCAGGGCTTTGAACTATGGCTGCTTCTTGGTTAGGACACCCGTTCAGTGTCATATCATTGCTGTTCTTTGGTTGTATTATGACACAATAACAGTGCTCCCAAATCACAGGGCTACTTTAAACAACATGATTGAAAGAAAGTTCTCCAAAGAGAATCAACTACTGCAACTAGTGATGGAAAAAGGATCCATCAGATTAAGAGACATTCTTAAAATAATTAAAAGAGAAAGGGATTAAATTCAAACCTGGACCTCATACAGATTCACAAATACATAGATTTAAAAAAACTAACCATATATATTGACTATGTATATAAGATTCTTAAAAAAAAAAAGAAAAAAGAAAAAAAAAGAAAGGAAGAAGAGAGAAAGAAAGAAAGAAAA
Source organism: Peromyscus californicus insignis (assembly GCF_007827085.1). NCBI lineage: Eukaryota > Metazoa > Chordata > Mammalia > Rodentia > Cricetidae > Peromyscus > Peromyscus californicus. Next base: position 90,732,478 of record NW_026294424.1, read on the forward strand.
GAAAGAGCCAGGCATGGTGGCACAATCCCAGAAGTACAGAGGAAGAGGCAGGACATCTCTGAATTTGAGGCCAGTCTGGTTTAAAGTGAGTTGCAGGATAGCCAGGGCCCTATCTTGAAAAACTAAACCAAACCAAACCGAACCAAGATGAACTGTCGGCTTAATTACCTGGTTGGTGTTGTCAGGAAGAAAGGCCAAGGCTGCGGCAATGCTACCCTGGGCGGCCAACAAACTGGCATACTGACTCATCTTCTCAGCCAAAAGAGCACCGACAGTATTCGTGTCCATGGCTTGGGTGAGCTGTACAGCTTTTCGGAGGATGACAACTTTCTCAATCAGATCCTAAATGATAAAATAAGGGAGAAGGAGACAATCAGAGATCCCAACATGTGTGTATGAAAGAAGCAGGAGAGAAACAGTCACTATGATTTCCAAACCCACCAAAAGTCCAGCACCTACCCTCATCCCTATTTGAAAACCATGGGAGAACTGAGTACCATCTGGATGGCAACCAGTGAGGAGGAAGCCTGCTCCCCATGGACAGCACACAGTTAGGAGGAAGAGGAGGAGGAAGCCTGCTCCCCATGGACAGCATAGATTATTATTTTCTAAGCATCCTCAACCTGCCAGACATTTGTCCACTGATCTCAAACGGACAAGTATCCAAACTGAAAGTGATGGGCAGATAGATACCCAGCAAGCAGAAGAGGAGTTATGCGCAAACACAACCCACCGTGGTTCCTGCAGCAACACACTACCACACAGACTCATGACAGAAGCACATGACCTCCACAGGGGCTCACCACTTGCTTGAGTTAAATGTTCCCCCAAAGGCTGGCACTACTGAGGGGTGGTAGAACCTTTAAGAAGTGGGGCCTTAGGTCACTAGGGGCATCCCTTAAGGGGGCTGTGTGCCTAGGTCACCTTCTGTTGCTCATCTGCTCTCTGTGGCTCAGCCATGTGCTCCTATCAAAATATGTTGCCCTTGCCAGAACCCACCCAACCTTAGAACCTTCAAACCATGACCCCAAATAAAACCCTTTTTCTGTAAAAGTTAATCCACCCAGCCATTTCAGTACAGTAATGCAGAAGTGACTAATACACAATGTGGCAAAGCTGTGGGCTGATCCTGGGGAGCAGGCCTTGTGATGGGAGCAGGAGGGAGTGTGTGGAGACCCTCCCTGGCTGCCCTGTGGAAGCCACCAATCCACAAGAGGAAACATGTCTTCTTCTCAGAAGCACTTGAAAGGAAAAGCTTGCTTTTTTTTTTTTAAGACCTGACTTTTAGTCTCAAAAGAATGATCTTTAAAACAATGACTCTATGGATAAATTGTTTTTCCGAAGAGAAAACTAACCACTATATTGAAGTATCTGAAGACTGGGGAAAGCTGAAGTTCTACGGTCCCCACAGTCCGGCTTTCTAGCTTGTATAGTGATTCTAACCTGAGTTCCTGTGTCTTGTACACAGGAACTGATGGTAAATATTCTCCTCGGTGTGGGGATGCCTCCTCTTCTCCAGCCCACACTCTGCTGCTGTCTGGCAGAGTGAGGAGCTTGAGAGAAAGCAGCTAAACTCTGGGCTACTACTGTCAATGCTCTGCTACCTACCGGCCCAGTGAGTGCAGAACGCCTCCCGACCTGACTGCCCATCATCTCCCACCTGGCTTCTTTAAAGACAACAATAAACACACACGATGGTCCAGCCAAAGAACTCCTAAGATGACGAAGGCAACAAGATTCCAGGACGGAAGTGTTTCTAACTTCACCTGAAGGGAGGTGGGAAGACACTAAGACACCCTGAGTGTCAGAACACCAACCTGCAGAGACAGGGGGCTGCTGCCATCTTGAGCTTTGGTCCAACAAGCAACTAACTTCTCCACATTCCCCGCACAAATATAGCAGAGGCACGCCTGAGTCTGCAGGAGGCTGTCCCCTTCACTTTCGAGCCTGGCTCCCAAAAGATCTGTGAATCGAAAGGAGAACAAGGTAAGACGGCATCCCCCTCACTCTGCTCTGCCTGAGGCTGGAGCAGCTCAATGGCATTTCAGAGGCCGGGACTCAGTTTTACAGCCAGTGAGAACCAGAAAGAAACACAATCACTCTAAATGTTCAGTGACTATTTAGTTGTTAATGAATGGAGGCGGATAGCATATCACGTACCGTATAAGAGTCTCTAAACTACAGAACTGCTCTCCATCAAGTACATTAGAAAAGAACAATAGTGGGAAAATTTGAACATAAAACTCTGCTGGCATATATAGAATACATTGTCAGTGTTGGCTAAATACACTACAAATGTACTACAAATACAAAAATCCAGAAAAATATAGTGAATATCCACGCCAGCAAGTAAGCTTCTGTGTTTCCCAAGCCATGAGGTTAGCCCTGGCTGTAATGGTAAGTTTTACCCGTTACCATTACTAATTGATCCCCTAACATTTATTGCGAACTGCATATGTGCCAATTAAAGATGAATAAAACGAGGCTTAGAAAATGGTCTTTTCTGGCTCACACAGCTTGTAAGTAGCAGAGGCCTGGTCTATCCGAAACCACTATCACTGAACAGACTATTTTTAAATGACATATTTTATATTTGCTCTCCCTTCTTTCGTCTGTCTCTCTCTTCTTACTCAGAATCAGCTAACATTGGGCACAGCCCACCTTCATATTTTGTAATTCTTACTTGAGATTAGACACACACAGACAGTTCCACATGGGGCTTACTTCTTACCACACAGGGCTGAGAATTCGTCCGGCTTGGCATAAGTCAACACTGCAGCTAAGGCCTCTCTCCAGTTTTTAAGATCACAGGACTCAACAATCTCCTTCCAGTTCTTCATCACCACTGCAGTGATGAGCTTGGAAAAGGAAGCGACAGGAAGTCTTTACTACCCCGGGAGACCGACTGTCTAATCTTCCCGTGTCTGCAGGGCTGGGACCTAACCCAGAGAGACAGGTCACTGCCCTCGAGCCCCCATCTAGCAACCTTATCTTTCAAAACAACGATTTACAGCGTTCATGACAAATCACACAGCAGCAAAGTGAAAAACATTCTTGAACCAAATAACAGATGCTATTTTCCTTCAAAAAGAAAATTGCATCAACGTATTTTACAAAGGGCTTCAAGGGAAAAGCACAGGATACTAGCAGAACATTGTAACAGGAAGATGCTCCTGGGTCCAATGGTTCAGGAAAAGCTGCCGGCCACGGGGTCCTGAGGGACTTGATTTGAAGGACAAGCAGGAAGGACCTTTATGAAGCAGGTTAAAGAACACTCTAGGGCCAGGGAGACGGCAAAGCAGGTAGAGTGCGGGCTGGCAAGCCTGAGGGTCGAGGCTGATGACCTAATCCAGGCAGTTGTTTGACCTCACACAAACACTCCACGGTACATGGGTGCACTCAAGGCTTAGGAAGAAGAGTATGGAAGGAGGAAGTGAAAGGCAGCCAGTGTGACAGACAGAGACGCACGAGGCAAAGCTTGGAAAGTGGGGACAGCCACCACTAGGATTCAATATTGAGATAATTTCATGAAAAATAATTTCCAGGCCAGGCATGGTTGCCCACGCCTTTAATCCCAGCACTTGGGAGGCAGAGGCAGGAGGATCTCTGCGTTCAAGGCCAGCCTGGTCTACAGAGCATGTTCCAGGACAGCTAAGGCTGATATCATAGAGAGACCGTATCTCAAAAAACAAAAACAAAAAATTTCCAAAACTATTTTTTTAAGATATGGAAAATAACACTAAACTTAAAAATGTTCAGACCCTCTATGCCAGAAATTCTAGTAACTGAATAATCAAAACTCTGTTCATATATTTAGGCAAAACAAAGGTTTTAATCACTATATTAAACAATGTTGTTTGCCTATATGAGGAAAACATTAAAACGAGCCCAAACAAGCCTAAATAGTGACATAATACATCCTGGTCATAAAATAGTGCACAAGATATTAGATAAAAATCTAACAGTCCTTAACAACGCAAGAGAAGCTGACACTGTGACAGTGTCTACAAAGAGAACGACACGTGCATCCACATGGGATCATGACTCTCTACATAAAGGTGTAGAAAAACGGGCACTAACTTCTTAACAAGGTTAAGAGACAACTAAAATTTTTACCTTCAGATTTTCTATACTAAATCTCTGCAAGGGAATCAAAACACTGGAATTTTATCACATCAAAACATAAACAACCATTTCTGCATCAAAGAACTTAATTCTTTCCTGTTTTCTGTATCTCAATTATCCATAATAACAATAGGATACTATCTCCATAATCAGAATAATAAAAGTCTATAATTCTAATACCCAGGAGCCTAAGGCAGAAGGATGAAAGATTCAGAGAAAGCCTGGGCTATGTAGCAAGACTCCCACTGAAAAATAATTTTTGGGGGGAAGGGAGGAGGCAGTTTGAAGACAGAGTTTCTTTGTGTAGTTCTGGCTGTCCTCAATCTCAGAGATCTACCTGCCTCTGCCTCCCAGGTGCTGTGATTAAAGGTCTGTGCCACCACACCTGGCTAACATAAAAAATTTTAAAGTATATACGAGTGTATGTGTTTCTGTGCTATTTATTTTGAAAAATAACATACCCTGGTAATTTTGCTTTGAGATTTTGCAAAGTATTTTTTTTGTGTTTGAGCCAAGAGTTCTTGTCCACCTGCTATGGCTAATATAATAGCATCAGCCATTCGGTTATCATGTAAACAAAGGTCAACTGCACTCTCAAAATTGCCCGTCAGCAAAGCCCGAGTAATTAAACCATCAATATCTGCAAGAAGGAAACACAACATCCAAGTTAATTAGAGTTTGTTACTGATAACAATTACAAGAAAACTATGCACACCAGTTTTTATACACAGAAAAATGGAGAACACAATGCTAATTTATCATTACTAGCAGGTTAAATTTGTAAAATAAACTGTCACTATTTATGAAAGTTATGGAAATAGACCAGGATGTATATATAGTAACTTTTTTTTTTTGTATTAATAAAGATCACTTAGGTGTGTCAGAACTCATTACCCTTTTCAAGACACTGGTAATACTATAAATGATGACCAAGTTCTTGCTTAACCCTGCCCACCGTGACAACACATTTCTAGTTATGACTACTGGTACATAACTGAAATCCCAGGTCTAGGAGGCTGAGACAGGAGGATTGTGAGTTCGACATCTAAACAGAGAACTGTTTCAAAAACAACAGTGCACTGTTCTTTCCCTCTCTCTCTCATTAAGCTTGAAGACAGACAACTTGCTTACGACTAAGAAAGATTTCAGTTAAAGCCAACAGCACTTACCCCCACTGACGGAGATGTTAAATGTCCCTCCAGCTGAGGGCAGAAAATCAGACTCCTGTTTCTCCTCTTTAATTTGCTAAAGAGATGAAAAAGCCACAATTTAGCTAAAGTGAAACTAAAATGATTTACTGCCAAAAATTATATGTGATTATTCATCTACTGAGAAGATGATACACCAAGCTGTTTCAAAATGTTCCCAATTCAAGTGTAGACTAGAATCTTGGACTTCCTAAGGCATTAATTCCCATGAGACATAAATAAAACCCTGTCATCTTTGAACACCAAATCAAGTGTACACACTCGTCAGAGACCTGAAAATTTGCTGTCAAAAGTAAGGAACATTTTCTCAGACTCCCAACTCTGAGTGGCTTCAAAGACGCAAAATATATGTGTTTTTAATGATAGTGTTTATAGGTTTGGTATAAAGTCTTTTTGTACAAGTTGAATCACAAAAACAAATCACTTGGTGTCCTCAGTACAGAAGTGAAGCAGAGCCTGGACCAATGACACAGTCACAGAGTACATGCCTGAGAGTAGGTTTGGTCTCTGAACACACACACACACACACACACACACACACACACACACACACACACACACACGGATAAACATGGTTTTAAGTATACATTTCATTTTCCTTTAAATTATATATGGAACAGCACATAGTTGAATACACACACACACACACACACACACTCTCCTATTACAAAAGTTACACACTGAGTGATTCAATTCAAAATCTAATACAAAATTGTTGTGGAATATTATTTAACTGGGCAAGATGTGCTACATTTGTTTATGCTGCATTTGTTTTAGGGATGAAAAGATGTGTTGCGCCAGGCGGCGGTGGCACACGCCTTTAATCCCAGCACTCAGGAGGCAGAGCCAGGCAGATCTCCGTGAGTTTGAGGCCAGCCTGGGCTACCAAGTGAGTTCCAGGAAAGGTGCAAAGGTACACAGAGAAACCCTGTCTTGAAAAACCAAAAAAAAAAGAAGAAAAAGAAAAGATGTGTTGCATCTGTTTCACTCTGCCCGTGTAAGGCACCTGATTGGTCTAATAAAGAGCTGAGGACAGACAGAAGGAAAGAAAGGTAAAAGGCCCTGAGACAAAAGGGAGCTAAAGAGAAACAGGTTAATTTAAGGTAAAAGAGCTAGCCAGAACTGAGCCTAAGATAGGTCAAGCATTCACATCTAATAAGTCTCCGTGTCATGATTTGGGAGCTGGTTGGTGGCCCAAAAGAAAAAGCCTGTTTATACAAAATGATCTGAAATCCAAAACTTCTTATATTTTCATATTAGGGACAATCAGCTTATAAAGACTCTACAGACATCCCCAAGCTTTTCTTTTGAAATGAAAACAAAGTTATCCTACATGAAATCAAACGTTCACACAGGCATCCATGCTGCCTACACACTTGAATGTGAATGCCTCACACTCTGTGCAGAGTACAGAACAGACTCATCTAAAGAACTTAATTAACTGCCCCTTACAGAAGGAGGCCAACCCTACTCCCTTTTCCCTTTTAGCATTTCAAAGTTTAGAAGAGTGCTGTCAGTTTACATCAGTCACACTGAGGAATAAATCAGTCACCCATCCTCACTATATCTGTTTACCAAAGTTACAGAATAATGCTTTCAGGGCTGGAGATGTATATTAAAGGTACAGATACACAAGACCTGGGATGCATGAGGCCCTGGGCTCAATGCCCAGGTCTATACAAACAATGCAATCTTCCCATTTTCTAACTCAGCATTTTCAAATGTGCTTTCTTTATACAACTAACCTTTACTTATGAACCCCAGAGATATAAGTAGGGCCCCAAATGCTTAATTTCTTATGTATGAAAAAACCTTGAATGTACAAGATACTATATCTGAAAAGCAAATAGTATCATCAAGACAAAAGGGAAGATTTTACCCCCTTATGCATAATTTGTTTCAAACCTTTAAAGTATGCAATGATGACTACTGTTTGGCTAAGTATTTTTATCATCTATTATTCATGAGTGCATGATCAAATAGTCATTAATTTGATAATACATAGTTAATCTACTCATACACAAATGAACATACTTGTAGATATCTATAATTTTTCATAGGTATCTCCAATACCTTTGCAATATTTTAGCAAGATTTTACAATGTCCCCTATTTCTTTCTTAAATTCTAGGAGATTGATTTTGATAGAAAATATACTTCATAATCAATTTATAGCAGCCCAATATATTCATGAATTATATTTATAAGCATCTCATAGTCAAGTTATTCCCCCACCATAAAAGGCAATGGTAAAGTCAAAGGTTAGATAATAAATAAGAACTTGATTAACTTTCTAACATGAAATGAAAACAGAAAGCAAGCAGAGCAAACTATAGAATTAGTTGTTAGTTGAGGGGAGAAATAGAGAGAGTTACAAAGAAATTAATTAATGATACAACTCTGTATTCAAGGTCTCTTTTCAATTAGTTACAGAAATTACCAAGCACAGCTAAGGACATACTAAGAGTAAGTCATCACAATTAGCTTAGCTTTATAAACTATTCTTTGCTTCTGTTCCAGTTCAGGAGCAACTTGGAAGCCTCTATCACTGACAGGGCTATACAAATTCATGTGCCAAGAAAAAAGCATTCCCTTGACATGCAAGGCATCTGCATTTCTAAGTAAATTCTCTGTCAGTTTAGCATCCTGGCAACCATCTGACCCAATTAAGGAGAACTCACATCTCCTGCTCATTTTAAGCTATACAATCAAGAAGCTGGGCCAATGAACCAGCGTGCAGAGACACTTCTGTTAGTATCTCCCTAAACACACCTGAGAAAGCAATCCAGTCAAACATCATTGGCAACAAGTAGTCAGAAAATGTCCGTATTTTCAAGTGAGATACACAATTATCACATAATTGTCCAATAGAAGAGAAAAAAATAAGTACCTCTCCCAAGAGCTGCTGTTCAGCAGCAGGACTCTCCTCCCCATCACTCTGTGCTACTTGGTCAGGGTCTTTAAGAGCCTTTGGTACATAAAACAATCACAGAGGAAGTTGAAGAATGTAGCATTAAAAGGTTATTAGTAACAAGAGGGACAAAAGACCCAACCAACCACACCCAGAGCTTGATCATGAGAAGCAACCGGACAAATTTATTCCAGAAACAACATTAAAAGAAAAGCAGAAACCATCACTACCACCACTTTCCCTTTTGGTCACCAAGTGTCACGTGACATACAGGCGCTTTACCTTATCTGAGCAGGCATTGATTCCGTTTTCCCTTCTATGAAGTTCAAATATACCAAAAGACATGCTTTACCAGCTAAACTTAAGTTGAGAATTACGAACTTACTAAAATACTTAGAATTGTCTAAACCAGGAAGGACAAACGAGATCAACTGCTCAAATTACACTGCTTGTCAAGCTCTAACCACACTCTTGGAAGACAGTGATTTTTAGAGGTCTTACCACATCGGATCCATCCACTCTGTTCAAGGCCAAAGCAACCTGAAATGAAAACAACAACCCACCTACTAAGTGCAATTCTAATCTGGGTGGACAGCGAGGTTTAGCTTTACTCTGTTCTCAGCCAAACTCCACAAAAGTTCTTATCAGGGACAATATGTTTAGGAAGAGCAAAACATCTGTGCACAACTGGTTCTTACTGGTTCTAGTTTCATTTACATGGAATTGTATTGCTCCAATAATCTTTAGCTCTGCTGTCTAATCACAAAATCAACCTTAAACATGCTCCCTTGTACTTTGTTGTTTTAAGTAACTATAAATCATTTTTGTTTTGTTAATTTTTTTCTTATTGTTTTATTTTGTTTTTAAGACTGGGTCTTACTATATAGCCCTGGATGGCCTGGACCTCATGGAGATCTACTGCCTCGGCCTTCTGAGTGCTGGGGTTAAAGGCCTGCACCACCACACCTGGCTTACAAATACTTTTTAAAAAGATGTCCTCGGGTACTCACTTTAGAACAAATTGCTTTAGAAGTATTTTGATGATTGTATTTCCTAATTTTTTGCTTTCAGGCATACAAGTAAAACTTTAATCTCCTGGAAACTTAGAAAAATCAGAGCATCAAGGGGCTACAGCTAATAAGGAAATCAAATAAATACTAACACTTTAAGGAGTAGGCAAAGACACCAGCAGTGTGGCTGCCCTCAGAGGAGCACATATGTAGACGACACCAGACGCAGCCCACACCAGTTAGGCAGCTGCGTAATTCTATAGAAAAACTTTAGTTACCGCCAACAGAGATGAAAGGTCAGAGAATAGGAGTGTTCTCAAGGTTTCTACCGTTTTTACTGCTACTGATTCTGATGTCAACACCGACACAATTCAGACCCTTTCTGAGAAGACTACAAAACTATAGCGTGTGTTTCTCTTTCAAAAAGGGAATTCTTTCAAAAGCTAAACTATGAAGCAAACTACTTGGACTTTGTTTACTTAGGTTCAAGAAAATTCCATCCTGTTTCAGCTACCTGTTAGCTGGTCAACAATAAGCCATTTAAGAATTTCATGCTAGCTGGGTCGTGATGGCACATACCTTTAATCCCAGCACTCAGGAAGCAGAAGCAGGTGGATCTCCATGAGTTCGAGGCCAGCCTGGACTACAGAGTGAGTTCCAGGACAGCCAGGGTTACACAGAGAAACCCTGTCTCGAAAGGAAAAGAATTTCATGCTAAAGGGTGAGAAATTGCAGTGGCCCCGACAGTGCTCGACTTCCCACACAGTGGACAGTGGCCCCGACAGTGCTCGACTTCCCATACAGTGGACAGTGGCCCTGACAGTGCTCGATTTCCCATACATTGTACAGTTGGGAAGACACCTAATCCCTGCTCTCCTCTCTCTATTAAGGCACACCTTAATAAACACCTCAGTGTGTGTGACTTATCTGTCACGGCCAAAATATTCCTGACAGTCCAGGCTGAACTAAAGGTGGTTCTAGTAGCTTCTACATCCAGGCAGAAAGTGGAGTTTCACATCTGAAAACTTGGGTGACAAACACCAATTCTTTTTTTTTTTTTTGGTTTTTCGAGACAGGGTTTCTCTGTGTAGCTTTGTGCCTTTCCTGGGACTCACCTGGTAGCCCAAGTTGGCCTCGAACTCACAGAGATCCGCCTGGCTCTGCCTCCCGAGTGCTGGGATTAAAGGCGTGCGCCACCACCGCCCGGCCGACAAACACCAATTCTTACTAAACGTTTGTTGACTGATTGGAGACTCTGTCTAGAACTTTATACACAGATATCCCACCCAGCACACAAACATCTGTTTACGGCGGTCATTTCATCTTCTCAGGACCTTACCTTCTTCCCCAGATCTTCTCTTCTGTATCCAAGAAGCTCCAGGTATTTCCCACGAGAATCCTCCTCAAAGTTCACCTTTTAAAAGAGACATAATCTCAAAGATTATATTTAAAACCTAGTTTTTCTAAGAATTGACCAAATTCCAAATCAAATTACTAAAAACTCTAAAGTCTATAAAATCCTGAAAATTCACTGTTCAAAAAGAATTTATGTAACTTTAGAAACTGTTTTAACTATGCAAGCATGGATAAGGCTGGGAGCTGGTTTGTGCACAGTGAGTCCAGTGCTGGCAGAGGTCAGAGGGGCATCCAGTGCCTACGGCTGGAGTCATGGGTGCTGGGGACCCAACTTAGGTCTAAAACACAATACCTGCTCTTAACCATGGAGCCATCTCTCCTGCACTGGAGTGCTTTATTTGAGTCTCATTATAGAGCTCTGGTTGGCCTGGAACTTGCTCCAAAAACCAGAATGGCCTCAAACTCAGAGATCCACCTGCCTCTGCCTCCCAAGTGCTGGAATTCAAGGCATGCGCCACCACCACCTTGCTGTGGGATGTTCTGTATGGCAAATGTGTTGCTGATTAGTCAATAAATAAAACACTGATTGGCCATTGGCTAGGCAGGAAGTGTAGGCGGGACAAGGAAGAGAATAAAGCTGGGAAGTGGAAGGCTGAGTCAGAGAGACACTGCCAGCTGCCATGATGAGAAACAGCATGTGAAGATGCCGGTAAGCCACGAGCCATGTGGCAAGGTATAGATTAATGGAAATGGATTAATTTAAGCTGTAAGAACAGTTAGCAAGAAGCCTGCCACAGCCATACAGTTTGCAACCAATATAAGTCTCTGTGTTTACTTGGTTGGGTCTGAGAGACTGTGGGACTGGCAGGTGAGAGAGATTTGTCCTGACTGTGGGCCAGGCAGGAAAACTCTAGCTACACCACCTGACTTTATAAATAACATTTTTTAAAAACTAGTTTTCTGTTTGTTTGAGACTAGGTCTCACATAGCCCAGGTCTCAAATTCAAACTCTATACAGCAATTGATAATCTTTTAAGTCCCTCTACTGCTCAACTGCTGAGATTACAGGAATGCACCATCATGCATGGATAAAATAGCTATGTTCTAAGAGTAAGTAAGTATTTGAGCAACTAATCATTCTGGATAAATGAGGCTTGTTTTTAAGTCTAATTTTGTTAAATACAAAGTAATTCATGTTCAAAGGTTCTATGAGAAAGCAAGACAGTGTATGCAGTACTCACTGTCCCCAAACTTGTTTTGAATCTCACACCTGAGCTGGGCAAGGAGGCACACACCTTCAACTGCAGCAGCAGAGAGGCAGACAGGTGGATCTGAGGGCTGCCTGCCCAACAACAGACAGCAGCAGTTCAGGTGAGCCGGCACTACAGACTGAGAGACCCTGTTTCCAATGGAAACAGAACTTTACCCTGACTAACAAACTGGAATTTCTACATTCACAGAGTTTAACCTTATCGTATTCAAGACTGTTTCTTCATGGAAAACTCAGCATCAAGAAATATCTGTGAAAGCCAAACTCTTAGTCGCTATGAAGAAAGACAGTGTGCTGCAAGGCTGTTTTTCCTTTGACTCTCCTGTAGCAGCAAGAAGAGAAACCCCTCTAGTCTCCCCTCTCCTCTCCCATTCCTCTCACCACGTTCACTGACCAGCCTGGCTACAGACACTAAATTCTTTATGTTTTTATTACAGCAGCTTCCATGTTCTAATTTTTAAGATCTGTTGAATGATGTCGCTCTCTCTTAAATGTATCTTCACACTATTTAGCTTATAATGGAGTAAGAGATTAGGCTGTGTTCTCTTTATGAGATCATCTTGGCTTTTTGAGACAAGGTCTTGCTATAGCCCAGGCTGGCATTGAACTTGAGATCTTCCTGTCTCAGCTTCCTGAGTGCTGGCATTACAGGTGTGTGTTACTGTGCCCAGCTGGGGTTTCTTGAATTTCATCATGCATTCCTGAAATCATACTATCTCACATGTTTCTTCAAAAGGAAGACAGACTTTAATTATAATAGGAACAATTGTCGATAATGAAATGAAACCATTTTAGGGCCAGAGAGACGGCTAAGCAGATAAATGTGCTCACTGTAAAATGAACACGCACGTAGACACACACACACACAAACAACAATTAGAAATAAGCTCAATTTTACCTTCAAGAAGGACCACACATTTTTCTCAAACTCTGTCTGAGAAGCATCAATCTTCCTCTGGCAGTAACTGATGAAGCCCTGGGACTGTACGACCTGCTGCAGCTGCTCTGAGCGGCTGAGGAAGTCCTTCTCTGTCACCACCTGACTGATGAACACGTGCTGCGGCCGCTGCTGCTGCTGCTCAGCTCCCTGCTGAGGCTGCACTTTCACGTTCTCAAAGGTCACCAGCTTCCCTCCGAACTGTGCAGAAAGAGTGAACTCATCAGCCACTAAGCCGCGCCCGCCCGAGGGAACCGACTCCAGCCTGCTAAGGTGAAGAACTGGATGGGGATCACTGGCACACCCTCCCAGGCTCCCACACTTCACTCCAGCCTCCAACTGTCCTCCTTTTCAGTCCTCACAAGTCACCCGGGATGAAATGCACTTTGTGCTGTGAAGGTTAGTTAGTTATAGTTGAAGGTTAGTTAGTTATAGTTGAAGATTAATTAGGATAGAAAGTGAATTAGATACATTGTGGACTTAACAAAATAGGATAGATAAGCCGGGCGGTGGTGGCGCACGCCTTTAATCCCAGCACTCGGGAGGCAGAGCCAGGCGGATCTCTGTGAGTTCAAGGCCAGCCTGGGCTACCAAGTGAGTTCCAGGAAAGGCGCAAAGCTACACAGAGAAACCCTGTCTCGAAAAACCAAAAAAAAAAAAAAAAAAAAAAAAAATAGGATAGATAATGAAATTATTTTCTCTGAATTTGTCAAATACAAATGGACTAGACATTGTTTAGACATTTATTACTTGTATATATTGTATATAGTTATTGTACTTTTGTATATAGTTTTTCTTCTGTTAGTTATAACCTTTTCTTTTTTTTCCTTTTTATTAAAATAGAAAAGGGGAAATGTGGTGGTATTTTACTTGTACTGAAATGTGATTTTAATTGTATGTTAATAAATAAAGTTGCCTGGGGGTCAGAGCTATTAGAGCCATAGCAAGTGCGTGGCGGCGGTGGCGCACGCTTTTAAGGACCTGGAGGGCGGTACATACAGGCAGTGATGAGGCAGTCACATGTTTGGGTTTACAACCAATGAGAAGGCAGAACAGCTAGACTATGCAAAGACATACACACAGGAAGTAGGTCCCTTTAGGAGAGCTCTCTTGGCTGAAGAGGATCCCTGAATCAGGAAGGGTGAGGCTCTTAGCTCTGACCTCTTGGCTTTCTTCTCTGAATCGGCTCTGTGTTTCTTATTTAATAAGACAGTTGGTTACATCTACAGTGCTATCCCACAATTCCTCAGTTAATATGTTACACGGAACCCTAAAAACAAACTCCACCTACTGAGAAGGAAGCGCCAACAGGCCTTCGGATCCACTTGGGGGGCTTCTTCAGGGGCAGCACTATACTGTGCTGAGCAGTCTGCTGAGGAATTTGTAATGGAGGAAGGGGCTGTCCTGTGCCAAAAGGATCAAGATTCCCAAAAGACGATGAAAGCTGTTTTTAAAAAAAGTATGAGTTAGTAACCTACATAAACTATGTTGCAATTTTTCAAATCATATACAAAAAAATGTCTAATAACAATTATCCACTAAAGCACCATTGCTCGTTGGTAAAAATCACTAAAGATAATTACACAATATGGTTCTTTTTCTCAGTGGTAATCATCAAAAGCCTTAATACTGCCTATTACCTTGTCAACTTGTTTCTGCCTTAACCCATCCATGCTCCCTCCCATGATAGAATAAACACTGATTCGTCCATCAAAAGAAGCAGCTGACAGGACAGCAGGGTTCCGAGGACACCACTGGATATCGAAGCACCACTGTGTGTTGGTGGGGAGTTCATATAATACCTAGCCCAACATAAATAAATAAGCAAAAGTTAGAAAAAGGTACAGCCAGATCATAACCAAAATAAGTAATGCTGATAATAAGTACAGTTGAACATTTACTTTAAAAAAGAGTCTTTAGCCAAGAAAACCAATGGTAAGTGTCTCTTACAGTACAGTGGTCCCTGGATGGTCCACAATGATAAGTGTCTCTTACAGTACAGTGGTCCCAGATTGGTCCACAATGGTAAATTCCTCTTACAGTACAGAGGCCCTGGGATGGTCCACTAATAACAGGAATGCTAGTCAATATTTCTTTTCCTAAAATGGCAGCAGTAGACAAGCTGGAAAGGCCAGAACATTTTATCAAATTCCAGTGCTACTCTTTTCAACTGTTTTTGCCTGGCAAGATCCAAAGAACTATATTTAGGTCATTTGAAGACCAAACTTTAAACCACTCTTAGAAAGAACTCACTGACAAATCTGGCTTTTAGCCAAGAGAAAACGTGTCTATCTCATTCTTATTGCTGAAGAATCTAACAAAACCTGCCTCTAAGTTGTCTACAGAAGGAAAGGGCCGTGGGAAAACGTTACAAACACTATTCCAGGCCGGGGAAATGCTGCTCCATGTGTAAAGTATGTGCCACACACACATGAGGACTGCAGCGCAAGGCCCTGCACCCTGCACAGAAAAGTCAGGTCTGCTACTGGCCTACAGTCCCACAGCTGGGGAAGCAGAGGCAGGAAGGTCCCTGGCATTAGCTGGCCAGTCACTGAGGGAGGTCAATGAGACTGTCTCAAAAAACAGCTAGAGATCTAACTGACAAAGACACACTATCACTTTCTGGCAGCCAGGTGTATATATACATAAGTGCTCCTGCATGTGTACATACATAAACATATACACAGAGAGGAAATTAAAATAAAGTTTTCAGAATTGTTGCACTTGAGGCCCTAAGTTCAATGCTCAACAGCTCAAAGAACCAAACCTGTTAAGACAGTTTTTGTTTCTTCATTTATTCGTGTGTGTGTGTGTGTGTGTGGGGGGTGTTTTATGGGTAACTGTCGGGGGGCATGTGCTACAGTACACACGTGGAGGACAACTCTGGGACTCGGTTCTCTCCTTCCACCTTGCGGAGGCAGAGTCTCTGTGGTTTCTGCCATGCTGCACATCCAAGTGGGCTGGTTCAGGAGCTTCCGGGCGGCTCTCCTGCTTCCAATCTCACTGCAGGAGTGCTAAGGTTACACATGTAGCCACAGCATCCTGTTCATGTGCATTCCAGGTATCAGAGTCAGGTTTCCAGACCTGACAACTGCTGAGCCACCTGGCCAGCTGGAAGACTTTGTTTTAATGGTGCTGGAAATCAAGCCTAGGCCTTTCACATGATAAACAAGCACGACTTCTGAGGCACACTCCTAATCCAGCTACTCACATTTCCATCCAAATAACTTCAAAAGCACCTGAAACAATACACTTCAATAGAGAAAGGCAATGGTATAAGGCTGCAACTAGGTCTGGAGATCTGGCTCAGCAGCTGAGAGCACCGGCTGCTCTTCCAGAGGACATGGGTTCAATTCCCAGGCCCGACATGGAAGCTCACAACTGTCTGTGTAACTCCAGGATCCAATACCTTCACACAGGCATGCATGCAGGCAAAACACCAATGCACTTAAAATAAAAATGAATCATTTTTAAAAGGTTGTGGCTAGAATCTATGTTCTAGAGAAATATTAATAATAAAAATAATCAGAGAAAGATTAATTTTAAAGTACAAGGAAATGAGCCTGGCTAATGTTCCTGACAGAGATCTGACAGGGTAATGTCTCAGACCCCCCTCCAATGGTCTTAATTATAATCATGGGCTTAAAACCATATGGAAATGTCTTACTCAGGTAGAAATAAGTATCAAGAGTGCTGAAAGGTTGAGAAGCATTCCTCCTCCTACCTCTCCTGTGTTAGGGTTAGAGCACAGAATCTTAGCATCTTTTCCACAGCTTAGTAACAATTCAGGATCTGCCATGCTCCAAGCAATTGCCAAAATTCCCCTATAAAAAAACAGGTGGGAGAAAAGAACAAATGAGAACAAAGTATAGTCCCACACAGGTGTGAGACCACAGTGGAACTCACTTGTCCGTTTACTACGTCAACGGTCATCTTAAGAAAGAAAAAGAGAAAGGAAGAAACGCACACTGGTAGAAAACCCACAAAAATATGAGGAAATGTTCAGTCTTGAAGAAAGCAAATTTCTAATCCCTCCTGTGCAGGTTGTGGAGAGTCACCTATGTTAACAGAAGTGGAACTCATGTAACTTGGTAACATGGATGCTACAACCACACAGGACGCTTAGCACTGTGCAGATGGCAAACAATGAGAGTGAATGCCCAACAACACGGGCTGTGGAGTATTAACTCACAGGCGGGCTACTTATGACAAAGAACACAGGTAAAATGCCTCATATAGCTGGGTGGTGGCGGTGCAAGCCTGTAATACCAGTGGCAAATGAATCTCTGTTTTAG
The DNA here is from genome assembly GCF_007827085.1 of Peromyscus californicus insignis. NCBI lineage: Eukaryota > Metazoa > Chordata > Mammalia > Rodentia > Cricetidae > Peromyscus > Peromyscus californicus. Next base: position 90,749,589 of record NW_026294424.1, read on the forward strand.
TCCAGCTTGGTCTACACACAGAACAATCCTGTCTCCAAAAAAAAAAAAAGCCTCTACATGGGAAGTCAGTGCTCTACATCCTCAGTCCTGTTTTTAGCTTCTGTCAGGAAGTACTCTTTATTGAGTATACTGAAAAGAAAAATTTAGATATTTTTCAAAGAAATATTAAACTCTAAGTCTAGAAGCATGGTCTTACAGATTACTGTCTTAGAGTAGGGATATTCTGACCTCAGTATAATGGTAATACAGGATATTCCTTGGGCTACACACAGTATAATCCTTGGGGTAGGGTGATGACTCAATAGTGAGGTGCTTGCCACACACTGTGTCTAAAAACAGCTCCCTGAGTAAGTAAAGGCACCTACTGCCAAGCCCTAAGACCTCAGTTCAATCCCTGGGTCTGTGAGAGGAGACACTGACTACCGCAGGCTACTGTGACCTCCACAGCATGTGGAGTGGTGTATATGCATCCACATCCATACTCCTTTCCACACGAAGCCAGGTATGACAGCACACATTTGAAATCCCAGCTAGGGGGGTGGAGAAAGGCAGATCCATAGAGCTCATCTGCCAGCTATATGTCCAACGGTGACTCCAGGTTCAGTGGAAGACTGTCTCAAGAATATATGGCTAAGGAATGCTTGGAAAGGCATCAAGCGTTGACTTCCGGCTGCCACAAACATGTGTACACCCCCCCACCCCCACCCCCAATCATCTGTACTCAACATTTAGAGAAAGTCAGAATTAACTATTTTGTCTTTTCTATATTCATATCTATGTTACTCAGAGATTCTATGAGAAACCAGAATTATGTTTGGTTATTTCTTAAGAGCACACAATTGGAGGTCTGAGTATTTTGCTCAGTGGTAAGCACTTGCTTAGCATATACAAGGCCTTGGGTTTGATCTCTAATACAGCAACAATACTACAACAAATAGCCAAGGTTTGTTCATTTAAAAAAAAAATTGTAATGCGCACGCATGCGAGTGCAGGTGTCCAAGCAAGCTTGGAGCCATCAGATCCCCTGAGCTAGAGTGACAGAGGGTTGTGAGCTGCCATGTGAGTGCTGAAAAATAAACTCAGGTCCTCTGGAAGAGCAACAAGCGCTCTTGACTACTGAGTCATCTCTCCAGCCCAATATATTATACATTATACTATATCCATCCCTAGAACTACAGGGATGGAAGAGAACCAAAAGATCAAATAATCTACCATTTATTAGTATAAGAAAACTGCCAACTAGAGAGATTGTTTCTGTCATCCAGCAGTGGGCGTTACTAAATTCTGATGGTTCCTTCCCAAGCTCTGTGGTAGAGTGTGGTGTTAGACCACTCTGAGATCAGCACTGAGGTTGGACTGCTTATATATGACCTTGGACAAGTTGAACCTTGCTGAGCTTCAATTTCTGGCCTGTGAGACATGCAATAGCAGTTTCTACAGTTAATTCTGTGATGAGGATTGATTACGGTGCGTGTGCAATGCTTGCACACTATGTTATGTCTGTAAGTTAGCTGTCTTCCCTTTACAATGCAGATTCCCTGAAGTTCATGCGGTGGTTTGGATGAGAATGAACCCCATAGGCTCATGTTTGAATAGACATCCCCAACTGTTGGAACCACTTGGGAAGGATTAGGAGGTGTGGCCTTGCTGGAGAAGGTGTAACACTAGAGTTGGTTTTGAGGTTTCACAAGCCCATGGCAGGCCCAGTCTTTGCCTATGGATCGGATGTGAGCTCTCATCTACTGCTCCAGCACCACACCTGTTGCCATGCTCCTCACCATGATGGTCATGAACTCACCCTCTGAAACTAGAAACAAGCCCCCAATTAAATGCTGTCTTTCTTTTTCATTCTTTTTTTTTTTGTTTGTTTGTTTTTTTGGTTTTTTCGAGATAGGGATTCTCTGTGTTGTTCTGGTGCCTGTCCTGGATCTCGCTCTGTAGACCAAGCTGGCATCAAACTCACAGAGAGCCTCCTGGCTCTTCCTCCCGAGTGCTGGGATTAAAGATGTGTGCCAACACTACCAAGCTAGAAACTAGTAAAATATTACAAGGAATTTTCTTATTTACACACACTGAACTAATTTACATAAATTTGCTACTACCTAAGTATCAATGATAGGAAATTTGCCAAATAATGAAATACAATGACACTAAAATACCAGAAAATTTCCATTTTTCAGAATATCTACTCAACATATTAATGCAAACTGAAAGCAGATCACCTAATTTCTCAAAAATGTTTGCTTCTAAAGGAAAATGGAAACAGAATCAAACCAGTTTCTAAACTGTTTCTATACAGCATCAATTTTCTTAGGTCTGATGACTAATACAGATCTAACTCTACAGTTAATGTCAAGAGTTTGACATACTCAAATTTTTACTATTTTAGGTGATTTTAGTTTCTAGCTGAGGACGGCCTTGAACCCCTGACCTCCTTACCTCTGACTGCCAAGTGCTGGGATTACAGATACACATCTCTATGCCTTGCTTCAGTATTTGAAGTAAGCAGTGGAAAATGTTCTAGCAAAGGATTCATGGTAGCATGATATGATCTATCTACCATTTTGGAGAGAAAATCCTAACTACTGCTTAAAATAAAAACGAGGAATTATGTTTTAGAACAAAAACATGAAGAAACGAAGTTCCCTGAAACAGCAGCATGGTACCTGGCATGATTTTCCAGAACCCGGAGAGGAGAGGAGGCAAATCGAAGATCCCACATCTGGATCACTGGTAACCGATCATCCTCAGAGGCCAGGACCATCTGCGTAGCAACATCAGGGTGCCATGCCAGCCCAGAGCAATGCATCTGCAGACAGGTAAGGCTCACATCTTAGCAACCATGTTACTTTATGAAAAGCAGAATTAGAATTTGAAGACTACGTCGCAACTGAAATGAACAGGAAAAAGCATCAGCTCAGACTAGTTCCCAATCTTTTAAATGTTACTAAACAGGCTTAAATAGTCTTGGAAATACAGCATTTGTATGTTTTCTATTCATCTACTTGATACACATAAAGCAATTCAGAATCAAAATAATTCTATTATCTAAAATGAATTTCACTATCAATACTGTAACTTAGAGAATTGTTTTGGGGGCTGGAGAGATGGCTCAGAGGTTAAGAGCACTGGTTGCTCTTTCAGAGGTCCTGAGTTCAATTCCCAGCAACCATATGGTGGCTCACAACCATCTGTAATGAGATCTGGTGCCCTCTTCTGACGTGCAGTCATACATGTAAGCAGAACACTGTATACATAATAAATAGATTTAAAAAAAGAGAAAATTGTTTTATACAAACTTAAAATATAACACTTTCAAAAATAAAAAGATAAAAGTTGTCAATTAAAAACTAAAAGGCCTTCTACTTTTCCTCAAAAAAAAAAACTTAAGCAACAACTACCATCCAAAGTTTCATGAGACAATTACTATTATTGAGAATGACCCAAAAGTTTAAACTCTAATAAATATTCTACATAATGATTAAGATTATTTCGAATGCTTTGTTCCACTGGAACCTGTGTTAACATTCCTGGTCACTTAAACTGTAGTCATCTAGAGGAAGGTTCTTTCAACAGCTCTGCGGTATTTTAAATGACACACACACTCTGACTTAGGCACTCTTGTTTTAGGAAATCTTTACCAGGGTGGGCAACAGGGCTCAGCATGTAAAGGCACTTGCTGCCAAACCTGGAGACCTAAGTTTAAGTTTGGGATCCCCATGGTAGAAGGAGAACCAAGTCCTTGAAGGACCACACAGTGCACAATGGAGTGTGAATGCTCACACACCACCAACAAAAAAAAACCCAGAACACCATAAATGTAATAAAAGTATTTTTGAAGTTTTAAACAAAGAAAGAAAGAAAGGAAGGAAGGAAGGAAGGAAGGAAGGAAGGAAGGAAGGAAGGAAGGAAGAAAGGAAGGAAGAAGGGAGAGAAGGAGAGAAGGAGGAAAGAAAATCAGGCCACCAAGAGGGCTCACTGGGCAAAGGTGCCTGCCACTAAGCCCCCCACACCTGAGTTTGAACAATTCCCAAAAGCTGTCCTCTGAACTCAACATGTGCTTCATAGCACACGTGCTCACACTCTCTCACACACACACACACACACACACAGAGGCACATGAAATTACTAAATGCAATGCTTAGAAAATAAAAAACATATCCAACATGGTTTACTGGGTACTTAATTACTGTACTGAAGGGTAGGGGCATTCATCCCACTATTAGCCGATTAATAAAAGACAGGATTTTAATTTTACAAAAATCTGATTTCTTGAAACAAGCCCCAGGGCACTTACAGTAGAAGTACTGTGTTTATCATAAGTCAGTCCTATACTTACCCTGTTACTGTGGTCACTGACTTTGATGATGGGCTCATTTTTCCTAAGATCCCACACGGTTGCCCGGCCACTGGGACTGGCTGATGCTAAAATATGCTGAACTTGCCTGTTCCATGCGATGCAGCTGATGTCCTCCGGTGGCTACAAAGGAACACACCATTAAAACCACTGCCATGCTGTGCTGGTCAGCTGTCAACCCGAGAGACTGGAGTCACTGGGAGAGCCTCACTGAGGAACTGCCTCCATGAGCCAGCTCGGAGGGGTGTCTGTGTAACACTTTCTGACTGCTGACTGATGTGGGGGTGCCCAGCACATAGAGGGAGGTACCAGCCCTGGGCAGGTGGGTCTAGGCTATAGAAGGAAAGAAACTAGCCAAGCCAGGGGAAGCAAGCTCTCCCCAGTGACAGACTGTGACCGGGACATGGAAGTGACATAGGCCTTCCTCCCTCAGGTTGACTTTGGGTACTGTTTAATCACAGCATCAGAAAGTAACTAGAACATTACTACATTCAAATTTAATTATAAAGCCAGGTGTGGGGGCACACACCTTTAATCCCAGCATGCTGGAGGCAGGCCAATTTCTGAGTTCAGGGCCAGCCTAGGTCTATATACTGAGTTTTGGGACAGACAGAGCTACATGGTAAGATAAATTTAATCATAAATTCTGATTCTTCATTTATAATTTTTTCTTTCTTTCTTTCTTTCTTTCTTTTTTTTTTTTTTTGAAACAGACAGGGCCTCACTATGTAGCTCTGGTTCTCCTGGAACTCACAGAGATCCATCAGCCTCTGCTTCCCAAGGTCTGGGGTTAAAAGCATATACCATCATGCCTGGCTAATCCTTTTTGTTTGTTTGTTTTTAAATCTATTACTTAAAAATTAGATCCATTTCTCCACAAATTTCCTTTCTATTCATATATTCACAACACGTACCATATTGTTTAAAACACAACTCTACATAGTTTCAAATACTTTCTATTGTTTAATATTGTTGCCTCATCCAACAAGCATGTGTTGAGTTCTTGCTATAAACCAAGCCATTTCTTTATTTGTAGTTGTTGCAAGATAGACCACAAACTACAAGACTGATGGCCGGTGAGTACTACCTCTAATTATGCCGGACAAAAACAGCAGGCTAGACTACCAGGAAAAAATGCTTTTAGAAGTGGTAAACTATAGGCCATCATTAAGCTACCTTTCAAGACTTCAAAATGGTAGGAGCAGTTACAAGGGCCAGTAAAACTGGGACTCTACACAATGCGAAATTTAAAATGAGCAGCTGCTATTGCCCAGTCTTCATGAAATACACAGGAGTGAGTTTATTTAGTAAATCAGAACACTGATAAAACCGCTACTATTTATCGAAGAACGAGACTGTCACTGTGAAACAATTATCAAACATCTGTCTGGTTTGCGGACTTCTCCAGGCCTAGTACAACAAATACTGCCAGTTGGTAGGTGATGAATGACTACTTACTGTTCAAAGATCACTGATACCTTCCTTGCAGAAAGACTGCATTTGGTTTTATTTTTTGAGACACTGTCTCATTATGCAGCCCTAGCTGGTCTGGAACTCACTCTGTAGATCATACTGGCCTTGAACTCACAGAGATCTGCCTGACTCTGCCTGCTGAGTGCCAGGGTTAAAGGCCTGTGCCACCACACCTATCAACATTTTATTTTAGATAAGGTCTCATTCTATATTTAAGCTGACTTCAAACTCAAAGCAATCCTCCTGCCTCCAACTTATAAGAGAAATATAGTTATCAATACTTTACTATGCCATAGAAAATTAATGATACGTAAGTACTGGTTTGCATTCAAAAAACTTAAAATCAACATAAATACATTTAAAAGAACGGATTTTGGTTCCTTTGATTACACTGATCAACAATTCATATTATACCTGTGTTTTGGCTCCTGGTGTCATTGGAGTTGCGAAATTGTTTAGATCCCAAATGTAGATTTCAGATTCATTAGCACCAGAGGCCACCAAATTGGTCTGCAAAAAGAAACAATACTCAAATAACAAATAACTGAAAACGCAGAATAACTAAAAACTAAAATGTTGACTTTAATACATAGAGTTTTTCTACTGATTCAAAACAATCACGTTTGGCTTCCTAATTATCCATAATTCTTCATCAAAGTTAACTTTTTATGAAACTATTTTAAAGCAATACATTACAAAAAAGAGCAGTTACATGGTTCAACTGTTAAAGAATCAAGCACATTATCCATGTAGGGACCAATGTTTGTGGTTGTGCATCTCTGGAAGAAATTGTGACCATAGAACAAAAGCAGTTGCTCTCAAAGACACCCAGATCCTACAACTACATCCTACATCTACTGCATCTTTCTCGGGGCACCTCACAGCCAGCACCCTGCCGCTGTTTTCACATACGTCTAGCTCATGAGCACATAGTTTTGTTACAATGAACAGTATTTCCGGGTGATTTCTACTTCAAGTTCATTGGGTTAAAACGATCCTAAAAGTGGTGAGAAGTACAAGAATAATGGGCTTCACAAACTGACCTCATAGACTACTTTTCATGCTCATAAATTTTTATCAACTGGTGCTATGAGCTGACCTAACATAAGCTTTAAAGTTTCCAAAGTCTGGCGCTCCTAATATCTAAAGGTGTCCGGGCAGATGGCATGACATTTTAAACTTCTAAATATAAATATAAGCCAACCTATCAGCTAAAAGTTTCAGTCTCAGCTCTGCTCAGGGCAGATATTATCTGTTTGTGCGTGTTTGGTTGGGTACCCCATCATGTGAAATGTGGGTGCTCATGCATCTGTGCACATGTGCATACGAGGTCAGAGACCTACCTCAGATGTCACCCTCAGAAGCACTGTCCACCTCCTCTGAGGTAAGATCTCACTGGCATGGAACCCACCAAACAGGCTAGACTAGCTGGCCAGTGAGCCCCAGGGCTCCTGGCTCCACCTCCTCAGGACTGAGATCACGGGTGCAGTGTGTGCCACCCCAACCACCCCTTTCATAGGGTCCTGAGGATTGAACCAAGTGTTCCGCGTACAATGTAAACACTTTACCAATCCAGCTAGCTCCTCAGTGCCCTGGGGTTCTGTTGTTGTTTGAGACAGGGTCTTGAACTTACTATGTAGCTGAGGCTAGCCTCAAATTCCTGATCCTTTTGCCTGCACCTCCCAAGTGCTGAGGTAACAGGCGTGTGCCACCATGTCTATGCCCGGCTTCTAATCTGAACTCTGAATTGTACAGGAATAAGTCTTTACCTTTCATTCCTAATACTGAAGCCTAGTAGTTATTTCAAATGAAGAACAAATATTTTAAGAACCATGAATGGGGGGGAAAAAACAAAACCAAATAAAAAAAAATCATGAATGAATGTCAAAGTCAAACCTGGAAAATGTTTATATCCAAGGCTCTCACTGGCCCAGTATGCTTGTCCTTTTGGGCAATCACAACTTCCTTGTCTCCAGCTATGATTTTAGAAGGATCATAAAGAATAATGTTTCCATTTTCTCCACCTGCAATCAGAACTCCAGAAATATCTCCTTTGGAATCCATCTTATGAGGTCCCCAGATCAACTTGTGGTACCTTAAGGAGAAAATAAATAATTCATTCTTAGAGTCAAATAAGTGTATAAATATTTTTAATTATATTTTCATCTATATCTTTCTATGTAATACAAACTGTGGTTTCTTTTTTCTCTTTGACTCCTGCTGACTGTATCCCCAGTAAAATAGAATTTTAATGTCTACTTATGTATTTATATTGATTACCTGATCTCTAAACAGTGAAAACTCTCCAGAAAAATATAGTATAGAAGTTTACTTGAACTTAAAAAGGACTTTATCATTTAAAAACTGTGCAACCCTGGGCAAGCTACTTAATAATCCCAAAACGTATTTTGTTCACCTGTACAACAGAGCTAATCAACTGCTTTCTTAGAAAATAAAACATTGGGCCAGATGATTTAATCCCAGCACTCGGGAGGCAGAGGCAGGAGAATCTCTGTGAATTCAAGGCCAGCCTGGTCTACAGAGTGAGTTCCAGGACAGCCAGGACTACATAGAGAAACCCTGTCTCAAGAAAGAGAGAGATAAAGAAAAAGAAAACTTTCCATTTGAGTATAGAAGTGTTCATGAATATGTAGCCCAAGGAACAGGAACAGTAAAAGTATTAAGGGAGTCATTGGAAATTTTCTAAGTAGAGACATGGTTTCAAAATTACGTGTTTTATTTCTAGTAGAGGACAATGACCCTGGCCTCATGTGGAATGAAAGCATATGGCCTGAAACAGACAGTGGGTAGAAAACCTTAGGGACGAGAGTGGACCTTGGGATCTCATCACGGGAGAAACTGCAAGCATGAGAGGACCCACAGAGCTCCATGACTCAGGCTACACTCTCATCGACTGAACACCTCTTTAAAACCTGCTCAAAACAGGCTCAGCGGTTAAGTGGCACCGCCACAGCTGATGGGAATGGCAAAAGCCGTAAGACCAGCACAGCTGCCTGACAAAGACCCAGCAAAGCTGAGTTACGGGATGGCTGCCATGCCACTTTTGGTTTTCATCTCCACCTGTTGCATACTTGGGAGACTTTTAATATTTATATAATTTGTGGGTACTAGATTGATGGAAAATTTCTTATGTATCATTTATGCTTTCTCCCAGGAGTATTGCTTCTAAGGTTCCCCAGGAAAGTCCTGAACATACTACCCCTCCCACTTTTAGAGAGATAGCCTTATCTACTTGAAGTTCTTCCTTTTGCCTTGGAGGTTGTGACACTTAAAAGAAGCCAGAGGTCTCTTTATGAGGCTATGAAACATTCTTGAAACATCTGTCCCTATACTTATGCAGGAACAAGATATTCAAAACAAAGTAAACTCAAAAAGGTCAACAAGATTCGGCGGGCTAGAGGAGTGGGCCACAGATCAGATTGCAAGCCTCTTCCCACTATACATACTCAGGCAATTACGTGGCAGATACCTCTGCCCTACACAGAGACTTATATTGATGAACAAAGAATGAATTGGAAAGATGATAAAAGAATGAGATGTCAGGATCTCCCTTTCTTAGAAAAGTTAACACATGCAGAGCCACTGTGGTGTCCTATGATCAAGGAACAACAGAATGCCAGGATTAGACATATAAAGATATAAAATATAAAGATTGTATTATGCCAGAATTTAAATAATAACGCAGCAGCTTTGCCTGAGGTTTTTTCTTGGGCACTCTGACCACCAAGAGTTGCCGGGCGGTGGTGGCGCACGCCTTTAATCCCAGCACTTGGGACGCAGAGGCAGGCAAATCTCTGTGAGTTCGAGGGCAACCTGGTCTATAAAGTGAGTTCAAGGACATCTAGGACTGTTAAACAGAGAAACTCTGTCTCCAAAAATTAAAAAAAAAAAAAAAAAGAGTAAGACACTGCTTGGGACATGGCAATATGCCCAAGCTGGCTTGAAGATTTTGTTTTGGTCTACAGTCCTTGTAGCCACAAATGCTACCAGCCTGAGAACAGGCTGTCATATACCTCTAGATTCTTAAAAATTGGGTTTTGGGTTAATGAGTAAAAATGATAACTCTGGGAGCTGGAGAGATGGCTCAGTGGTTAAGAATACTGACTGCTCTTCCAGAGGACCCACATGGCAGCTCACAACTGTCTGTAATTCCATTTCCAGGAGATCTTACATCTTCACACCAATGCACATAAATAAAGTTAAATAAATTTAAAAAACTATGATAACTGTTTATCAATGATATCAAAACTTGAGGGAAAATGATAGGAAATGATAATTCTGTTTTGTCATAGTTTATTAATGATAATTAAAAGATGAGCAAAAGGAAGTGAAACACATGTCCATAGCAAAAACGTTATGATCTATGTTTTGGAACATCATGAATGTATCCCTGCTAACTAAATTCTGTATAAATAAAGAAGCACTCCGGCTGCTAGTCAGTCAGGCTGCATGATTCTCACCACCACCATGGCCTGGCTCACTTCTGTCTCCCATCACCTCCTTATATCCTCTGTTGGACCTGTCCACCACCAGGGATGGCTCCCGGCAGTCAAGAGCATTAGCTGCTCTTCCAGAGGATCTGTGTTCAATTCCCAGCACCCACATGCAGCTCACACCTGTCTCTAACTCCAGTTTCAGGGCTTCTGACACCGTCACACAGACATACATGCAGGCAAAACAACAATGCACATAAAACTTGAAAAATACACCGTTTGTTTCACTGCTGAAATTGAGTGTACTTTCTCTACGTTATATATAATACAGCGTGAGTGGGCCAGAGAGATGACTGAGAAAGTGAAGGCACTTGCTGCCAATCCTGACAATGTGAGTTTGATCCCAGGACCAACATGGTAGAAGTTGAAAACCAATTTCTACAAGTTGTCCACTCTTTCACATATACCCCTTCCCACATAAACTCCCATAAAATAATAAATAACCAGGCATGGTAGCCAGGAGCAGTAATGAACACCTTAAATCCCAGGACTAAGGAGGTAGAGGCAGGAGGATTTCTGTGAGTTCAAGGTCAGCCTAGTCTACATAGGACAATCAAGACTACACAGAGAGATCCTGTGTGTATATAAACTATGTGTGTGTATAAAAATACACACATACTCCCTTCTTTAGTCATACCTACATTTTATAAGATAAAAGAGACAAACAAGTAACTCTCCTACATTGAGAAAAGAAGGATGTTAGGGGTTGGAGACTTCTGGCCACACTATACATAACAGCGATGAAACCTTCAACAGGACTTATCAATACTTTACTTCCACAAAAATGCACTTGTACACTTTTTCACAAGTTTTTCATGTCACTGGCATTACTCCTTAAATGTTTTAACAATCCTAACTACAGACAGAGGTAGACCACAGGACTGGGGTGTGGCTCATTTGGCAGAGTGCTTGCCCAGCATGCAGAGTCCTGGGTTCCGTCACAGGCACTACACAAACCAGCAGTGGTGGCACTTGCCCATAACCCTAGCACTCAGGACACAGAGGCAGGAGGAGCAGAACTTCAAGGCCATTCTTGGCTACCAGGAGTTCCAGGTCCACCTGGGCTACAGGAGACCCTGCCTCAAAATAAAAAATAAAATAAAATAAAGCCATCTACCACAACATATACCTTTTGTTTGTTTGTTTGTTTGTTTTTTTCGAGACAGGGTTTCTCTGTGTAGCTTTGGTGCCTGTCCTGGAACTCACTCTGTAGGCCAGGCTGACCTCGAACTCACAAAGATCCTCCTGGCTCTTTTTCCCAAGTACTGGGATTAAAGGCTTGTGCCACCACCGCCTGGCCCACAACATATGCTTAAATAATAATATGGCCTTAAGGCTGAATCTCATACCTGTGAGCAGAGGAGAAAGTAGCACAAGACTTCATATCCAAGGATGGGTCTGAAAGGTCTAACTCAAATATCTCCAGGGAAGCATTGGTACTAAACGTTGCATCCAACTGCTGAGCAGATGTTCCTACAGAAAATATATGTATGGTAACTACATATGCAAAACAAAAGACTCAGAAAGTGGCAGGAAAGAGAAACTAAAAGCATGTCTTTAATTGTCATGAATACATCTGTGGCTGAAACACATATGCCACTGAGCATGTCCAAGTGACTGCAGCAATAAAATTCTGGCCCAAGGCTGGGAGATGATGTCTACAAGAGTAGGTATTTACAGGTAACATTTAAAGGCTGTAGCTATCTTAGAATCTCTCTGGACAAACAGTCCCATAATGCACCGTATCTGCTTTAAGTCCTATACAAAGTGCTCTTATTTAAAGTGCTTCTGTCAAGTTTGCTCATGATTCATTCAGACTCTTTGTTATGTCATCTGCTGTCCCAACTTCTGGTGGGCTAAAGATGAACTTGATTCCTGTGCACTGGGAAAGATACTATGTACGTAACACACGATCAGTGCCATCAAGGACAGCACTGTGAACACAGGAAGGTTACCACATTTAGTACAGGGAGGAAGGAGGTATCTTGCTGGAGAAGGAGAAACTTTTCAGAGAAGATGAAGCTTGAACTAAAGCTTAACATACAAAGAAGAAGGCAGGCATAGACTTAGGTAACCACATTGTCTTCTCTTTTGAACTTACCTGTGGCCAGGTAAATGGGGTGGTTCTGGGCAGGGCTCCATGCCTGCATAGCTGTACGATCTATTTCCTTTAACTTCATTCTGCTAAAATGAACATTTTACAGAGAAATATACTGAGCATATAACACAGAATATTAAAAAATACATAGAAACATACTGAACGAATCACTAAAATATTAATACCCCAGTACCAATAATATAAATGTATTGTTGGAAATGTCCAATATTAGACATAAAATGTCCATATTAGACTATTTTTGGGACAAATATTCCATTACTCTAATTCTCTATGGATTACATAGTTGAGTGCCCATTATCTGAAATGACAGGGACCAGAAATGCTTCAGATTTCGGAGTTTCTCTGATCCTGGAATATTTTATAGAGCTCAACATGCCTAGGTACAAAATCTAAAATGCTTCAAAATATGCAACTCTTCAGATGCTTCAGTTAAGGGTGCTCAATGTACAGTCCTCAGCTAAAAAAAAAATCAGCCTGTAAAAAACCACCCCACCAGAAGGATGTGTGTGTGTGTGTGTGTGTGTGTGTGTGTGTGTGTGTGTGTGTGTGTGTGCCGGGCCGCAGTGGCAGTGCACACCTTTAATCCCATGGCTCTTTTTGGGTAGCTATTATTTCTCTGTAATTGAGACCTTTTATATTTTCATTTCCACACATTTCTGGTTCTAACTTTGAAATTCTAAATGATTTTATTTAATGACATTAATCCCCAGTTTCTTTATTCATTAACTCACCAACTGCTAGCTGCACAAATGAAGGTTATTTTTATGTGTATGGGTGTTTTGCCTGCACATATGTCTGTGCACCACGTGAGTGCATTGCCCACAGAGGCCAGAAGGCAGCAGAAGATCCACTGCAACTGGGGCTGGAGGTGGTTTTGAGTGCTGGGAACTGAACCTGGGTCCCTGCAAAAGCAGCCAGTGCTCTCACCTTGGAGCCATCTCTCCAGCCCTGGCTCACATAACCCTGCTGCTGCTCTTGCGCTCTTTTTTTTTTTTTTTTTTTTGGTTTTTCGAGACAGGGTTTCTCTGTGTAGCTTTGCGCCTTTCCTGGATCTCACTCTGTAGACCAGGCTGGCCTCGAACTCACAGAGATCCGCCTGTCTCTGCCTCCCAAGTGCTGGGATTAAAGGCGTGTGCCACCACCGCCCTTGCTCTTGCACTCTTAAGTCAACAGCATTATCTGTCAGTATTTCCCTTTGTACCACTAAATGTGCTGAGATTTCTCCTGACCGACTTGACTCCGAGTCACTGCAGAATAGAACTCTAGACTTTCCCATCTCCTACTCTGCACTTCTTCACTTACTGCTTGAACATCCAAATCCTGCATTATGGACTTCTACCCTCCTTTCTCCTTCGACCCCTCCTGTTTCCCTGCCAGGTAAATCAATGCTCTCAACACTCATCGGCTTCCTAACTCTTCAGAGCATCAAGTTCCTTTGATTAGTTTCCAGAGCAGGGCTTCAGAACTGAATGTTATGCTTTCAAATAGTTTCCACTGGAGGATTTTTTTTTTTTTTGTTTTTTTGTTTTTTGTTTTTCGAGACAGGGTTTCTCTGTGTAGCTTTGCGCCTTTCCTGGAACTCGCTTTGGAGACCAGGCCCACTGGAGGATTTTACAAATGGCAAAATTAAGCTGCAGAAAGTTAGATGATTTGTACAAACTCCAAAGAGACAGCCAAGACTGAACTCAGAAGTTTACCTCCAAAATTCAAGCTCTTGTTTCTAACTGCCTGTAAGTTGGCTATTCAGTTTTTCTATCCTCATCAATGGGATGTAGCTGAGTGGCAGAGTGCCAAGCTGGCATGCAGAGGCCCTCTACCCATGGCATGGGGGGTGGCACACACAGTCCTACAGCCTTAGCTCTCCAGAGAAACTGGACAATCAGAAGTTCATGGACATTCTGTTTCAGCTACTTCCTGGCTAGACTAGGCACACGGGACCTGTTTCAAATCAACAACAACAATAAAAATGTTAGATTTAAAAAAAGTACTGAGAAAGGGCTGGCAAGATAGCTCAATGAGTAAAGGTGCCTGACTCCAAACCGACAACCCAAGTCTAATCACGTGGCACCCATGACACATGTGACACACGGGGTAGAGACTGTCCTGACTCCACTTGCACACGTGCATTCACACACATACAAATTTAAAATAAAAATATTACTGTCCAGAAGAAACAATGGCACTGCACCTACCATGCACAGTAAACTAAGAGGACCAGACACTCGTTTTGGGAGCTAGGCATGAGCTCACACACCTGCAAGACCAGCGTGACGGAAGCCGGAGCAGGAGGAGGACTAGTTCAAGGTCATCTGTCATCACACAGCGAGTGTGAGGCCAGCTCAGCTACATGAGACCCTGCCTCAAAACAAGCAAAAAAGGAAAGAACTTCATTCTAGAAAGGGTACTAGGTAAGCTGGGCACAGTGGCACATGACTGCAATCTCCACACTTGGCAACTGGAAGCAGGAGGATCAGGAGTGCCAGGCCAGCCAGGCTACAAAAGCTGGAAGGATAGCCTGGTCTACATAATGAGTTTCAGGCCAGCCAGGGCTACACAGTGAGACCTTCTCTCAAAAAACAGAACAACAACAAAAACCTGAAAGAAAACAAGACAAAACAAAGCGAATGTAAGCTGGGTAAAGTGGGACGGCACTCTTGTACTACATGGTTAAAGTCCTGATCAACAGTCACCTCTGACGTTGGACACTGGCCCTGCTACTATTAGATATGGTATGTTGTTAGACACGGCTTAGCTTTCCTGAGCCCTGGCTTCTACACTTGAAAAATGAGTACCTCAGGAGGATCTCTGAGTCCAAGGTCAGCCCAGTCTACAGAACATGTTCTAGGACAGCCAGGGCTACACAGAGAAACCCTGTCTTAAAAAACCAAAAAATACATACATAAATAAATAAATTAATTAAGGGTGACCTCATGGGACAGGATGAGTTTTAAACAGGATAACATGTATTATAGACTCAAATAAAGTGTGCTGCACATAGATGAGTGTTTTGACATACCTGAGCTGTAATTCTAGCTTTTCAGGAAGAAAAGGAAGGAAGGAAGAATGGATCACAGATCCAAGTCTATCCTGGGTTACAGAATGAGTTCCAGGCCAGCCTGGGCAACCTGGTGAGACCCTGTCTCAAAACGAAAAGTAAAGAGACTGCATTCTTGTATCCTAGCATTTGGCATGAGACAGAAGGATCCAGGTAGGTTCAATAAGACAGGTTTCCTGTCTTAAAAAAGTCAAGGTGAAGAGCAACAGACAAAGGAACGCACCACTGACCTCTAGCCTCCACTCATACCACACAGGAGCACTCATCAGTCAGCACACACATATGTACCCGCACACATGCACACACTAGGCAGGCAGTGGAATTGGCTCACTGCTAGAGAACCAGTGGCCAGCCTGTGAAAGCTCTGGGCTCATGTCTCCATATGAAAGGGAGAGCGGTGCCCTAGACGTGGTGGCATATCCCTTTAATTCTAGTGCTAAAGGCAGAGGCAGACAGAACTTCGCTAGTCTGAGGCCAGTTTGACCTACACAGTAAAGTCCAGGCCAAGCAGGGCTGCCTAATGAGCCCAGTCTTTTTTTTTTTTTTTTTAATATTGTATTTGTTTGTATTTTATGTGCATTGGTGTTTTGCCTGCATGTCTGTCTGTGTGAGGGTGTCAGATGCCCTGGAACAGGAGTTACAGACAGTTGTGAGCTGCCATGTGGGTGCTGGGAATTGAACCCAGGAGACCCAGTCTTAACAGTAAGAATCCTTTTTATCTAAGACTGAGGAAATACCATACCAAAGATCATCCTAGGTGAAAAAAAGATTCTGATTTTGTAGGGGAAAAAAAGGAAAAAATAAAAATAGGACCTATTTTCTTCTTAGGAGCCTTCTTCCTCCTTTTGGGCAATTGACTTAATCTTTAACAGAAAATTCAAGTTCCAGTTCATTTATGAAAATCCAGTTCACATGGATCTCAATAAGCTCATGACTGTTCACATGAGCAGGGTTACACTTTAGGCATTTTATAATATGATATCATCCCATTTTAACAAGATACTTTATTATAACCCATTAGCACATATTGTTCATCCGTTTTCCAATCTGCCTTTTTACAAACTGCTTTGAGTATCATCATGTCAGTTTTCAATCAGGTAGTAAGTCTTATCCTTCTGGGATTCAAGGTAGATTAAGGTGGGTCTAGAGAAATGGCCCAGTGATTCCAAGTGCCTACTACTCATGCAGAAGACCCAGGTCCAGCTCCCAGCACCCACACAGCAGCTCACAACTGTCTCTAACTTCAGTTCCAGAAGGTCTGATGCCTTCTTCCGGCCTCCAAGGGTTTCCTGAATGCATGTGATACACATAACCGGACAAATGCTGAAGCCTATGCACATTAAAAACAAATAAATAGGCTGGGTGGTGGTGGCGCACGCCTTTAATCCCAGCACTCGGGAGGCAGAGACAGGTGGATCTCTGTGAGTTCGAGGCCAGCCTGGTCTACAGAGTGAGATCCAGGAAAGTCGCAGAGCTACACAGAGAAACCCTGTTTCGAAAAAACAAAAAAAACAAAACAAAACAAAAAACAACAAAAAAAAATAAATAAATAACCTCGAGTCTGCCTAGGGTGACCTGAGGTATGTAGAAAATACACAGAGGTTTGCTTCAATTTTAATGTTTATATTCAAAGGAAACAAATGTACTCAGACCTAGATAAGCTAAAAAGACTAGAGCTAGATAAAACTTTTTTAGTTTTTAACTACTTAGAGGATCTCTTCATATGTTAAAAAAACAAACAAAAAAACCCAAGAAAAATACCACCAAGGTGGGGGAGGGGCTAACTTCATAGTAATTTCTAAAAAGAAAAAAACCAAACATCTATATTTTTTAAAAGCTGGTGTTTGGGTCAGGTGGTGGTGGCGCCCACCTTTAATCCTAGTCCTTGGTGGGGCAGAGGCAGGCATATCTCTGTGAGTTCAAGTCTAGCCTGGTAACAGAGTGAGATCCAGAACAGCCAGGGCTACACAGAGAAACCCTGTCTCAAATAACGCCATCCCCGCCCCCCAAAAAAAATCCTGACTAGAATTACAGTATCTCTGACAGCTAAGGTACAAAGGCTACCTAACTCTAAGTGTTCAGTTAATGTGTAACACAGAGATAACCACAGGGGCACAAAATGGCTAAGCAGGAACTCAAAGCAATCTTACCTGTATCTAACTCAAGGTTCTAATAAAAAGTGGTTCCTCTTATTAACCTGCAGAGAATAAAGTTTCAGTGTCAGCTATGAAAAGAAAACCCTGTGTTATGTGCTCGAGAACTATGCGATAAGTTCTGAATCAAATTAAACAAGACTACCATAATCTATGTAGGAATGCTACAAAAATACTGTTTCACGGGATATATGAGCATTTCCCTCTCTTAGAAACACTTACTTATTTAATGATAAACGACTTCCTTAGAATATGAGGGATTAAATGAAGCCATCTATGATTCTCAATTACAACTTATCTTTTAGTTTTGTGTAGCTTTTCAATATCATGTGACTGTATTCACACTGTGCATCACTGCTTCACTCAAGACCACTTTACCCACAGCATAATCATAATAAACACAGGGAATGAAGACTTTGAGGGCAGTGATTGTCTGTATCTATCATCCACAGGACAGTACCTACAGCACAGCAGGTAGGCTGAGGCCTGGAACACACACCCTACGCTTAAACTTCAGCCTAAGTCTCAGCTCTAAAGCTCAGGGCGCTGCATATATGTGTTTTTGCTCCTCTCCCACAAAGCTAACCCCATTATACATTGAGAGAATTAAATGAGGTTTTAGAGTGTTTAGAACACTGCTTAGCTCATAGTAAATAAAAACTCACAAACAACAGCTATTTCAAAATCACAATTTAAAGGGCCTGGAGAAAAGGCGCATCCATCAAGAATGTTTCTAGCTCTCAGTTCACAGTTTAAAAGGTCTATCCCAACAAGTCTTCAAGAATACATCTAAGTGCTAGGAAAAGTGGCACACAGAGGTATGCAATCTATGGAGACTAAGAAGCAGGAGGTCAGCAGTTTCAGGCCAGCCTGGGCTACAAGGATAAGATCCTGTTTCAAAAAAACCATGAGTTGGGGGTGCAGCTCACAATGCTTACCTAGAATATCCAAGGCCCTGTGTTTCAACTCTAGTGTCATTACTCCCTCAATAAAAAACAGAGATCAAAACCTAACATCTGAGGAACATTATGTTCTAGACAAGAACTTATTTTTAAGTGAAAATTTTCTTCTTTCTATTGATGTTCTTTACTATTTTTTAAATTATATGCTGTGTGTTTGTGTCTGTGTGGGTATAGGTACATGAGTACAGACAGATACTTGCAGAAGCCAGAGGAGTCAGATGAAATGGAGCTGATATTATGGGTGACTGTGAGCCACCAGATGTGGGTATCAGGAAGGGCAACATGTGCTCTTAACTGATGAGCCATCACTGCAGGTAAACTGATTTTCAAATTGCAAGTTTTATGAAGCAATATGAAAGTCGGACACTACTATTCTGTCAAAAGTAGCAACCTTGCAACACTGCAGAGCCACCCTGCACCTCGGAAAGCGCCAAGTCAGAGGTAGCAGTCCCAGCACCTTTGTCGCTTAACGAGGAGTACAAATCCCTTACTGGCACTATTTTTAGTAAAAGTGCATGTGGGCAAAATGTCTCACGAAGGATAGGAATATTTGTTCTCCAAATGTTATTTAGTGTCATCGACTGACTGTTCCAGGCTCGCCTCATTCAACCAAACTCAAAAATCAACCATACCTTGCTGAACTAAATGATATCATACTAATCTGCAATATTAAACTTTAGGAGATGAAATTAACCTACAAAAAAAGAAACGCCTCGGGTGTGGTGGTACATCCCTGAAATCCCAGAACTTGGGAGGTAAGAGTTAGGAGGGTCAGAATTCAAAGCCATACTTGGCTATTTGGTGAGTTTGAGGCCATTCTGGGCCACATGAGACCCTATCTCAAAGAATGAAGGAAGGAGGGAAGAAGAGAAGAAACAAAGAGAAATTAATTTAGCAGTATCACTTTACAAGCTTTTAATGTGGGGCTTTCAATCCCCATGAAATTACATAAAAATTCTACCCAGGCATGAGCATACAGTGTAAACATGTTTTTCTAGGAAGATAGCCCAGTGCTTTCAAAGGGGGATAAAAATGCTAAAAGATTGACAGTCACTGCTTTTCACAGTTTACATATGTCTTCCTACTCTTACATGTTTCAGGAAAAAACCTGTTTACATAAAATTAACCAGTAAAATCCAAAACTCATCTCAAACCTCACATTTCCAAACTCTATATATGTGTAACATATTCACAATTAGACAGCAATTATCCAAAAGTTCTCATTCCTGCAAACCTTTCTTGGAGCTATAATTACGAGTTAGAGAAACAAGGACAGAACTACTCAAAAGGGCAGTAAATTTTAGCCAACTCCTGAATAATCAGGATTTAAGGGGAAAGAGCAAGCGTCTAATTATCTACTTAACAGTTACAGTTGTACACAAAAGAACCAAGTACCAGCTTTCTATAGTTTAACGATTTGGAGAAACTAGAAAAAAAAAAAAAAAAAACTGCAGAATTAGTTCTACAAGCTCACGGAAAAAGTTTATACGCCCACAAGTCCAGGCAATTATTTTACAACTGCCTCACGATTTAATTTAGTATAACAACAGCAGCAAAATCATACACTTCTGAAGCCTGTGACTGGAGACTGTTGACCCTAAATAATACAATCATAGTAAAAAGATAGTAGTCTCAGTTTCCAATCGTTAAACCCTCAAATTTGGCAACAGTTCAAACACCATTTAAAAAAAAAAAAAAAATCTCTACCTAACTGAAGTCAAAGAAATAATCTTGAGGTCTGTTTCCCTTGCACGCCCTTGGGGATCGCACCTCTTTGTGCACAGGGTCCGAAGGGTCCTAACCTCAAGCTCACTCCGGAGCAGGGCAGCCTGGAAACCTTGGCGGAGGATGACGGGCGCGATCACCCGGCTGCTGCGACTCCAGGCGTTGTCCCGGCGGGGCCGAAACGAGACAGGGGCGCGGCGTCAGCGGAGAGCGGGCCTCGGGCCTCGGCAGCGGACACCGAACCTGGCGAGGGGCAGGAAACAAACGGCAGACACACCTGGCGGACCTCGGCGACCTGTCTGTCCTGCGTTAGCCGGCGAACGTCGGACTCTCCCAGGATCCGCCGCCGCCGCCGCCCCTCCTCCGCGGCCCAGGGCCACCTCCACGCTCCGCTCCAACGTGGCAGCCGCAGCCCCGCCTGCGGGCCGGCACTTCCGGGTGCGGAGACTCACCACGCCCACCCTACCGGCCGGCACTTCCGGGAGCAACGGTTCGCCCCTCCCAGCCGGCGGGACGGCACTTCCGGGAGCCGTGGCCCCAGAAGGCTAGTGGAGCTGGAGGTAGGGATTATTCAGCGGTGTTTTTTTTTTTTTTTGGTTTTTCGAGACAGGGTTTCTCTGTGTAGCTTTGCGCCTTTCCTGGGACTCACTTGGTAGCCCAGGCTGGCCTCGAACTCACAGAGATCCGCCTGGCTCTGCCTCCCGAGTGCTGGGATTAAAGGCGTGCGCCACCACCGCCCGGCTTCAGCGGTGTTTTTGGAGGAGGCGCGCAATGCAGGGAAGCGGCCGCTTGGCGGTGGATCGAGGGGAAGTCCTGCTGGGCGTTTCCGTCAGCGAAGAGCCGCGGTGACCCCGAGGACGCCACGTAGCTCTCCCGTGAGGCGTCAGCAGCAGCTGGCGACACTCCCCACACCGGACGGACGAACAGCGCGAAAGCTGGGCAAGGGCCGGAGCAGTTTGTCTCTCGGCTCATTTATTGGTACTGCGTTTGCCTTTTTGTTGTTGTGGTTTTCGTTATGTTTTGTTTTTCGAGACAGGGTTTCTCTGTGTAGCCTGGCTGTCCAGGGACTCGGTCTGTAGACCAAGGTGGCCTCGAACTCACAGGTCCTCCTGCCTCTGCCTCCCCAGTGCTGGGATGAAAGGCTTGCAGCCTGCGTTTGCCTTTTGAGAATTTACGTGAATTTGTCGCACACACCCAAAGGCTGTTATTTGTACTTCAGAGTCTTAGATCCTGTAAGTGAGTTATATCGAATGCAGTTGGTATCCTTGATATTTCAATATCTATCGATGGCATTCTGACCTATTATTTAGCACTCGCCCGGCCACTGGAACAAAGTGAGCATCCTAATTTGAAAATCGGAAGCTGCACTCCGTATGTGTGTGAAGCATTTGGGATCTTCGATTAGGGATATAAACTAGTAACTGAAAAGTGTAGAAGAAGCCGGTCTGTAGAGCAAAAGAGAAGAATGAAATGGGGGCCGAGCTGGGTGGGCATCATAGCCATGCATGTAATGCCACACTCAGGAGGTAAAGGAGGAATTCAAGGCTAGTCTAAGCGACATAGTAAGGTCAGGCAGGTCACCCTGCGCTGCAAGAGAGCCTGTCTCAAAAAGCAAAGCAAAATATAATAATGATAGCAAAGGCTGGAGAGATGGCTTAGCAGTTAAGAGCACTTGCTGCTTTTGCAGAGGACGTGGGTTTATTTCCCAGCACCCACACGGCAATGCACAACCATTTGTAACTCCAGTTCCAGAGGATCCCACACCCTCTTCTGACCTCCCGCAATATCTGCGTGCACGTGGGGCACATACATACATACAGGAACACGACATGTAAAACATAAACAGAAAGTGGGCGCTGGAATTCCCTATTATGAGTATAATAACTATAATAATTAATGAACCCTATCTCCCAACTTAAGCGAGCTCTAGTATATTCTGAAATTTTTAACCAAACGAAGTTGGGTTCACAGAGTCCCAAACACTCTATCTTCCTTAGAGCTTCCAATCTTAATAGATGTGTTGCCTTGTACTTTTTACTTAGGAATTATTTTATCAGTGAAACCCAGCCACAGGAGAATCACTTGCTATAAAGTATTAGCACCTGGAATGGACTGAGGTCCCCTAACTTTATTATTACACCTATTGACCACATCAACTCTTCTGTAACACTTTTCTTAGCCTCCTTAAAGTAATGCTTTTTTTTCCTTTTCTTTTCTTTTTTTTTTTGGTTTTTCAAGACAGGGTTTCTCTGTGTACCTTTGGCCATCCTGAAACTCTCTCTAGACCAGGCTGTCCTCGAACTCACAGAGACCTGCCTGCCGCTGCCTCCCAAGTGCTGGGATTAAAGATGAGCGCCACTACTGCCTAGCAAAGTGATGCTTCTTTATTGAACACAAACTATAAGCAAGCTGGACTTTGAGGCAGAAGCAGGAAGATTGTGTGAGGCCAGCCTGAACTATATGGTGAGATCTTGTCTCTACAGAATGAGGATATACTTATAGTAAGATTTTTGCATAGCATCCACAAGGTTCTTTTCAATCCTTAGCCACAAGCCAGTAGTCCTACGTACTGGAAAGTGGAAATGTTTTTAATTCACCCTTTCAGTCTCCTGCATATGGATTTCACTTTAAAAAAGCAAGCTTACCGAGCTGAAAATGGTAGCCCACCCCCACCCCCCAACCCCAGCATAAAGATAGGACCCCTGTAACAGCTTAGGGCAGCAGCCAGCAGCTGTAACTCCAGCACAGTGAGAGGCTGATAGGCACTGATCCCCAGCACAACAAACCTAAAGGACTTCCAGGGTTCATTAAAGGGGCAGGTCTCCCCCGCCACCCCCACGCCCTGTGTGGGACTTGTGGGTGTTCACACAGCATGAGGCATGTGGGATAAAAAGGAGAAACAAAGCACATACTAGGTCAGTGCATTGCCACAAGTATGTATCCGCAACCCTCATTTTTATTGAGACAGATTTTCACTGAGTTGTCCAAGCTGGCCGTGAACTTGATAACCTGTCTTAGGTTCCTGAGTAGCTGGGATTACAGTCCTATGTCCTTAGGTGGACTGTGGACTGGTATTGAAGTGACTCATGCAGAATCAGAGCTCACAAAGGACGCCTGCACCTAAAGAGGAAAACTTGTATCATTCACAAAAGTATACTTTTAGCTCATTTTAGTGAACTTCTAATCAAGCCTTGTTCTGGATCAAATGAAAGTTCATTTCCAGACTCTTGATTTACTCTTTGAAGCCAGAAAAGGAGGTAACTACATACATGTGGTATGTGGAGTCACAGGTAGTAAACTCACCCAGGGAGCGGTGGCAGAGATGCCTGTTGCACACAGTTCCTTTTGGATCTTGTAATGTAAACAAGAGCAAGTCAGACTGGTTCATGTTCTCTGGACCAGGCTGGGCTCTGTGGCACTGCTGTCACACACCCTACACACCTGTTCTTCTAGGCCAGTTTGCAGTTTAGGAGGTCTCTTCTGAAGCTTTGGGCAGCATGAAATCTTATTTTTTCTTTTCAAAGATTTATTTTTAATTATGTATATATGGGGATGGGGGTGGATACCTGTAGAGATGAGCGGTATCAGTTCATCCTTGTGGTTGCTGGGAACTGAACTTAGTTCCTCTGAAAGAACATTATTAGCTCTAAACCCTTGGGCCATGCCTCCAGCCCCTGCATGAAATCTTAATGCTGTCCTTACTTCCTGTTGATGATCTGTCAAGGGGTGACAGGGAGAAGTCATGAAGGGACAGTTAAGAATGGCTGTCAAGAAAATCCTGGTGGCCTAGTCTAAAAGGCCTACTGGTAATTAATCCTTTGAGGGTACTGACTGGAATCCATATTGAAAATCACCTGGACCTAAAATTGCTGAATCCTAGACATGAACATGACAAATAGATTAAAAATATAAGAACCTGAAAACATCAACATGAAACCTATGACTTTGTATGCTAAATTAAAGATAAAAATAAATAAGGACCAAATATAAAACGTGAACAGCCATAAGTGGTCCTAGACAGAAAGGTAACTAGGATGGCTATGTCCCGACACTTTGAAACCCATTTGCTCTGTCCCTGAGCACGTCCATTTTCTCTGAACAGTGCATTTTATGTTCTGGAGTTTGTTGTATTTGTCAAGATATATACATGAGCAATATTCTTCCTATAACAGGATAGGGTCCAGGCAGTTGTGAAATGTAACTTGATTTCAAGTGACTTTGCTTATATTGCTGGAAGTTCTTAGAGTAACTATTTCTAAGTCCCAGGGACATTTGGGGGTAGTAAAAGTGGAGTTCAGGAGACCACTTCTGTGCCTATGCTAATAAGGTTGAGGGCCCAACAATAAAATAGGTTCAGCTTTTACTCAGACAGGGGTACACAACAAGGGTACATTTTCCTGACTCAGATTCTGGGAAGGCCACGTGTCCTTTGAGTTAGGAGTAAAGATAGGTGCCAAGTTTGTCAAAGGAAGCACACAGGGTCCTCAGGATTTACACAGTAAAGACTGTATTGAGAAATGCTTCCAGTAATGTCTGGAAAGGGGAGCACATGGCTGTTCATAGGGGCTATCGGGAGAATATACAAGGTTTAAGCCCAGTTGAGGTTGAGTGGGGTCCTAACCTAGTTCCCCACTGAACATGCACTTTGCATGCTTTTAGGACAGAGCCCATTTGGGAAGTCTAATTAGTGGGGTTTGGACAAGCTGGGGTGCCAGTGAAGACTGCCAGTTTTCAGGTTTGGGAGATTTTCACTGGGGCCAGGACTCAGGTCTATAACTGGAATCTCAGCATCTAGGTCCAAGTGTAAGATATGAAGTTAGAGGATTTGACTCCAGTTATAACTAGTGAGATACTCTCTCTTTCCAGAGGTTTGATTGGATTGTCCAGTTGTTCCTCAAAGAAAATACCCTCAGACTGTTGAGAGGTCCTTTAAGACAGGTTTTTTTTTTTTTTTTTTTTTTTTTGGTTTTTCGAGACAGGGTTTCTCTGTGTAGTTTTGCGCCTTTCCTGGAACTCACTCTGTAGTCCAGGCTGGCCTCGAACTCACAGAGATCCGCCTGCCTCTGCCTCCCGAGTGCTGGGATTAAAGGCGTGCGCCACCACCGCCCGGCACATTTTTATCTCACAGGTAAGACTAGTGTAAGGTTCATTGTGCACCTTGACTTCAAGGGGCAAAGTGTGACCAAAAAGGAGATGACACGTTAGGA
This sequence comes from Peromyscus californicus insignis, assembly GCF_007827085.1. NCBI lineage: Eukaryota > Metazoa > Chordata > Mammalia > Rodentia > Cricetidae > Peromyscus > Peromyscus californicus. Next base: position 90,775,154 of record NW_026294424.1, read on the forward strand.
AGCCTCCCGAAGTCACATTAGCACAAATTCTACAACTGGTTGTTTTGTTGAACCCAAGGGTCTCACCGATTTTTGGAAAATAAGGACGAGAGTAATTCTGGGGTACAATGAAGGCAGAGAGAGAAAACAGGAGTCTTAAAAATTTTAAGAGCTGGGCATGGTGGCACATGCCTATATGCCAGTACGTGGGAGATAGAGGAACAAAGACCAGGCTGAGATCCTCAGCTACATGGTGAGTTTGAGGCCAGCCTGGGCTGAGAGTCTCTCAAGAAAACAATTTTCATAGCACCTTCAGTGAGTTAAGGAATGTAAGCAAGCAGCCTACTGTAAATACTAGAGACCCAGGACTGAGGTTTGTGCTGTGGGGAAAGACACAATGGCAGTACGTGCCATTCCTTAAGGAAGCTCCAGAAACTAACATCCCAATGACAAGTCAACAGCAAAGAAGAGGCGTGACCCTGATTACTAATAGGGCATCTCCAAGAGAATAATGGTCCAAACAATATCCTTGGTACAACTCTCTAAAAGGAAGGCTTTAGCTTACTGAAAATTGTCAAGGGCCAACAGCTAAAAGGCAAGAAACCTAGTTTCCAGTTATTGGATCAGATGTCATGAAGAAATCCTCAGAAAATCAGTCTCAGAATGCAGGGCCAATGTGCAGATTTGCCCTGGATAAGCTGCCACAATTAAGAGAGTAGGTCTCCTTTCTATCAAACAAGGCAAGGCAGTTGAACCCTAGGACATACCAGAGACTTGGGCATCAGGAATAATAAACTTTCCTACAAAGACTGGGGCACTGGTCCCCAACTCCTAAGAGTGATATTGATTGAGCAGTCGGGGACCTTTCAAGGCCATCAACATCGCCCTGACCACAGACAGACCATGAACTGTTTCCTTGACTTGAGGGTCCTGAGTTTTGGGTTCCCTGCTCCCGTTCTTGGGCCACCAAGTGCTATAGTTTGGAGTAGCAGGCAGTGAAAGAACTCACCCAAGTCAGACTAGTAGAAAATGATGTTTATTAAGTGTACTACAAATGAACCGCAATAAGACGGTGGTAGAATTGGGGCTGTTTTCATTATTGGGCAGCCACCCTCATTTGGCATGGTTTCTGAACTGTAAATGAGGATACTTCTGACTAGTTTATGTTTGACTCTGGGCTAGCCCTCTATCAGGAAGCAACTCTGACAGGAAGTTACAGTTAATTTTGATTGGCAGCAGTCACAACATTCTAACATAGCACCCCTCATTCTTTCTTTTTATCCACAATACAAACAAATTCAAATTCATTCACAAAAAGTTGCGCTGGAAGATGACTCAGAACTTAAGAGACCATTTTGCTCTTCCAGAGGCCCAAGCTCAGCTTACAGCACCCACCCCAGGCAGCTCACAACTGTCTGTAACTCCAGCGGCACTCTGAGGGTACCGCAAACACGTAGCATACCATTACAAATAAGTCTTACAAAAGAAAGAGATTTACACAGAGTTCAATTCTTTTGACAATTTTGATCCCTTTCTCAGTCAGAAGAGGTAAAGTTTTGTACCAGACTATCACAAGGCACCCAATCTGTTCCATAATTACATGTACCATGCTTACATTTCAATAAAACAGCAGCATTCTAACGTTTTCTTACTATTTTGATTTTTAAAAATTACATTTATTTTCTTATTGTGTCTGTGTGGTCAGAAGACAACGTCAGGAGTCCGTTCTCTCGCAGTTTGTGGTCATCAGGCCGCGTGATGAGCACTTTCCTTAGAAAAGGCAGGGACACGCCACTTTCTCGGGCCCTGCAGAACGAGTGAAGAAGTGTTTATTTGCAGACAGGGCCTGGGCTCTGGTCGACAGGCTTTGTTTTGTACCATTTATAGGCTGTTTGGCAAAGGTCTTTACTTTTCAAACCAGCTGTTTCATGGATTTCATGGTTTTGCTTCCCAGTGGATTCTAGTTTTCTCACCCAACCCCTTTGTGTTCTCTTAACTCTTCTAGGAGGCCTCGTTCTTACGTACATTCACTGATAATCTGAGAGGTACCTGGAGTTCTATGCTTTCTCGGTGAGGAGAGACAAATCAGGCTGGCATAAAAAGGATGCAGCCACACAGGAGTGGCGTATGTAAGGGCTGTTAGTGGAAGAGGCCAAGGCATCACACTCCAAAGTTTGGTCTTTCCTCCCTTTGCAATTTGTCCCTGTAACTGCCAGGCCCTATCTCTCATTATTCCTGACTTGTCTACGCAGAAGTGACATTCTTCACTTAGGAAGAGACAGAGTGTCGTGCCGTGTGTCCGCCGCCCCCCCCAGCAGTCAACAGGTCTGGCTGCCCCCCTCACCCCTCATTTTATAAAGAAAAAACCACCACTAGTCCATTTGGTCCTACAGGCCACTGGCAAACTAACGCTAAGAGGTCGAAGAGGCTAGTTCCTCTACACCCACACCCATTCCAGCAGTGGTTCCTAATCCAATTACCAGAGGTGTGGTCTGATTGGAAGAATATTCATCTGGGGAGTTAGGCCAGGGTACAAATACATGTCCACTTGGCTAGTAGGCCTAAGTTTTCTTCCACATATAAAGAAGGTGCCCAGATACGGATGGCATCAGGGCTGGGCAGTTACTAGCCCTTACACAGCCAAAGGTTTGGTTACAGTGATCACCAGTCACGTGTCCTACCTACTGATTGTGCCCCCTCAAAGTTATTTCTACATATCAGAGAGAGTCTAGGGAAAAAACAGGCCAGCAATTATTGAAATCTGAGGTACCTAGAAGGCTGAGGCAGAATTAGAACTGAAGGCAGCCTAGTAACTTAGAAGTTCCTGACTAAAGAAATAATACAACTTAAAATCCCTTACCTTATATAAATCTTCAAATTATTCAGTAAGTTTGCAAATGGTACTCAAGCAAAAATCCTTTTCTCTCCTACAAAAAAATTAAAATAGACAAATCAATGCAGAAATGACACTGAATATTTAAAATCAGGACTTTGCAAATGCCCTCACATACATTAACCACACAAGTTATGATGTGAACAGCAGTGCAGGAAGCCAATCACTGCCACCTGTGTTGGCTTTATTTTTAAGCTCTACATAGAAATGTTTTGTTCTTGTTGCCTGGCCCTTTAAAATGTAAATACATAATTACATGTCAAAAAAGAATTCATAGACTATCAGGTGTATTATTGTATTTACATTGTCCAGACTATCTCCTGTCACCTTACTCATGTCTCTAATCACCAAGTAAGCCAGATATGGAAAAAAACCTACCTTACCATGTAATAAAACTGCTTATTCTTGGCCGGGCGGTGGTGGCGCACGCCTTTAATCCCAGCACTCGGGAGGCAGAGCCAGGCGGATCTCTGTGAGTTCGAGGCCAGCCTGGTCTACAGAGCGAGATCCAGGAAAGGCGCAAAGCTACACAGAGAAACCCTGTCTTGAAAAACCAAAAAAAAAAAAAAAAAAAAAAAAAAAAAAAAAACAACTGCTTATTCTGGGCTTTAAGTGTAATATATTTTCTTAAGACTTATTATATGTAAGAGTGGTTTGCCTGCCTGCCTGCATGCATGCGAATCATGTGCATGCCTGGTGCCCAGGGAAGGGCTTTAGATCCCCTGGGATTGGAGTTACAGATAGTTTTAAGCTGCCACGTTAGTGCCAGGAACTGAAACCAGGTCTCTTAACCACCGACCCATCTCTTCAGCCCCTTTAAATGCATGCAATATTTTTGAAGGTTTCCAACTGTCAAGAACTAAGATCTTCCTAGCAGGTGTGGTCACTCTACCACCCACATGTGACCCCAGGCCGCTGAGAATAGCTATGAATGCAGTCCAACCTACTTAACACATAGGAATCGTGTGTGTGGTTCTTCTGAGCATCAACTTTGAAGGTGACAATGTTGTGCCTCAACTTCAAAGTCAAGTCTTACCCCTGAGTAAATAAACCATCTCTGTGTACAGGGAAGAGTGATATATTTGTGTCAGCTAGTCTTGGGTTGTCAGCCTGACTATGTCAGAACAACTAAAACCCAAGCAGCTGGGCACAGCTGAGAGATTTTCTCGGTGGGAAGGAAGGCCACACAGAAGCTTTTCCTTCCCACCAGCTTGCCCCACCTTTACTGGTGTCAGAAGATACTCCTTCCACAGTTTCTCCACCACCGTGGAACTGCTGAGACACCCAGTCTCATGAACTGAACAAGAACAACCACCTGGCCTCTCCTTTGAGACATCCATTGTTGGGCTAGCTAGACCATAGTCTGTGAGGCCCTCTAGTAAGCCCCCCTTTGATGTGTATGTATCCATCTAGTCCTTTAAAGAACCCTGACTATGGTAGTCTACACATTAGGGATATTCTGATTCCACGATAGTTCATCTTGCTCATGAAGAGAAGCCAGTGCCTACAGAGGGACAGACAAGCAGCAAGGGACAAGTAGTTCATATGCTCACCAGACTGCACATACATCAAGCTTGGAGGGCAATGTTAAATATTTGTATAACTGGACCACAATCCCACCCCCCAAAAAAACCACAAAGCATGAGGCTATCTAATTTTTAATTATGGTCTAGTTCCAACCAGCTTTTCCAGCTACCTCCACAATTAGGAGGAAATCCAAGGGAGAAAAAACACTCTGACTGAAAAGACTTTAAGTGACCCAGGAACTTTCCATACCAAGGTACATAAATTATATGTAAATGTAGGCAAGGAAAACAAAACAAAAACCATGAACTTTAAGATCTCTGAATTGGAGGCCAGCCTGGTCTACATAGCGAGTTCCAGGATAGCCAGGGCAAAAGAGAAAAGGGGATGGGGTGGGGACCACTAGGCTAAAGATCTGGCTCAGCAGTTATGAGAACTAGCTGACCCCAGCAGCCACATGCCTCACAACCCTCTCACTCCAGTTCCAGTTCCATGGCCCCTTTTGGCCTCAGGTGCAGACATACATATAGGCATTAACACCCATACGCAGAAAATAGATTTTTTTTTTTAAAAAAAGGGACCAATTACTCGGATATGCATGCTTTTATACTCATTATTAGATCCAAATGCTAAATACGAAATAAACAGAAACTTTAATTTTAAAGAAACTAGCATTTGATCAGCTTCCAAGATCCTGAGCTGACCTCTCCACCTCCTATATTCCTGCAGCCTCTCTCGAATCCTTAGATAAGGCAGACTTCCTAAACACATTTTCAAAGATCCTCTTCTCTCTTGGCCTTCTCCCTCAAGGGAAGCCAGCTGCTACAGCCTATGAAGAGGTCATGTGAACAGGAACTGGACAAGTCAGCACTTCAGACAGTCATCAACAAGCCCATAAGACCTAGACCTATCCCCGGGTCCCAGATGCACATAGGAAGTAGTATTTGTCACTTTGAACCACTTGACTTTAATCAAGAGGCTCAACTCGGCCGGGCGGTGGTGGCGCACGCCTTTAATCCCAGCACTCGGGAGGCAGAGCCAGGCGGATCTCTGTGAGTTCGAGGCCAGCCTGGACTACCAAGTGAGTTCCAGGAAAGGCACAAAGCTACACAGAGAAACCCTGTCTCGAAAAACCAAAAAAAAAAAAAAAAAAAAAAAAAAAAAGAGGCTCAACTCATATTCATATCCAAAAAGGAAAATGTAAAACCTTGTAAGATTTAGGACTATCTAAATTTGCTAACCAGAAATCCCAGAACTCCAACACTTTCTAGAGCAAAGAACAGAAGCCGGAAGCCTTGTGAGTATCTGAGTTATAGCAGGACACAGCATGGAGGGTGCTAGTGAACTAACTAGTCAGGAACCCAACCAGAGCAGATGCTCAACAGGCACAGCACTGACCCTCCAACAGAGTTGACGGTCTCCCCATAGGGCCATTGTCACCAATAGTGCAGAATATAAAAGCACAAGCTGCAGCAAAATGCCTAGCAGACACGCAAGCACACAGAGCTAGTCTCTACGTTTTAGAGGGATCTGCTGGAGAGGTGTCTCAACAGTTAAGAGGACTGGAGTTCCACCCACAGCACCCACACAGCAGCTCCACAACTATTAGCAACTCCAGTTCAGGCGATCTGATGCCCTCTTACAGCCTCCACAGGTACCATGCATGCACATGGTGAAGACATACACACAAAAAAATAAAGGCACCTGTCACCAAGACAGATGACCGGAGTTGGATACCTGAGACCATGGTCACATAAGAAAACAAACTCCAAGTTGTTCCCTAACCTCCACACACCCGCACGTACACAATAAATAAATATAATAAAAAAAATTTTCACCGTTCAAATATAGGTCATTAAGATTTCACCAAAGTCTTTAGAATGCCAGTTTTACTTGCAATAATCTATTTCAGGTCAGCTCTATCTCCCAGAATATTTAATATACACAAAACAGATGACTATACCTTTCCTGTGTATTTCATATCATCTTCCAAAGCCACATCTCTTCCAGACATCACCAAGAACAATCCCTGAAAAAGAGATTTTCTTTTAAATCATTATGAAGGGACAATGTCTGTTACAACAGCACCTTTAGCAAAGCTTACATATCCTCATTAATTCCTCAATAATCACAGCAGATCATTATGTGAACAGCAGTGAAAAGGTTTAATCATCGGATATGAAGCTACTAGAGGAAACAGTAAAGAGACCAAAACTACTTGCTGTAAATCTGAAAGTCCTCTATTATCTGGAGCAGATACCTCCAGGTCTGTGGCATGTAAGTAAATGTGTTTTGCAGTTCCCCATTTGTAATTCACGACAGCAATGTAGTCAAAAATCCATGAGACCAGGAACACTGAGCAGTGTCAGACGATCAGGACTCCTTTACGTGGAGACCCTCCACAGCAAGTGTGCAATTAAGCACTGTAGATGCTAACCTGGCTTTCTGCTCAGCTGAATCTCCTCCTTCTCCTTCATGAATATCCTAGGTTATACTTCTGAAATCATTTAGCCTGTGGTGGTCTGAATGAGATGGGCCCCCACAGGTTCATCCATTTGCATGCTTTGTCTTCAGCTGAGCTGTCAGGGAAGGAATAAGAGGTGTAGCCTTGCTGGAAGAGGTGTCTCTGGGAGCAAGCTTTGGCTTTTCAAAAGCCCCACTCTCCGCTGGCACATGAGAATATAAAGCTCTCAGCAACTGCTCCAGTACCATGCCTTCCTGCCTGGCTTCCTGACATAATGGACCAACCCTCAAAACTGTAAGCCAGCCCCAATTAAATGGTTTCTTTTTTAAGAGTTGCAGAGAGCCGGGCGGTGGTGGCGCAGCCTTTAATCCCAGCACTCGGGAGGCAGAAGCAGGTGGATCTTTGTGAGTTCGAGGCCAGCCTGGTCTACAGAGCAAGATCCAGGAAAAGGCGCAAAGCTACACAGAGAAACCCTGTCTCAAAAAGCCAAAAAAAAATAAGAGTTGCAGTGGTCATGGTGTCTCTGACAAAGAGAGCCTGGACTCCCACTTCTATGGTAGTGTCCCAGTGCCCAGTGCCTCATGTTCTCTCAATACTTTTAACAAAGGTATCCAAGTACTAATCATTACACAAAATGTCCTTCAATTGTAACCTGTATACTTTAACATTTCTGTATTTTCATGTATAGCTTAGCTTATCTGTGTACGTCTGTGTACCACCTGCATGCCTGATGCCCAGAGGTCAGGTGTTGGATCCCCTGGAACTGAAGTTACAGGTGATTGTGAGCTGCCATGTGGATGCTACAAACAATCCTGGGCCCTTTACAAGACCAGCAAGTGCTCTTAACCACTGAGCCATCTCTCCAGAGACATAATCAGTATGTTTTATTTTTGAGATAAAATTTAATTATGTAGCCCAGTCTAGCCTGGAACTCTGCATGTTCTGAAGTCTACTCCAACCTCACCACTCCTCTATAAACCCTTGTACAAATGCTTAATTTTCCTGAAATGTCCAGAATTTTTATGTGGAGTAGGTTCTCTGTTGTGGAATAATCTTTTTGACACTGTGAATATGTATCACTTGGATTGGTTTAATAAAAAGCTGAACAGCCAATAGCTAGACAGGATTTTCAAGGCAGAGAACGCTGGTAAGAAGGGTGAGTCGCAAGGAGACAGCAGGACTCAGGAAACAACATGGGCAGTACAGAGTAAAGGTAATAAAGCCTCGAGACACAAAGTAAGTTAATAGAAATGGATTAATTTATCAGCACTAGCCAAAAACAAGCCTAAGCTATTGGCCGAGCTTTCAGAATAAGAAGTCTCTCTGTCATTACTTGTGGGTAGTGGTCCAGCTACATCCTCCCCTTCCTCCTTTACATGGGTTCTGAGACTGATTCATGCTGTCAGGCCTGTGGCTGTGCGTTCCCAGGAGCTATCTGGCTTGTCCCTGTTGTTTCGAGCATGGCTTTGTTTTCACTCTGCTACAACCCGAACCAAAGCTTTGTGCAATGCCAGACAGCCAAATGCTTTCCCACTGACTCTATGAAGATTTTCTTTCTTACAAGCTTCTGTGCACTACAGTCAACCACTTCACACCTATAAACATGTGACAAACATGGAACTTTCACCCTTGGTAGCAAATGGGGACAGGAACTTGAGAAGCAATTCCACTTACATCATCTAGAGAAACAGAAATTTATCCATACTTGTCCATACTCAAGGCATCACTATTAGTAACACTCAAAAAACAAACATTAACAATGTAAATGCACTGGCAACTGATGTCTTACATATACAGGGTTACACTTTGGCAACAAAAAGAGCAAACTGGTAACACTTTTCTACAGGAAAAGCCAGCCACAAAAATCCTATGTACTAATTTATTATCCCATCTATCTGAAACTTACAGAACAGGTCCTCTACACAGGCACAAAGGGACAGTTACTAAGGATGGAGTTTCTTTGGGCTAGAGATAAAGCCAAGTAGGCAGAGTGCTTGCCTAGTGTGCATGAAGCCCTGGGCTCAAAATCCAGAAGCACATTAACTGAGCTTAGCACAGCACAGGGGAGGTATACAGTCACCCTGAGCTACACAGCAAGTCTAACGGTGTCTTCATAGGGTGATGTAAAACTTCTGAAAGTGGCCTGAACCTTTATTCCTGGCCTTTTAGGAGACCCATTCAGGAAGATCACCTCCAGCTTGAGAACAGGCTCTGGGAAACAAACCTGTCTCAGAAAGACTAAGAAAACTGCGAATGTTCTGAAAACAAGAGCAGGTTGGTGGTGCAGTGGCCGAAAGCACACACGAGACCTGGGCTTGGATCCCAGCACTGCAATATAAAACACAGATGTGCTGAAAGCTGCTTTAGTATGTGAGACCATACTAAACCTCACTGAACTGTATGTACAGTTAATTGTGAGGTGAAATAACTCAAGAAAACTGATGCAAAGCCCTGTATTTTAACCATCAAGCAAACATTTACACCATGCCTTCCCCCAGCACCCGGTGTCCCCCAGTTCATGGGCTTTCTTTTAAAAAGTAGTAAAAGAGCCGGGCAGTGGTGGCCTAATCCCAGCAATTGGAAGGCAGAAGTAGGCGTATCTCCGTGAGTTCGAGGCCAGCCTGGTCTACATTTTGCGAATTCCAGGAGAGCCAAGGCCACATAAACTCTGTATCGGGGGAAAAAATAATAATAAATGAAAAAACAGCAAAAGCTGTCCATTTCATCCAAATAAGGTATAAGCATAAATTGGAAAGGCGTAATTACAATACCTTGATGACTTGCTGACTTCAATCCAGAGTAAAACAGAAGGCGGAAAATCTTGTTGGACTTGAAAATTAATATCATTTTAAGGATACAAAGAAATGAAAACTTTACATGCTTCTCTAGCTGGCCTACATTGAAAGGAGCTAATGAATACGCTAAGACTCTCCTTGAGAAAGACAATACGCCTTCAATTGGCCGTTTTTTTCGTTCTGGGAAGTGTAAATAAAAGGAATTTACTTTGTTCTAAAATCTTCTCAATCCTAAAATCCACAATGCCCCATTCCCAAGTCCGAACAATGATCGGCCTGCCCTTTCTCTATGTTTCCGCTCTTGAGCGGCTCCCACTGCACTGGAGGACTGCGAGGGCCCGAGAGACCTTACCTCCTCTTCCTCATCAGGGCAAAACGTCTTCAGAAAAAAGGTTCGCTAAATTAGGATTCCGGGGCATCCTCGGTCAAGCTCCTGTGTGGTATTCACATACATAGCGCCAGGTCACACCAAAACCTCCTGCGTCATCCCTGCATCCGTGAGCTACAAAAGAAGGCACGAGGCATGGGCTGAAATCACTCTTTTGTCCCTGCCTGGTCTGCAACATTCATCGGACATCGCGTCCTGTCCCTACCCGTCTCCTGGCGCCATTCTCCCACCGGTCCTCCACAGCAAGCGCCACCATCGCCAACGCCACCGGCGTCAGCTCGCTTCCCGCCTCTCTACTACCCATTGCTAGGCTGGCCAAGGCGCGATGGCGCCGGATCGCACGCGAGTAGGCCAGCCGCGAGAACACCTGGGCGCTGTAACAAAAGAATCCCAGCGGTGCGAGGCGAAGGCGCGGCCCGCGGAGGGTCTCGAAGGCTCCGGGCCTCTCCGATTGGCTGCTGCGACACGGCGTGGCCTGCGATTGGCTAGGCCGTCGAGGGCGGCGCCTACGGAAGGCAGGGTAGCATCCAAAGCCCGCCCTTCCGGTCCGGTCGCCCAGTACTCGGGCGGAACCGAGGTTACCGCGACGCAGGGTCTCGCGGGAGCGCCACGGGTAGGACAGCCGGAAGTTGCTCTGAAGAGGACCACAGCCCCGAGGAGTCCTCGGGGAGCATCGCCACCGGTCCTCCGGCCGTGTGAACGAGCGCAGCCGCCGACCCGCCGCAATGCTGCGGGACCGCCGGGGTGGGGCGGTGGCACATCGCGGAGCGCCGCCGGACGTGCGCAACCGGAAGCGGGGCGGGGAGCGACGGCCGTTAGGGACTAGTGCCCCGTGCTGGCTTTCCGGTCTGAGTGAGGTTACTCGAAAGACTTCCTCTTGCCGTTTTTTAATTTAAAGTGAGGCCGTCCGTAGGCGTCTGGCGTGGTGGTGAACGCCAGTAATCTCAGCCTTTCTGAGGCGTGGTAGGAAATTTCCGAGTTGGAGACCATTATGGTGACTCTGCCATCCCGGTTTCTGAAAGTCTTTCATACCATGTTGAAGGCATACCGAGAAGGAGAAAAGTAGGTAAAATAAATCCTTACAAACACGAACTTCTAAGTAGAGCCTTTTGGTTTTGTGGGGTGGTGTCTCCTGTGCAGATCAGTCTGACCCGAGAATATACATGGAGCCCAACATGGCCTCAAACCTTCCTGCATCCGCCTTCGCAGACCGCGGCCCTACACCATGTCCTACAATGTCAGAATTTGTAGTCTGTTGAATGAATAACAATAAATTCACATGTGATGCAGTTTCATTGGGTTTGATTTACCAGGTAGATAATTGATAGCTTGTCACTGGCCATCACAGCTGCTTTGATTTCAGTGCGTGCGTGCACGTGTAGGTGGGCGAACACAGGTCAGGTCAACCTCAGCTGTCACTCCCCAGGAGCCAGCCATCTTTTTTTTTTTTTTTTTTTTTTTTAAGAGTCTCTCACTGATGACCGACCAATTAGACTAAGCTGGTAGGCCAGAGAGCCCTCAAGTTCCTCCAGTCTCTGCCTCCCAGCACTGGGATTACACCACATGTTTTTAATGTGCTGATCTCATTGCCTCCACGTGTATACTGTCCAGGATTCCCTTCCCGCAGCAGGTGCGTCTTCCAGTCACTGTAATCCCTCAGACATACTCAGAGGCCTGTCCTCTAGATTCTAAATTTTGTCAACCTGACAACACGACTGACCAAGTACCAAATGTTAGCTTTTTTCTTAACATTTCCTTCTTGAATCTGTTTCCATCTCCTACCCTCCCCGCCACCAAAAAAAAAAAAAAAAAAAAACCACAAACCTCAAGCTTCTCCATGCTAGCTGGGACGTATGTGTTTGACCAGATCTGTGTGCTGCTTTGGGGAGTAGCTTTCTTGGCTCTTACTAAAGATAGCACAAGATAATTTTGGCTCTGGACCTGTAACATTCCATCTCTCTACAGTCTTGGAAATTCCGTCAGCCTTGTGGAATCTCTGACACAGGTGGGGCTCCTCCCCCTTGTTTGTTGCTGTTATTGTTGAGACAAGGTCTCGTGTATGTCAAGCTGGCCTTAACCTCCCAGTGTAGCTTGAGGATGATCTAGAACCCTTGACCCACATGCTTCAGCCTCCAGAGCCCTGGAATGACATGCTTGTTCCATTATACCCAGCTGATCTCTGCATTTCGAACTGGCCTGGACTTTCTTGACAAACTGCACATAATTTATTTCCTTTATATGCAATAAACTGGCTGTTTCCTGGCTTCTGTGTAAAATCCACTCTAGTTTCAACTTACCAAGATCTAAAATAAAATGGCCCAGGAGAGTTATAAAAATTACGTTAACGTATCCTCAGACCAATTTTGTGTCACTTGGATCTCCCTCTGAACTCAACTCCTCATTTCTTGTGATTACCAGTGAAAGAATTCAGATGAGACACATAAGAGCAGACTGTTGAAGATAAGGGGCTTGAACAGTGTAACATGAAGTACACCCAAAGGAGAGTGATTAATGGCCAAAGGGAGCACTGGCATAAAAGCTCACTCCCAGGAGTGAGAATGGACACTGCCAGCCTACATTTTTAGGAATGCTTTAAAACACAAAAGTCTTTACAACAGATAGTTTATTTTTGTTCCTGCTCAGGTGATTGACAGGCCCACTTGCATGATGATACCAGACATATTTAGTCCCAGCACTCAGAAGAGAGAGGCAGGTGAAACTTCAAGTAAGTTCAAAGCCAGCCTGGTCTACATAGTGAGTTCCAGGACAGCCAGTGCTATGAAGACAGACCCTGTGTGCCAGCTAGTTTTATGTCAACTCTGATAGAATCATCACAGAAGGGAACCTCAACTAAGAAAATGCCTCCAGAAGATTGGGCTACAGGCAAACCTGTAGGGCATTGCTTAATGAGTGATTGACATGAGAGAGCCCAGCCTATTGTGGGTGGGGCTATCCCTGAGTTGGTGGAACTAGGTTCTATAGAAAGCAGGCTGAACAAGCTATGGAGAGCAAGCCAGTAAGGAGCACCCCCACCCCACCCCCAGGATTCTGCATGAGCTCCTGCCTCCAGGTTCCTGCTGTTTGAGGTCCTGTTCTGACTTCCTCCAATGATAGACCACCATGTGGAAATGAAAGCCAAATAAACCCTTTCCTCCCAACTTGCTTTTGGTCATGGTGTTTCATCACAAAGTGTGAATGGTCATTAGAGCCCTGCAATTTCAATTCATGGTTTTACATGTTGCTAGTTGTGAGGGAGAGGTCCATCCTCCATGACCTCCAAGCCTATGAATTTCTCACCAGCTACCAAACATGTATTATTTATCTTTTATAGATAGACATAAATGATTGTAGAGTTTAAATGACAGCTAAGAAGTGAGGAATCAACTGAGAGATGGCTCGGCTCAGTGGCCCTGCAAAGATAAGGCCTGGAGTTCAGGTCCCCAGAACTTCCTAAAAACTGGGCAGGGTGGCAGCCACCTGTAACCACAGCACAGGGAGGCCCGGGGATCCCCAGGACTAGTTGGCTAGCTAGATTAGCAAACTCTGGGTTCACTGAGAGACTCTGCCTCAAGAAGTGGAGGGCAATCAAGGAAGATACCCTCTGTCAATGCTGGATCTCCTCTCCACACAGGTGCAGTCACAGGAGCATGTGTACTCACCCACACGTGTGCAGACAGACATACGCATACATACCAAATACACATGAATGATCTGAGTTTGATCAAGAGAAATACTGACTCTTGGATGTTACCCTCTGATTAAGCACCTGCCATGTAACACACACGCCAAACATGTAATTGTTATAAGAAATATTCCATGAGCTTTGGCCTGTTAATCTGTTGTAGGTTGAATGAACATCTGTGATGGAGAAATGTGTGCCATCAATCACTTTGTAAAGTTGCTAATGGATCTAGAAATCAGTTTCTTAAATATCAGAGCTAAAACTAGTTTGCTATCCCTTAAAACATCATTCGGAATAGGGCACAGGGCACACACCTGTAATCCCCTGGCACTCAGGAAGTGGAAGCAGGAGAATGAAAACTTCAAAGTCATCTTTAACTACATGGTGAATTTGAGACCAGTGTGGACGACATGAAACCCTGTCTTAAAATGAGAAAAAAATCATTCAGAAAGAATGAAAATATAAGTTTTTGACAAGAAAATACTAGTTCTCTTTCTTGAACTACAGTAGTTCAAGTTTGGTGATACCAAGTAATTTGGGCATTTGCTAAGTAAATAACAGCAGACATGTTCTCAGCAGACTATGTTAAGATATTTCAGAGCACTCGCTCAGCCATTTTTAAAGTTCGCTTTCATTTAAATGGTTAAGAATTTTAATTATGCCAGGTGGTGTGACACATGCCTTTGATCCCAGCACTTGGGAGGCAGAGGCAGACAAGGCAGGTGGATCTCTGAACTGGAGGCCAACCTGGTCTACAAAGTGAGTTTCAGGATAGCCAGAACTGTTACACAGAGAAACCCTGTCTCAAAAAAAAACAAAAACAAAACAAAACAAAAATTTTATTTCCATATTAGAATGATTTTTATGACAAAATAACAAAAACATGTCTGAGAATCCCAAAATTCACCAATGATCTGGACAGATAATCTAAGGGGTTCCTACTTGAAGTGTTTTCTCTCCAATAATATGACATCTTCTTTTCTTTTTTTTTTTTTTTTTTTTTTTTTTTTTTTTTTTTTTTTGGTTTTTCGAGACAGGGTTTCTCTGTGTAGCTTTGCGCCTTTCCTGGAACTCGCTTTGGAGACCAGGCTGGCCTCGAACTCACAGAGATCCGCCTGCCTCTGCCTCCCGAGTGCTGGGATTAAAGGCGTGCGCCACCACCGCCCGGCGACATCTTCTTTTCAATGTGGCACCACTGCCAAATAAAAATTCCCATGACCTTTAGTTCCGGAGGACGACTGTGCTTGAATGACCACACTAGTATTTGATGATCACCAATGTCAGGAGGAAAGCTGTCCCAGAGTTTTCTGCGGCTGTGGGCTGCTAAAACATATTACATGATGAGCATGCCTAGACATGACGGTCTCTCTTCACCATAAAGTTCACATGTTATTTTAAAATCTCATCATTCTCAGTGCATGAGTTTGTATTTCTGACCTATGCATATGACAAACTTCTTGGTATGGGCTGCTTGGAATATGAGTTTTCCAAAAAAGAGGAAAAGACACCACCAGGTGCTGCTTGTGAAGTCACTCCTGTAAGACAGAAGTGTGAACAGATCTTTTCAAAAGCTTTCCAAAACGTGTGCTCTGAGACAAGGTATCATTGTTAGCACTGGCCAGCCTAGACCTTGATGTGGAGATCAGACTGGCCTCACACTAACGGAGATCATCAGCCTGCCTCTGCCTCCTGAGTGCTGGCATTAAAAGTATGTGCCCAGCTAACCCTGTCTAAAAGCAAATAAGAGAGAACCTTGTTCACTCTTCCACAATTTCATACACATATGCAATGTTAGGCCTTCTTTTAACTTGTTTAAAGAACTAAAACATTTGACTATACAGAAAAAGCTTTGGTTGACAGTTTCAATTACTGGATGGGAGTGGAAACGATGGGGAGATAGCTTGGAGCACCAGCTGCTCTTCCAGAGAGGACCCACACCGTGGCTCACAACCAACCACCTGTAACTCCAGTCCAGGCGGTCCGATGAGCCCTTCTGGCCTTTGAGGGCACCAGGCACACACATGATGCACAGACATGTGTAGACAAAACCATACATCTAAGTGGAAAATTTAAAAAGGATGATGCTGGAGGTCAAGGAGATGGCTGTGTGGTTAACAGTGTTTGCTCCAAACATCTGAGGGTGTGAATTCAGAGCCCGGAACGTCTGTGAAAAGCTGCATGTGGGAACATGCGTCTGCAATCCTAGCACAGCTACTGCACGATGGGAGGGACACAGGAGTCCCCGGGGCTCCTGGACCTGCGAGCCTGGGTATGCAGCATCTGGACAGAGACGTGGACCCTTCTCACAGGTGGAAGGCAAGAAGCAATTCTTGAAGAGTTACCATCTGACCTTCACACACACACAACATCCACACGAGCACAGCACACGCAAACAGTCTCATACATACAACACACACATCATACATATATAGTCTCACATCACACATCATACACAGACACATCACATGCAAATAGCCTCACACACACACAGCATACATACTCATCACACGCATAGTGTCACACACACATCATACACAGAAGCACATCACATGCATATAATCTCACATACATTATACACACACAACCATACACATAGTCACACACAGAGACATCATACACCTATACAATCAAATATTGGTGAAATACCTATGAAAGCTAAAGTATAATTTTATTTTAACAGAAAATTTAGGCTCTTATGGTCTGAAAATTAAGTAAAAGTGCAGATTCATATACCACAAAACCCCCTTGTCCTGAGGAAGCCTAAATAGTAATAGCAGCAGACAGAAGGCAAGGTGGTGTGTCAGGAAGCCTTCCTTGTGTTGCAGATAAACCGGGGAATGTAGAACACAGGTGATGGTGAATTCTACTTTCAAGGCCCCGGGCTTCAAACACCGCTTTTGAAACATACAACCAAGCGGATACTCACGTGACTCCTAGAAAGCCCAGTGTTGAGCAGAAAACAGGCCCAAGTCTGTACCTTCTGCTGCCTCTGAGGCCTGCTTGTGAGGTTAAAACGAGGAACAGTAAGTAGACTATGTACTCATATTCATATAAAGCCCTCCCAGGTGCTTAATAAACCGGAAAAAGACAAGTCATTGAGGATGGATTAGAACCCCTTTCCCCGCAACCCAGCAGGAATTTGGAAGTTTAAACTGTCAAGTGGACAGTACTCTGTTCTCTCACTCACATTTGAAGGGACAAAGGACAAGTTCATCCTCTCAAAGGGGAGTGTGCTCAGGGATAAAGAAGAAACATACGATACACTTGGGTATTGTGTAAAAGTCACTGACACTGGATGGATATTAGCACACTACAGCAAGTCCCAGCATGAAAACCTAAAAATGCAAAAAAACTATGTAAAAGTTGAAATTCCCCTTTAAACACGTTTTTGTTATTTATTTATTCCAACCCAACAAGGGCTTATGTTTTGAAAAATTAAGTCAGTGTCATGTTCCATTTCGTGTGACATGCTACTGAAGCTCAAGACTGTGGGGTTTACTGGACTTCTAAATCACCCTTTAATTTATTGCCTTTATAAATCTAAGTTTTGCCGGGCGGTGGTGGCACAAGCCTTTAATCCCAGCACTCGGGAGCCAGGTCAGGCAGATCTGTGTGAGTTCGAGGCCAGCCTGGTCTACAGAACAAGATCCAGGACAGGCACCAAAACTACATGGAGAAACCCTGTCTGGAAAAAAAATACCTAAATAAATCTAAGTTTTGTGCATGACTTTTAAAACAAGGTTCAAATCTGTGTTTAGTGCTCTGTTACATTAGACTATGTACTTATATACTTTGTATTTGAAAAAGTGTTTTGCATTATTCCTTTAAACGCTGGATAAATTGGGTAGACAAAGGCTGAAGATGAGAATATTTCCATTGTTGCTTTTAGCCCAGTTAAGTGTTCTTGCAACTCTGAATGGCTTCAGACCCTACCGTATTTAGTCAATATGACTCAGTGAAATATTCAGATCTAGTTAGAGGAATTGGTTTTAATTTCTATTCTGCCTCTTATTCTTTTCCCTTGAATAAGTTGCCTGTGTATGTGTGTGCACGTGTGGTGTGCATACATGTTCATGGGCGTGTTTGCACACATAGCTGCATATCCATGTGCATGCCAATATAAATGCATGTGCATGAGGAGGTCAGAAGTCAGTATGAGGTATCTTTCTATGTTATTCTCAATCTTATGTGTTCAAAGGGGGTCTCTCACTAGCCTAGAATAGCCAATGAGTGAATCTAAGGGTCTGCCTGTCCCCACTCAACCACCCCGGGAGTCCCACGTATGCTGCTGCACTCAGCTTTTGTGGCCAACACTCAAGTCCTGAAGCTTCCGTGGCAGGCTCTTTACTGACTGAGCCATCTGTCCAGCCCCGAACCTTCTCTTTTAAAATTCATCCATAATCCCCAATCCCAACACCAAGGAAGCAGACAGGAGAGTATCTCTGGGGTCTGCTGGCTAGCCAATGAGTGAGCTCCAGGTTAGTAAGAGACCCTGTCTCAAAACTTTTTTTGAAAAAAGTGGAGAGTGATAGAGAAGACACCAGTATTAACCTTTGGTCTCCACATGCACTCACACATATGTAAATCCTGAATGTGAACCGGGAGCCTCCCTTGTGGGAGCCCACATAGGTTTCCTAGTGAGATCTGAGCTTGCTTTACCAGTCACAGGCCTGGGTACCAGGTGTTTGGAAGGGTCTACACTTGGCTGTATCTAGCAAGGGGGAGGCCTTTTGCCCCGCCCCTTGGCATTGTTATAAAAAAGCCCTTTTGAATAAAGTTCTGGGCCAATGAATAAGGATCCAGGTCCTCCCAAAGCTATCCTGTGTTTCTGTCTTTCTTCTTCTTGGCTAGGCCTATCATTCTAACCTAACATCACTTATTCCTCTCTCATCCTCACAGGAACCCTGTAAAAGGTGGGGGCTGGTCCCTCACGCTCCCCCGCTGTTCAACATGGAAAATGGTATGGATGACACATATGCTTGGCAAACAGGTTGGCAGTTCCTCCAAAGGTTAAACAATTACTTCCAACCTGGCCATTTTCCTAGGCATAAAACTGAGAAATGAAAACACAAAAAGTTTATTCATAAATATCATTAAAAAACAAAAACAAATCGTTATTGGAACTGGAGAGATGGCTCGGTGGTAAAGAACACTTGCTGCTCTTGCAAAGGATCCTGCTTCAGTTCCCAGTACCCACATGGTGGCTCACAGCCATCTGTAACTCCAGTCCCAGGGTCTGATGCCCTCTTCTGGCCTCCTCAGGCATTGCATGCACATGCTACACACACCAAGATTCAGCAAGACACTCAATACACATGGATTTTAAAGTTATCAGCTGGGCAGTGGTGGCGCACACCTTTATCTCAGGACTCAGGAGGCAGAGGCAGGAGGATATCTGAATGTGAGACTAGCCTGGTCTACAGAGTGAGTTCCAGGACAGCCTGGGCTATGCAGAGAGACCCAGTCTCAAAAAAGCAAAATCAACAACAAAAGAGTTATCAACCAGAAATGAGGAAAACAGAACTAATCATGGAAGGATGAGTGAACAAATGAACTGTGCTGTGTCAGGCCACACTGGATTTGTAGCCGTCGACATGTTTTGTGACAACCATACTTATTAGGCAATGTCTGAAGTTCCCACTCTTCATATATGAAGTTTCTAATGTTCTATTTCCTATCACAGTTAGCCTTTATTCTGGCTGAAGTCTTTATCGGGTGTGTAGAGACCATTGAGATTTCTTTTTTAATATCAGATTGGTATAATATGTAACCTAACACAAATCCCGTAGTGACTACCTCACAAATAATTCAAGATTTTATAGTTTTAAAAAAAATACACAATGACAAGCAAAATACTACCCAAAAAAATACTACCCAAAAAAAAGCTCATAACTCTAGTCATATTTTTGTCTGTTTTGAGTCAGGGTCTCTCTACGTAGCTCTAGCTGTCCTCTCTCTGTAGACCAGGCTGACCTTGAACTCACAGAGATCTACCTGTCTCTGCCTCCTACGTGCTGGGATTAAAGGCATGCGCCACTATAACCAGCTCAGACAGATTTTTAATTCTTTATTTTTTAATTCTGTTTTATTTTGAAATGGGGACTCATGTGGCCCAGGCTACCCCTGAACTCCTGGTCTTGGTATGCAGCCCTGGCTGGCCCAGAAATATCTATGTAAACGAGGTGGCCCAAAACTCAAGGCCATCATCCCGTGTCTCACTTTGCACATGCTGGTTATGGGCTGTGCCCTGCAGCAGTGTGTTCTTGTGCCTTCATTTTCCTAACGGCTAATAATGCTGACAGCTTTTCTGCGTGTCTAACATCCAGCTCCTTGAGTGCAATGTCTGCTCAAGAAGGTTGTTGTCTTATTGAACATTGTATATTCTAGATAAACATGAAATTTCATGTGTTTTATAATTTTCAAGATTGTGGCTTGCTATTTTCATGAAAATGTCACTTGAAAAACATATAAAATTTCTGATTGTGAGGGCTGGGGATGTAGTTCAGTTTGTACAGTGCTTGCTGAGTGTGCCCAGAGCCCTAGGTTTGATCCCCAGCACCATACAAGAGGAGCAGGCCTTTCACCAAGAAGGCTCAGCAGGTAAAGGCACCTGCTGCCAAGCTTGACGACCCAAGTTCAGTCCCTGGGACCCACGTGGTAGGAGAGGACCAACTCCTCTGACCTACATACACATAACAAATCCATGTCATTTTTTAATGTGAAAACATGGGCATGGTGGTCTACACCTCTAATCTCAGCACTTGGAAGGCAGGGCCAAGAGAGTAAGAAAGCCAAGGTAGGAGCTGGTGAGATGGCTCAGGGGTTTGCCCTCGAGCTGACAACTGACTTCAATCCCTGGAGGCCACACTGTGGAAGGAGAAGACCAGCTTCTCTCATTGTCCTCTGACCTCTACATGTTCTCACACACATTGAAGTTCAGTCATGCTCAGCTACACAGTGTGCTCCAGGCCAGCCTGGCCAACACTAGATTCTGTCTCAAAAAACCTCAGTGTTTTTGATTAGTCTAATATTTTCAAACTAAGAAATCCTTTCTCATGTCAAGGCACCAGACAGTTGGCTTACATATTTCTTCTTATTAGTCAGTAGTTTAGGCTTTATTTTAAGTTACCATGTTTTATTTGCTTTCCTTAGTTTGACACAGCTAGTCATCTGGGAAGAGGGGACCTTCACTGAGAAAACACATTCATCACATTGGCCTGTAGGCGAGCAGCTGGGGGCATTTTCCTGACTGATGATTGGGGGCCCAGCTTCCTATGGGTGGAATAACTCTGGGCAGGCAGCAGCCGACCCATGAGCGTGTGGAGTAAAGCAGCTTTCCCCAGCGGCCTGTTTCAGTTCCTGTTCAGTGGCAGATGCTGTTATCTGGAAATAGAAGCTGAAATAAACCCCTCTCTCCTCAAGTTGCTTTTGGTCAGTGTTTTATGGCAGTAATAGAAAGCACACTCACACAGTTACAATCCACTTCCCGGTAACGTAGAAGTGAACAGTGGGTTGACATGGGTGTTTTAAAGAGCAGAAATCCCAGTGTTAATCCTTTCAGACTGCTTTACACATGGAACTTACTGTGCTCTGTCAAACACTGACATGAACATGGCAGTCTGTGTCTGCTCCACTACGTTCTACTCATCTGCTAGTCTGCCACTGCACCAAAACCAGTCCTAACCACTGTAGCTAACTTGAGTCCTCCTAATGCCTGTTTACACATCTGTTTTGAATATTGTTTTTTTTTTCCTTTCCATCTACTTGCTGATGTCTACATGAATCCTGCAGGGAGTTTGACCAGAGTTCCAGTCTATGGATAAATTTGAGGAGAACTGGTGTAACACTAAATGCCTTTAATCCCAGCACTTGGTGGCAGAGTCAGATGGATCTCTGTGAGTTCAAGGCCAGCCTGATCTACAGATGGAGTTCTAGGACAGCCAAGGGTACACAGAGAAACGGTGTCTTTTTTAATATAATATAAGGCATGGTAGATTTTTTTTTTAAATCAGTGCTTTCTAATTTTCAGCATATAGACTGTATTATGCACATACATATATATTTCATTTTTGGTGCTATTATAAACGGTAATTTTAAAACTATCTTTTTTTTTTTTTTTTTTTGGTTTTTCGAGACAGGGTTTCTCTGTGTAGCTTTGCACCTTTCCTGGAACTCACTGTGTAGCCCAGGCTGGCCTCGAACTCACAGAGATCCGCCTGCCTCTGCCTCCTGTGTGCTGGGATTAAAGGCGTGCGCCACCACCGCTTGGCTTCTTTCTCTTTTTTATTATTTTGTTTTTTCAAGACACCGTTTCTCTGTGTAGCCCTGGCTATCCTAGAACTCCATCTGTAGATCAGGCTGGCCTTGAACTCACAGAGATCCATCTGACTCTGCCACCAAGTGCTGGGATTAAAGGCATGCACCACCACCGCCCGACTAAAACTTCCATTTCTTATAGTTTTGGTTGTGAGCCTAGCCTTTAACGGCTGAGCCATCTCTCCAGCCCAAACTTCCATTTCTAAATGCTTATTTCTATGTAGAAATACAACTGTCTCTTGCATACTTGCTAAACTCAGTAATAGCTTTCATTAAATCTTTGATTTTTCAGGGCAGGCAATCACATAATCTAACCACAGGCTTCTTACTCATTTCCAGTTTGTGGGCCTTATTAAATAAAGAACCTTTACAAAATAATGCATAGAATGCCTTGTTCCCAGTCACACACAGAAAACACCTTGACTTCACCAAGAGTGTGGCTCACTGTGGCTTCTGTAAACTCTCTTTATCTGGTTAGTCTTAGTTTGCTAAAGAGTTGGTTTTTTTTTTTTTTATTATAAATAGGTGCTGAATTTTCTTTTTTCTGCATTTTTGGCAAAAATTTTATGGAATATAATTTACATGCCATAACACTCATTTCTTTAGAAGCATACAGTTCAGAATTCTCCTATGTTCACCACCACTTCCTGGACTTAGGATGCCATGGTCATTTATATATATTAATCCAGCGAATTGCATTATGATGTTTTCTTTTTATATACTATCAGGTTTTATTTGCCTATTACAAATTTACAAAAGTCACAGTGATCTTATAATAAAATAACACCTTGAATTTACTTAGTATTTAGCAGTCAAGAAGGTCTTAAATGTTGCCACAAAAAATATCATTTAAGAAATATATAATCTTTTTTTAAAAGCCTTGGCCAGCATAGTGGTGCACATTTTTAATCCTCAAAATTGCAGAAACAGAAGCAGGCAGAGGTCTGTGAGTTCGAGTCAAGCCTGGTCTACATAGCTGAGCTGCGTACAGGTGAGCAAGGTTTACATAGTGAAACTGTCTCAAAAAAAAAAAAAAAATCCGATGACTATTGGAGCCTACTTCAGAGGGTGAAAAGCGCTTGCTTAGCACGTGGAGAGCCCTGGATCCAATCGAGGTTCTAAAAGCCCCTTGAAAAACAAAACCACACACAACTAGGGGCAGAGCGACCACTCAGTGGTCAGGAGCTCATACTGCTCTTGCAGAGGACTTGAGTTCTGGTGTCAGCACCTGAATTGGGGCAGTTGACAACCACCTCTAACTCCGGCTTCGGGGGACTTGACAACTATGGTTTTGGGGGGCATCCATACTCATTTACATATTTTACCCCATATCCCCCAGCCACATACACACAATTAAAAATGAATCTTTGCAAATAAAACAAACAAAGCAGCAGCCCACACGACACAAGTGTGGTGACACACTTGTCACAGACTGGGAGGTGAGAGAGAGGAGGACCAGGGCTCAGCACAATCCTCACTTCCTGGGGCCAGACTGAGTTCCGTGAGACAATGCCTCGAAAATACCAAACCAACCAAACAGAAAAGTCAGGTGAGCAACTCACGTCTACAATTCCTCCCAGCACACTGAAAAGCTGAGGCAGGAGGACTGCTAGGAATCCGAGGTCCAGGCCCTAGGTTAAATAGGGAGAGTGTGAAGGAAGGAAGGAAGGAAGGAAGGAAGGAAGGAAGGAAGGAAGGAAGGAAGGGAGAGAGGGGCAGAGGGAACCAAAAACCAAAATAAACACAATAAAAAACTCACATTGGCTCTACAGATAAGCATTAAGGAAACTGTACCAGAACAAGGAGGTAAGCTTAAATAATTTACGTAACAGAAAATAGCTTCCCAACTGGGGGATGGAGTTCAGTAGCAGAACACTGGACCAACATGAATTGAACAAGGTCCTAAGTTCAATCCCTGACAGAGGCAAACTAATCACTAATATAGTAATAGGAAGCACTTCGATAGTACATTCTAACTGGCTGGTTTGGGGGCTTTGCATGGATGCCCAAAAACACTCCATAAGGTGCTTGAGACGGGGCTGTGGGTGCAGCCCAGTGACAGCGTGCTTGCTGGCCACCCAAGGCCCAGAGTTCATCTCCCTCAGTACAACAGCAAACCAGAATGCTGAAGGGAGTTGATTTCCCAGAGGTGGAGCTGAAGGTCCTAGGTAAGCTTCAATGGTGTGGTGAGTATTCCTTTTCTAATCAGCATTACAGAACAAAAATAGAAAAACTTTCTGAAGCTATTTTTATTCACATTTTACATAAGATTGCAAAATGTCAGTTATGAAGTATCAAAAACTGGGGATGCTAAGCCAGCCCATCCTCCTCCTTCACCCGGTGCTCTGCTCACTTCAGTATCCACACACCAAGCTCCCATCTCAAACATAAGATCCATAGGTGGCTGGCTCTTACTGTTTCAGAAAGCATCATGCATCTAGGAGAGTAGACTGCATTTCTGCCACAGAAGTGGAAAAAGCGTAGACATATTCTCATTTCAATGCAGTTCACACTAACGAACTGTGCAAAGAGGAGAGCTTCCAGGTTTTCTTAGAAGTAATGTCCAATGGGTTTGAAAATTAGGTAGCTAAAAAGGCTTATTGCATGGGAAATGGTTAAAACTGCTATTACTGAACTAAAGAAAAAAATGCAAAACCTTTTTGTTTCTTACAGAAGAGTATAAATGTTTATTTTCTGTATGATTTATTCTTCTGTCCTGTTTTTACAATATAGAAAAGTGTACTTTTTGAATAGCTCTAGTAAATATAATCTTTCTACTTTGGGATGTAAATAGGGCTTAAAAATTATATACCGAACCCTCCCCAAATAATCTTTTAAAATTGGTGACTTATGTGGCTGTTAACTTTGTTCAGCGAAGTGATGCAAATGCCTAATACAAAGGTTGTTCAGTGAGTACCAGACAGGAGGAAGGGCGTGATACTTCAGGAAGCTTCTGAAAAATCAAAACTAGTAGCATTTGATTGCACCTTCAAATTTTTACAAGCAAAACATTCTTAAGCAATGCCATCATACATAATCTACAATTATAATCAAAAATTCACAAACATTTTGCACACTGTATATAAATACACATCACAATGGTGCAATTAGAATTAACACATAATATATACAAAATGAACAAAGTTCAGGTTTAGACCAAAAACTTATTGCAGTCTTTTGAAAAATAACTTGATTAGATATTATTTTGTCCTTTTAGACTAATTTACATTTATACAAAGTTTACTTCGACACACTAGACTGAGGTGCTAAGAATGTCTGCATTATCTACATTTAAAGTCACTGCCCTATAATTTATAAATCCACACTTTAAAAGGATAGTTTAATGAATAACGGAATCCTCTTTCATTAATTTCTATTGCCTGTATCTTTCATGTTCATATGAACATATGTACACACTTACTACATACAACTATAAAATCCTTGTAGGAAGGGTAATAATAAGCATATGCTAATAGTTACCAAGGACTAAGGTACCTTACAAAATGCCTCAATTCCAACATAGTTCCCCCCTTGTCCTAAACTCAAGAGTCCTGCTACAACAGGCCCTTAAGATCACACAGTCTTTAATTACGGAAAATGATTTAAGTCATTTTTGCAATTATGAGAACACACATACCCCAGCTTACCAAATCACTGGCTAAAAACAATGCTGAATTAAACTGCCTTTATAAAAAGTAGCTCACTACAATAGTGAAAGCTGCTAGAAGCCCATTTCAGTAAATTAGTTAATACATTGATTCAAACTTAGTTCCAAAAGTCTACAGAGAACTGTGTGGATAAAAACTTCATCATACATGATCTCACAGCTTTGTGTTCTTGCTTCTCCATCCAAGTCAAATTTTATACTTGATGCTTATGAGTCCTATATTATCTTGGCATGAAATGTTTACTTCAATTCACACAATCTCTCATTTTAGAAGTTATCAATAATGACTTCGACAATTATTATAAAATATACCACTTCCTTCAAAGAAAATGAAGACATTCCAGAACATGTTAGCCATTCCTCATCAGAGACATACTGCCCATCCTCTGAAAATTACTGTCCCTTAATATTTTGTTTTCTTTACAGAAAATACAACTTTCATATCTGAAAAGTGTGATGGGGATTGTTTCCCCTTCCAATTTCCCAAAGACAACAGACAGTATTCCAGAATCCACCCAAAAAAGCTGATTGTTCTTTAAAAGGATGGTGTTTTCTAGACAAAATATTATATGTTTCATTAAGAATCTGGTTATAGGCCGGGCGGTGGTGGCGCACGCCTTTAATCCCAGCACTCGGGAGGCAGAGCCAGGCGGATCTCTGTGAGTTCGAGGCCAGCCTGGGCTACCAAGTGAGTTCCAGGAAAAGGCGCAAAGCTACACAGAGAAACCCTGTCTCAAAAACCAAAAAAAAAAAAAAAAAAAAAAAAAAAGAATCTGGTTATGTGGACATTCTACCTGTGAATATTCTGGATCTGGAGCCAAAGAATGGGTCCTACCCACGCTGCTTTGGCTCTGTCTACTGAACAAAGTCATACAACACCATACATTATAAAGGATATTACAATAATTTATGAATGTACTTTGTCAATAGAATCAGAAGGACAGAACATCTAATTCTTAAGAAACCCAAGCAAATTAAAAAATATATAATACAATAAAAGAAAAAATTTTAAAGAAAAAATTTAGAAGGGACAGAGGCAGAATTAACTAAGATTTAAAATGTACTAATTTCTTCATTTAAATTTTCTTCTCATTCAATACTAGAGTTTCAGGTCTCTTAAAACAAGGGCCGAGTTAGAATTCAGTAATTGTTAACTATCTTCTAGACAATCCAATGTCCTGGCACCTTAAATTCTCTGTGCAGCTCACGTCCGCCTTTTGTGCAGGAGTTAGCAGTGCATGGCACAGGGGTCACTTTTGGCTTTTCCTGCAGAGTTGATGACGCTCATCAAACACCGTCCAAACTCCTCAAGTATCATCCGCTCTGCCGCTGCCTTTGACTTCCCCTTCTTGTCTGCCTGCTCTGCCTGGGCAAGAAGGCAATTACACGTGGCTTCAGCTACTTCCTTAGTTACAAATGTAAATGGCAATCTGAAATGATTTTCGAGAGAGAAACACAGATGATCACGGGGTTGATCAGGGATTCCACTGGTACCTTCATGCTGCACCAGCATAAGGCACATCAGGGTTGTGAGTTAAAAACATCCTCAAGGGTTCTAAGACACAGGTTTGGTCTCAGCGAGCTATCTAAAAAGATTTACCAGGAAATACATTTAACATAAAAGACAATGTTGTCTGGCTAAAGAGAAGATGGACTCCTAACCTATCCTGGGTGTTCTACCACTCATTCTCCCAGTGTGCGAAGGCCCCACCAGTGCTGACCTGGTCTCATGTCCTCTTTCTGACACACAGAGGAATTCCATGAACCTTACTGCAAACTAAAAGAATTACTGAAAGCAAGGTTCTACCACACTCCCTTATATTGTTAGAAAGAACAAACAAAAGCCCAATGCCTGGCACACACCTTTAATCCCAACACTCAGAAGACAGAGGCAGACAGATCTCTTCAAGTTTGAGGCCAGCCTAGTCTACAGACTGAGTTCCAGGACAGCCAGGACTGTTAAACAAAGAAACCTTGTCTTGAAAAAACATAGGAAAAAAAAAAGAAAGAAAGAATTTCGGGTATGGCATCAACAAAATCGAGTGAATATACTGGCATAATTTTTCGGTTCTGCCTTTTTCTTAGTATGTTTATGTGTGTGAGATTGTGCATGCATGTGTATGTACATGCACATGTGGAGGTCAGGAGACAACTTGGGTGGTATTCCTTGGGCAGTCTACCTTGTCTTTTAAGGACTCAACTGGCCTGAAACTCACCAAGTACATTATGCTTGTTGGTCAGTGAGCCCCAGAGATTCTCTGTCTACCTACCAGAGCTAGGCTTAGTAGTATACATCACCACACCAGCTTTTTTATTTTTTATTTGGTTTTTCGAGACAGGGTTTCTCTGTGTACCCCTGGCTGTCCTGGAACTCACTCTGTAGACCAGGCTGGCCTCGAACTCACAGAGATCACTTGCCTCTGCCTCCTGAGTGCTGGGATTAAAGGTGTGCGCCACCACTGCCCAACAAAATGCCCAGGTTTTTAAATGTGGTTCTGATGATCAAATTCAGGTCCATCTTTATTGAGCTATCTCCCAGGCCTTATACGATTTTTCAAAAACACAGCTTTAATTATAGTGTGTAGTGTAGTGTGTGTGTGTGTATGTGTGTGTGTGTGCGCGCGCGCGCGTGTGTACGTGTACGTGCGCATGCGCTTGCATTTCTGCAGGTTGAACCAGGACTTCCTCACACACACAAATGCTCTATCATTGAGCTGTATCCCCAGCCCTTTAGCATATAATTTTGTGTTTATATTTCCATCATGAACATTGGGGGGGGGGGGGGCTGAACTGTTTTACTGTAGTGATATCTTTAATAATCAGAGATTAGATTTAGTAATCTTTAAGTATCATTAATATATTTTAAAAAATTAGGTATCTGCTCCTTTTTACATACTTCAGTCAAGAAAATTTTGTAAATGATACTTCTGTTCTAAGAGGCTGGGTTGATAGCCAGTCTGACAACCAGAGTTCCATCCCTGGGCAAATGAAAGGCAAAAGAAAGAACCCACTCCAGAGTCCTCTGATCTCCTCTCAATCTCTCTCTCTCTCTCTCTCTCTCCCTCCTTCCCTCCCTCCCTCCCCCCCCCCTCTCTCTCACACACACACACACACTCACAGGCAAGTTGGGTGTGGTGGCTCAGTGTGTTACCCTGTTACAAACATTAAACCTTTCTTCAACATGAGTATTTAATAGGTCAGCAGTTCTCAACCTTCCCAATGCTGTGACCCTTTAATACAGTTCCTCATGCTGTGGTGACCCCAACCATAAAATTACTTTTGTTGCTACTTCATGACTGTAATTTTGCTACTGCTATGAATTATAATGTAAATATCTGATATGCAGGATGGTCTCAGGTGACCCCTATGAAAAGGTCATTTAACCCTCAAAGGGGTCACCACCTACATGTTGAAAACCTCTGTAATAGATCATTTACAAGATTCATTCTCTTAATATTTTCTCAAATAAATCTCTAATACACTGTCTAATATAAATCCAAGTCCAAATGACTGTTAACAGCAGACCTTGAAAATCACTGGCAACAGAAATGCTTCCTGCAGTTACCAGAAAGCTGAAACCAGATACATAGAGTGCTTTTCCCACCAACTAAGAAGTAACTAAGATAGAAAACACAGGTCTACCTATTTTTGTTCTTTTTCTTCTTATTTTTTAATACAGGGTTTCTCTGTGTAGCTTTGGTGCCTGTCCTGAAACTCACTCTGTAGACCAGGCTGGCCTTGAACTCACAGAGATCCACCTGCCTCTGCCTCCTGAGTGCTGGGATTAAAGGCCTGCATCACCACCACCACCGGCCTATTTTTTGCCCCTTTTCTATTATTTATTTTAAACACTTTGGCATATATTCTTTTCAGGTAATTATGTTATGTACTTTATATCTAATACCTTTATTTTTATTTAACTAATTAATTTTGCTTTATTTACTTAGTTTTTTTTCAAGACAGTTTCTCTATGTACCCCTGGCTGGCCTGGAACTCCAGTGCTTCCTGCTCAGCTCCTGAGCAGCTGTGCCTACTGTCTGACTTCAGCGTCTCTACTCCAGAGTTCAGAGTCCAGGGAACAGAAAATAATGAGACTACACTGTTCCGGTGCAGGGTGGAAAAGCCTAAGAACACAGACTCATCCCGAGAACTAAGGAGTGAGGAGGAACAAGGAAAGAAGTGCAAACGCCAGCTTTCCTCAGCGTTCCTCAGATCACATACTTACCTCAAGGCAGCAGAGAGACCCTGTCAAGAGCCACAGCAAACTACGCTTCTGTGCACTGTGCAACAGCACAGACTCTGACCGCGCTTTCTCTTCACCTCACTTACAAGGTAAGAAAGGCGGAGGGAAATGGAAAATTCAGGTTGGCAACAGCGTAGAGTCCGAACTTAACCTTGTCTCCCTAAAAAGAAACCTTACTAAAAATGACCATCTGAGAACAGATAAAAAGGCTTTGAGAAGTATCGACTCACTTTCCTCCTCCACTGTTCAGAGCTGGGGTCGGCCTCGTCAGCAAGTCTGAGATCTGAGAGGACAGCTTGGTCTTGGCTGCCGTCTGCTGCTGGACCCTCACTTCAGCGGCGTCTGCTAAGTGCATCAAGGTCTTCCGTTCTGGGCTTTCTTCAAAGTTCTTACAGCCAATGCATTTGCAGATTGAGGAACACATTATTTTAGCCTGAAAGATTTACAAAAGGGAAGTTTCCAAATCAAAAGCAGAAAATTGCTGTAAGTAGGTTGTTCCGCAACAGGAAAGTACTGGCATTATCTTGTCAGCTGAGGTAAGCTTAGATGGAAGTATGCTCTGCTAACAAAGGCTGTATCTGTGGATGAGTCAAGGATTAGCTAAGAACACTGCTTCACTCAAGGCCTTCAGCTCTCATCCACTCTGACTACAGATAGGACTAACATTTTCTTCAGAATGAATATACGAAACACACAAAAACATTTAAAAAAGGTCACTAAGAATCCAACCTCAATCAGATCACCATTAACACACCAGTGACCTCACACTTATGCAGATAAACTCACAATTTCACATTAAAGGGATTTCATGCCTGGGCTTGGTCAGATGAGGCACAAAGACTCTCATGAATCAGAGGCCAGCCTAGGCTATAAGTATGAGACCTTATCTCAAAAGGAAAAAAGGAGAAAAGGGGGATTTCATGCATTGTTTCTCCTCCTTCGCTCAATCAGAGTCTCAAGCCCTTGGATAATCCAAATCCATAAACCAGTATGCTCCTCTATGTAAAAACATAAAGTATATTTACATAAAGACACAGACTGAAGCTAGGTAACGGCCCACCTCTATAAACCTAGCACTGGAAAACAGAAGCAGGATGATTAGTAGCTCAAGGCCAGCTTGAGCTGTACAGTGATTGAAGGCCAGCCTAGGCTACATGAGACCGTTTAAAACACACACGCACACGCACACGCACACACACAAAATAACTAACTCACCCCGAAAACCCAAACCTTTGGTACAAAGAACAGCTGACAGATACAGAACTCTCTCTTTCAGCTTGTTTTACAGAATCCCCGCCTGCTCTGCTGTGCCTCCTTTCCTCAACTTCACAACTCTGTCTCCTCCAAGCCACCCAGCAGGGCTGACCCTGGCATGATGTGCCACGGTTTTGGGTCACTCATCCCCTAGTGGGTGTTTGTTTACAGTTCTTGGGGAACAAAGCAATTCATAAAAAGGGTTGGCATTTTTATTTGTTTGTTTGTTTGTTTTGGAGGGAGGAGTATCCAAATACAACTTCTATTTCTCTGAACTAGATTTTTTAGAATAGACTCTAGGTCAAAGCATATGTGTCCTTTAAGTGAAGTGGTGAGGTTGATTCTCACACCTCACCACCAATGTGTACATTAAGGCTTTCCAGTATTTCTACCAACACAGGCACTATAACTCTTTGTACTATTATCCAAAAGAATTTTTTTGATTATTTTTGATACAGGGTCTCTCTACATAGCTCTGGAACTCACTCTGTAGACCAGACTGTTCTTGAACTCACAAAGATCTACCTGCCTCTGCCTCCTGAGTACTGGGATTAAGGCATACGCCACCTTTCTGGGCTTCCAATGTGATGAGGAGGTGTAAACAGCAAAGCACAGCCGGGCAGTGGTAGCACACGCCTTTAATCCCAGCACTCAGGAGACAGAGGCAAGGCAGGTGGATCTCTGTGAGTTGGAGCCCAGTCTGGTCTACAGAGCAAATTCCAGGACAACTAGGGTTGTTACACAGAGAAACACTGTCTCAAATAGTGTGCATGAGTATTTTGCCAGAATGGATGGATGTATATGTACCATGTGCATTCCTGATGTCTGAAGAGGCCAGAAGAGGGCACTAGAGTGCCTGGAACTGGAGTTCCCTATCTTTTGCTGTTTCTTTGTTGATTTTGGGAGACAGGTCTCACTGTGTATCTTTGGCTGGCCTGGAAGTAATATAAAGCAGGCTGGTGCTGAATTTCTAGAAAGCCACCTGCCTCTGCCTCCCAATTGCTGTGATTAAAGATGTGTGCCACCACATCTGCCCCACTTCCTTCTTTATTTTTTGGAGACAGAGTCTCCCTATGTAGCCTTGGCTGGTCAACCCACTATGTAGACCAGGTTGACCCAAATGGGATTAAAAGCATGCGCCACCATGACTGCCCAACTCCCTCTTTTCATGAAGACAAGCCTCAGTATGTATTCTAGGCTAACCTTGAACTCACAGTGATCCCTCAGTCCCCTGAGGACTGGAATTACAAGCTTGCATTACCACACTTGGCTCTTCTTTTAGGTGTTTTTGTTGTTGTTGGGGTTTTCTGGACAGAGTGTCATAGCTCAGGCTGGCCTGGACCTCAATTCCATCCACCTGCCTCTACCTCCTAAATATTGGGATTAGAGGTATGTACCCCATAGAGTTAGAGAACTGGGCAACATCCTCAGATTCCCCCAGAGAATACTTATTAAGCACCTAATGATAAAGAGAGGAAAAACCTTGGCTTTTCAACAGAGACATATCAAAAGTAGAAATTTTGATTTTTTTCGATTATTTTTTTCTCTGTGTTTATGTGTATGCGTTTGTGTGTAGCCACGCACGTGGAGGAGGCCAAAAGGAGTCAGATCCCCTAGAGCTACACCGTGGTTGTTATGAGCTGTCTGACAAGAGTGCTGGGATCAGAACTGGGATCCTTTGGAAGAGCAGGGAGCATTCTTAGCCACTGCACCATCCCTCCCGCTCCAAATTTGAATTAGAAAGACACCAACAGAGCTCAGGAAAGAAATTAAAACAGTATGCTGCTGTGGGATATTCAATCACACTGTGAACCCCAAGTTGCATTTGCATTAATTAAATAAAATCAACCTTGGGTGAGAAGGCTCACTAGTTGCTGGCTCAGCAACTAGTTGACAGAAAGTAATCATAGAGAGCCACAGGGAGTTTGGAAGATGGACACAGAGACACACAGAAGTGGTAGGGAGGGACTCTGAGTGTGGTAGTCTTTTTTGGTTTGGCAGAGCACTAGGATGCTTTCTTTCCGAGACACTGATGAAGAGGGAAGGTAAGCTAGTTGCTCCTTGAGCTCTCTGAGCTAGCAGGTTTTCACCCCACCCTCTGACTCTCGAGTCTTACTAATATTTAGTGAAAAACTACAGATGGTGGCAGTGGCAGAGGCGGATCCTGTAGGATGTAAAAGTTCTGGGCAGCTGCTTGAGAAGCAGGCCAGTAACTGTGGAGGCGCAAGTACTGGCTGAAACAGCAGTAGGTTCAGGTGCAGCCGCCGTGCCAACGGGAAAAACAATATGCTATCTATTTAGCTTTGTTAATTCGGCCTCCCCAGAAGTCGAAGCAGAGCTGGGTAACACAAGAAAGAGCAGAAGCATTTAAACAGCATGCAGAGTCACACGTAATCAAATAATCCTTGAGGACAGGTGAAATAAACTTGAATGTGTTGTCCAGAGGTAAACCAACAGGACCAAAAACCAATTCAACTGTATGTCAAGGTATCAACAAAAGCCTCAAACTGCTGAAAACATCACCAATCCAACTGGCCAATTAACCACTGCTACTCATTGCTTGATATGTTCCTAGTTTTTCATTTTCCTGTTCTTTTTGTAAATGAGTTTTAGAATGACAAATCAGCTGTTAAGCAGAATGTCTGTCAGGATATAGTTGCTAACACTTTCTAACCACCCCACTGTTTTTTCTACTTCTACTAATCTATAGACTGTGACCAGCTCAACTGAATGATTAGGTTCACATACTGTGAGGTTCACATGAGCAAGCTTGTTTGTCCTGACTGCTCTGTGCCATAGACACAAACGACTGTGCCCCTCGGACTTCGCTTTAGAGCAAAGCTTGTCTTCTCTTTTTTCTGTAGATTTGCTCTAATGGCTTTCAAATTCAAAACGGTACACTTGTTTCATACATATTCACTCCAAGTTTTCTATGACATGGTTTATATACACAAGCTAAATGTTTTAGGAGTTAGTCCAATGAAAAAGCAAAAATATTCTAGCATTGGCTGAAAAACTGGCTTGCTGGATTTCAAGATGTCACAGAATTAAAAAGTTCATATGCTTTCCACTTCAATTGACTGTGGGACTAACACATTAGTTCCTACTTTGAGAGAAACTGACCTTTTAATTATATTATTCATTTTCGACAAATACATATAAGTTGGCCTTGTACATTCTGGGCAAGTGCTCTACCTCTAAGTTGTATCAACCAGCACTTGACTTTTTAAATAGTAAATTCACAAAGAATACAGCACACAAAACCTTAATATGGTTAGTTTTATATGGGAGAAGGTAATGGAAATGCAGGAGATATTTTTCGAAGGAAGGGTATACCCATTAGTAGTGTGATTTTGCCAAATGAAAGAATAGGCTTTCTGTCAAAATTGGGGGTAGGGGGAGTTCCCCTTTGAAAATGACATTTGAAAGACTGAAAATATAGAAGAGATAAACTATAGGAATGACCCAACCGAAGGGTTAATATCAGGCACAGGCAGATTGTTACATTTAAGCTTTGAAAATAAATAATAAGTTTAAGACCCTGTCTGAAGCAAGCAGCAGATGATTTTACATGTGACCTGTAAAGACAGAGCAGCAAATACATTCTCCAGAGAAAACAGCAGCAGGCCCAGAAACAGACCTGCGGGCCGAGCACCACAGGAGCAGTGAGCAGGGATGCAGTGAGCTCACGGTAACCGGTGACTCAACCACACCAAGCCGTGTGCTCCCTCCTGCACAGCAGTCCTCCTCAAGGGCCTACTGGTAAACTAGCAGTCAAGACAGCCTTTATTTCAGGGTTACCCCAGAATGCGGGCTACTTGGTGTCCACACATATCTAAGAAGTCCACGGAGGGAGCTGGGTGGGTAGTACTGTACGTGACCCAGAAGTTCTGCTGCAGGCACTCTGTGTCGATTCTACTATTTTAAGTGAGAAATTAGTATACTGGTATTCTGACTGACACACTCTCGAGTAACCACCATTAATTAAGTCATAGACTCGTAGCTCAGATAATGAAAGCGACCCCATCTGGAATGATGAGTCTAAGGAAGGGTTCTTCTCAAGCCCTGCCTGGAAGGTGCCAGCCTTTCCTCCAAGGGCCCTGCACTAACTGCATGTTTACAATTCTAACAGTACAGTGGTTTGCCAGTCCTGAAGTAACATTTCCAACAGGTGGCTGATGACCTTCCACCACCAGCATCTTACCTCGTAGCACTCACAGTAGTTTTTCAGACATCCTGACCGCTTGCAATTACACCCTTTGCTGTGCCGCCGATCAGACTCCCCCTCCTTTCCTTTCCCTATCTTCGGCTTAAAGGCTTCCGGATTTCTATCAAGGCATGCCTTTTGGAACAAACAAATACCAACTGAGGTTAAACCATAGATTCAATTTAAATATTTCAAAAGTAAAGAATTAGTATTTACCTTTGTAAAACAACTGAGTTCTTTAAAAATAGGTAAAAGGAGATTTTTGTGAGTTAAATGAAAAGAATCACCTTTATTGCTTTTTGTCTTTCATTTTCATGTTCCAAATTGTTGTAACAATTGGTACAATTGCAGTTGTTGCAAAACTCACCATTTGCAAAGCAATCACAGTATCTGAAGATAAAAACCAGTATAAAATTAAAAAGTCATTTTAAATAAAATAGCAAATAATTATACATACACATACCTTCTACCTCTGTGATGTCTTACATTTTAGGAATGGTCTCAGAGCTCCTTAGACACAGGATTAACAACCGCACATACAGATTGTCAATCACATATGAGAGCTCAAAGTCTGAGCCACCAACTCCTGGAATTTTATCCTAAAAACTTAGTCAAACTAACAGATGCCAACACAAGAGCTATGTGATTTGATGTGTCCTGAAGTAAGTTATTTCAAAATACTGAGCAAAAGGAGACTGGCTTCATTCTTACTACAGACTCGCAGGCACTGGAATAGTGCTGCTTGGGATCCCAAACCTTCAATAGAACCAGTATGTTTTACTGAACTTGTTCATGTCAGATCTTTTAGTTTAATCCTAATGAGAAAATTAATCATCCAATTAACTTGTTTGCTTTTTATTTATTTTATATGTTTGAGTGTTTTGCCTGCATGTATGTATGTGCCTGGTGCCCACAGAGGTCAGAAGAGGGTGTCAGATACCCTGTGATTGAAGCTACAGGTGATTATGAGCACCTATTTGGGTGTTGGGCCTGTGCAAGAGCAACTAGTGCTCTTAACTACTGAGCCAACTCTCAGGCCCTCATTCAATGACTTTAAAACTACAGTGTTTCCTGGTTGGGGGACCACATAAGGCTATAAACAAGACCCAACTTGTTAATAATGAGACATAACCTAGGTCTCATTTTGCTGGGTCCCTAGGCCCTACTGGTGTATGGAGAACTCTAACATATTTTCTTCTGTTTTTGTTTGTTGTTTTTATAGACAGAATCTTACACTATAATCTAGGCTGTCCCACACTCACTACCACAGATAGGCCAGGATGATCCTGAATTCCTGTCCATCCTCCTGCCACGGTTTCCTCAGTGTCAGGATTATAGGCATGGGCCACCATGCCCGGATTATTTTCTTCTGAACCAATGGAAGGATAGTTTTTATGCTACAGCATGTGTTCAACCATTCACATTTAGGTTTATTTAAATTGTTTAAACTTAATAAAATGTGTCTGTTAGGAATTTGTAATTAGATCTCTCCATTATCATCCATCTATTCATCTGTCATCTAACTACCTACAGGGTTCCATGAAGTCAGGCCAGTCTCAAGCGCACTATGTAGCTGAGGATCCTTCTGACTCCATTTTCAAGTACTAGGATCATGTGGCTTGTACTACCATGCCCAACTAACTTCATTTAATTGTAAGAACATTTCTAGGTATATCAAGCAGGCAAAGAATAATAAATTACTCACAATTTCAAACACAGTGACTTTGTACAATTACAGGGTTTTCTGGGCCGACTGGCAGACTCTGATGGGATTATGCTATCCAGACACACAAAAAAAATAATTTCAATTAATTAAAATAATTACTTAAAACTAGAAACAACTTCAATCTATAAATTCCTCCTAAAGTAAAACAAACAGATGCATCCATTTCTAGCAAAATTTTACTAGATTGTTCCATTTACAATTTTAAAAATATGATCAACAACTGCTTAAGAATACATGACACACATTCTTTCCTCTAAAAGAACAGAGGTTGAAAATAGCTTCAAAAACTCCTAGGGTTTACTTATGAAAGGAAGGCAGGAAGGAGAAGCTGGTATGTGGAAGGACAGGCCAACAGGGACGGACTGACACCCTCTAACTAACTCCACACTGCTCACAAGCTGCTAGAGCAAAGGCAGCAACCAACAGCTAAACACTGACAAAAAGCCAAAGCTTAACCCAGTGAAAAACAACAGGTAACATCACTTTACAATGTTCAGAGTGAGTGGGAAAACATGGCAAAACTGGCAAAGCCATAGGGCGTCCTTCACTGACGGTCTCCAAACTTGTCCACTTGAAGTATTTCAAAACAGAGTCCTTTAGACAAATACACAGCTTTAAAGGGAAAAGCAAATGCAATATATTTGGAATAAATCTATTAATGCTGCGCTTAAACTGACTTAATAATTCAATTTACATATTTAAAAAGTACTCACCCATTGAATGGAAGCCTTGCCTGTGTCTGGATACCAGATGTTCCAGTAAAATTAGAGTTGCTTGCTATAGATACATATGAAGACTGCTGCAACTATTGGCAAAGAAATAAGTTCATATAAGATTTGCAAAAAGGGATAGCACTCTCAGGCATAACAATGAGTAAGAAGTACGTCTAATCAAAAAAGGAAAAGCAATGGGGAATTTCATATAAGCCTCATGGTGTGTTTCCAAAGACCTCAACCAATACTAGTGAAAATGCATGAATGTTTTACAGCATTGAATGTTACAGATATAAAAAAAAAAATACTTCACAAAAGACTACGTCAGGATTACAGGAAATTCTAGATGAGCATCCTACAAGTACTGAAATAACATCTCCTAACTTATAAGATAGGTACTGTATTATTCATGACATTACAAACAATAAAAAAGGGGCAGTCCATGCACAACTTCTATACTGCAAGTTTGTGTAAGCATACAAAATGTTAAGGTAAAAATACTGAACTTTTTAAAATCGTAGCCACACAAACTATAGTTAACAGCAAAGAACACATGTGGGTTTTCATTGTCTTGTGATTAGAACTCATCAGTTCAACAGTTTGGAACACAGTGCTCACTGGCTCGACCCAGACACAGCAAAGGAAAGCCCCATCTGCATCTGCTTCCTGTCACCAGCACTCCCAACCCAACCTGACAAGAAGTAATGCATGGCTTCCATTCCAAAGACGGGAAGAGAGCAGGAACAAATCACTAAAATATGACATCTTAGGGGTAGAGATGGCTCAGTGGGCAAAGTGCTTGCCATACAAGAGAGAGAATCAAGGCGCACGCCTTTAATCCCAGCACTCAGGAGGCAGAGGCAGGCAGATCTCTGTTGAGTTCAAGGCCAGCCTGGTCTACAGAGCGAGATCCAGGATAGCCTGGGCTACACTGAGAAATGCTGGCGTAGTTTGAATATAATTGGCCCCCATAAGCTCATAAGGAGTGGCATTATTAGAAGGTGTGGCCTTATTGGAAGAAGTGTGTCACTGTGGGGGTGGGCTTTGAGGTCTCCTTTGCTCAAGCTCCACCAGTTCACTTCCTGTTGCCTCTGGATCAAGATGTAGGACTCTCAGTTCCTTCTCTAGCACCAAGTCTGGCTGCAGGCTACCATGTCCCACCATGATGATAATGGACTGAACCTCTCAACTGTAAGCCACCCAATTAAATGTTTTCCTTTATAAGAGTTGCTGTGGTCATGGTGTCTCTTCACAGCAAGAGAACCCTAACTAAGATGGACCCTGTCTCAACAACAACAACAAGAAACAAACAAACAAACAAGAAGAGAGGATCAGAGTTTGGATCCCCAGCACACATGTAAATGCCCAGCAGTTGTGGTGACCCAATTAATTATTGTGCAGGATCCCAGGGGCCAGCTGGCTAGCTAGATTAGGCAATTTGCCACATTCTGAGTTTAAGTCAGAGACCATGCCTCAATATATAAAGTGGAGAGGAATGGAGGAAAACACTAGCCTCTGGCCTGAACAAGTGAGTACACACATGTGATACACATACTTACCTGCAGACATGTGCCCTTCATGCATGCACATACACACCATACTCTGTCTCTCTCTGTCTCTCTCTCTCTCTCTGATATGAAACCTTTGTTTTTTGTTTTTGTTTTATATTTTATTTTTATGTGCATTTGTGTTTTTGCCATGGGTGTCAGGGTCCCCTGAAACTGGAGTTACAGACAGGTGTGAGCTGCCATGTGGGTGATGGGAATTGAACTAGGGTCCTCTGGAAGAAGAGTCATCGCTCATAACCCCTGAGCCATCTCTCCAGCTCCTGAAACCTTTGTTGAAAACAGTAGCTCATGCCTAGCCTCCCAGCACTCTGAAGGTGGAGGCATGGTGAATTCCAGGTCAGCCTAGGCTAGAGTGAGATCCTGTCTCAAAAGAAGTCGCCAAGAAATGTGAATTGCAGCTTATTGTCAAGGGTGTGTGCAGATGAACATTAGTTTGGGCACAGGTTTTCCTAAATCACTGGGATTTGATTTTTAATGTTAACTTTTTTTATTTTTTAAGATTTTCAAGACAGGGTTTCTCTGTGTAGCTCTGGCCATACTGGAACTTGCTCTCTAGACCAAGCTAGCCTGAACTCACAGAGATCCTCCTGCCTCTGCCTCCCGAGTGTTGGGACTCAAAGCATGCACCACCACCACCCAGCTTAATGTCAACTAGCTTTCTAATCTATAGTCTTGCCCTCTCAAGCTATTTCAAATTACCCAACTTTTAATGATTTATTTTATTTTATGCACATTGATGTTTTGCCTGCATGTGCGTCTGTGTGAGGGTGTCAGACCCCCTAGAACTGGAGTTACAGACAGTTGTGAGTTGCCATGTGGGTGCTGGGAATTGAACCTGGGACCTCTGGAAGAACAGCCAGTGCTCTTAACCACTGAGCCATCTCTCCAGTCCCAAATTGCCCAATCTTATTTGTGCTGTATATTTCTAAATTCTAAACAAAGGACTGAACTCAAATGTTCAGTGAATATTTCCACTTTTAGGAAACAGAGCTGACGTTTATGTTAGCCTTACAACACAGCAGAGCTGGACACGCCAACGCCAGCCGGCAGTTCTGAAGCCTTAGTCCCCCCA
Source organism: Peromyscus californicus insignis (assembly GCF_007827085.1). Taxonomy (NCBI): domain Eukaryota; kingdom Metazoa; phylum Chordata; class Mammalia; order Rodentia; family Cricetidae; genus Peromyscus; species Peromyscus californicus. Next base: position 90,815,645 of record NW_026294424.1, read on the forward strand.
CTCCACGTACCTGAGTAACATACTGAGCTGGAAGCACCGCATAGCCCACATTCCCTGTTCCTGGAGCCGGTGCCAGCACAGTGCCTGGTGGCAGGTTAGTGAGGTTGGGCTGGATCTGAGGCAGTGGAGTGGCAGGCATGATAAGCCGTTGCTGTGGCTGGTTAGTAGTTACAATTTGTGAAGTTGAATTGATTGGTTTTGGAACAACCTAAAAATTTTAAAAAATTTAAAAAAGGTAAATTTGTGATTAAATAATAAAAAACATCAATTAAGCTGCTCAATTCAGTATAAAACTCCTACACATAAATCTTTTTTTTCCCTCTATGTAGCCTGCTGGCCTAGACCTCCTTTTGTAGACCAGGCTGGCCTTGAACAGGCAGAAACCCTCCTGCCTCTGCCTCCTGGGTACTAGGATTAAAAGCATGTGACCCCATGTCCAGCCTCTTATAACCAAATCTGAACTTTGAACTTTAAACTCCAATTGCCCTTTGAGAACAACTGAGAAACTGTGCAGTCCTCACCTGTTTAACGGCCTGAGTAGGGACGAATGGAACTGACATCCGGACGGGGGTAGTGTTAACAACCACTGGTTTTGCTTTTTAAAAGGGGAAGAAAAAAAGAACAGTTTATTTACAAAAACAGTACTCAAAACACTGAAGAATAATTCTCCTTCAAGACATGCTTAAGAAACAGTTTAAAGCATTCCACTTGATTCTCATTTTGCGAAATCTTTAATCAAGCTAGCTAACCAAGCCTTGGGAGGCAGAGGCAGGTGGATCTCTGTGAATTGGAGGCTAGCCAGGTCTACATAATGAGTTCCAGGCCAGCCAGGGCTACATAGAGAGACCTAGTCTCAAACAAAAACCAAAACAAACAAAAAAGGGAGTTCCCTTTCCAAGTTGCTTACTCTAAGGTGAGTAATCCACCCAGCTGAGGGACTATGCACTGAAACTCCTTCTGCCTGTGCTCATCACACAAGCAAATATCTGCCATTTACAAATTCAGCTAAGTACACCGTTCCATGCTACTATTCCTAATTTCTGTGTTTGAATTCAAGCTAGAGAAAAGATCATATTTGTGCAACTCAGTATTTAAAATCGACAACAGGGCAAAAAGGTTAAGAACCTGAGTTCTTGAGCTGGCAAAATGGCTCAGCAGGTAAAGACTGAGTTCAGTCCCTGGAACCCATATGATGGAGGGGAAGAACCAACTCCTACAACTCTGACACATCCATGTGTGCATATGCCATGCACTCATGCACACACATATACGTGCATGAGCACACCTGCACATACAACACACTCATGCACCAATAAGCATATAGGCACACACAACATTCATGAACACATTCATTCACATACACTCACGTGTACACACAAACATATATACATGCATACATGAGTATAACTACTCATACACACACTCAAATATATGCATACACACTCACAGGAATGTATACACACATACATTAGTAATTAGAAAAGAGTAAGTTCTAAAGTCAGAGGATCCAGTGGGTCGAACCCCAGTTCTTCCACTTTTAACTGTGTGGTCTCTTTGCCTGTGATTTTGAATGTAACTATCCAGACAGGGTATAAGGATTAAAGACATTAATTCATTAAAGAGGACTAAAATAGTTTCCACCAAATAGCAAGTGTCCATAAACGTCAGTTATCAACACTACTACTAAATAAATAACCACTGCTACTAAATAAATAATATTCTGGCCAATGCTCCCCAGGATACTAAAATATAAAGCATTTGTTCTTAGTATCATATTGTTGAACAGATTAAGCAAGCACCCCAAAGAAAAGAGAAACTACTTAAAATTTCTTTAGATTTATCTTATGTATATCAGTGTTTTGCCTGCCTGCCTGCCTGCATTTATGTCTGTGTACCACATGCATGTCTGGTTCTAATAGTGTGTCAAATCCCATCGAAGTGGAATTACAGACGATTGTTGAGCTGCCATATAGGTGCTGGAAACTGAACCCAGGTCCTCTGCAAGGGCAGCATTGCTATCTGGACTGTTGAGTCACCTCTCCAGACCCACAGGAAAACAGAAATCATAATCATACAAGTACTTTATAGGGACTGAGCAGGTTATGAGTGAGTGTGTGTGTGTGTGTGTGAATGTGAATAATTAAAGAAATAGAGTGCTGTGGAATATTGTTCTGTATGCTGTGAATATGTGTTGCTCTGATTGGTTGATAAATAAAACGCTGATTGGCCAGTAGCCAGGCAGGAAGTATAGGCCAGATAAGCAGACAAGGAGAATTCTGGGAAGAGGAAGTCAGAGTCAGGAGTTGCCAACCAGACAAAGAGGAAGCAATACGACAAGGCAGAACTGAGAAAAGGTACCAAACCATGTGGCTAAACATAGTTAAGAATTATGGGTTAATTTAAGTGTAAGAGCTAGTCAGTAATAAGCCTAAGCAAATAGCCAAGCAGTTATAAATAATATAAGCTTCTGCGTGATCATTTTAAAAGCGGGCCAAGGGACTGCGGGGGCCTGGTGGGACTGGAGAAAACTTCTGGATGTTTCTGTCATAACTCACATTTTTTGGAAGTCACTTGTTTGCATTTCCTTTTTACTCAGTTAATATTATTTCCTTCTCGTGTCTCTGAAGGAGTTTAAGATTAGATAGTTATAGTTATAGATTTCCTTGTTAAGAAATTCAGAAAAGAAGCCGGGCAGTGGTGACGCACGCCTTTAATCCCAGCACTCGGGAGGCAGAGCCAGGCGGATCTCTGTGAGTTCGAGGCCAGCCTGGTCTCCAAAGCAAGTTCCAGGAAAGGCGCAAAGCTACACAGAGAAACCCTGTCTCGAAAAACCAAAAAAAAAAAAAAAAAAAAAAAAAAGAAATTCAGAAAAGAAACTCACTAAGAGGTGTTAAGTGTATAAGTGTGAAAGACATCATAAGAGAGTTTTCTGCTGGTAATACAAGATAGGATAGAAACTGAATTAGGTACCTTTTGGACTCACCAAAATAGGATAGACAATGGAATATTTTCTCTGAATTTGTCAAATGCAAATGGACTGGACATTGTTGATGTATTTATTGTTTGTATGTATTGTATATAGTTATTGTACTTTTTGTATATAGTTTTTCTTAGTTATAACTTTTTAAAAATTTTTTATTAGACAAAAAGAGGGAAATTTGGTGATATTTTATTTGTGCTGAAATGTGGTGATATTTTATTTGTGCTTTAGTAAATAAAGTTTGCCTAGAGATCAGAGGAAAAAGCCAGCCACAATACAGAAGTCAGGCAATGTTAGCACACAACTTTAATCCTATCACTTAGCAGGCAGGATCTCTTTATGTTCAAGCCCACACTGGAAACAGAGCCAGGTGTGGTGGCACATGCCTTAAATTCAAAACTAGTTAACCATGGAGGTCTGGAGGTCTGTACAGACAGACAGGAATTAACAGAGCTGGGTAGGAAGAGGAAGTGACGTAGCTGAACGGAGAGAGCAAATCAGATGACAGAACAGCAAGGCCTATGTGTATGGGTAGACAGGAAGTCGTGGCATTTGGAAGCTGCAGAATTGGTGAGGTAAGGTTGGCTGGTGGCTTTCCCTATTTCCCTGACCTCTTTAAGGTTTTCACCTCTATATTTGACTCCGTGTTTTTTATTTAATAAGACTATTTAGACATTCGTCTACAATAGAGTCATTGAAGTTGAGAGAAAGCAAAGAGGGGATGCATGGGAAGGGATGGAGGGAGGAAAAGGAAGAAGTAAAATGATGTAATTATATTTAAAATTCAAGAAATAAAAAAACTACTACTAAGAAAGTAAACTGCCTTGAGATTTCAAAGAAACGAAAAACAAATATACACCTTCGTTGGCAGAAAATGGGAATGCGGGAAGAGTACGAGAAGGACGCCAGGAGAGGCCCCGCCATGAGGCAGTAGTGGAGGCAGCTACGGACTGTGGCAGGGCTTCTGCAGACACAGCCTGAGAAGTGGCAGCCACAAAGCACACTCAAATACACGTCAGTAAAAACACCAGTCTGGGCGTACTTTAGGGTTGAAGTAGACACAGAGGACACGGGGCAGGATGCTGAGGAACCTTGAATACTAAGGTAGAGTAAGTGTATACTTATTTTGTGTTTTGTTTGTTTGTTTGTTTTTGAGAGAGAAGGTCTCTCTATGTAGTTCTAGCTGTCCTGGACCTTGCTATGTAGACCAGACTGGTATCGAACTCACAGAGATCCACCTGCCTCTGCTTCCTGGAGTGCTGGGATTAAAGGCATGCACCACCACCACCCGGCAAGGGCTTGTTTTCTTAAATTTAATTTTAATTTTTGAGACAGGGTCTCACCATATAGCTCTGACTGGACTGGAACTTGCTATATAGACAAGGCTGGCCTTGAACTCAGAGAAATCTGCCTACCTCTGCCTACCCCAGTGCTAAGATTACAGGCATGAGCCATCATGCCCACTCTTATTCTATATTTTTAGTTCTATAGGCAATGAGAAGTTTCTAGGGACTCTGAGGTACCTAAATATTATTAAAACGGCACAAAGGAAAATGTATTTGGCAGCAGTGTGTGAGAAACAAAACAGCCAACTCAAGCTGCAAGAACCAAGACAAAGCAGAAGAGCGCAGGCATGAAGGAGTGGGTGCTGCCCCGGGGGTTAGAGTGCATGCCAGAGACCTGGGGGAGGGGAAAGGAAATGACCACCCCAGCCCAGTGCCAGGAACAGGGTGGAAGGGAAGAAAAGGCTGGTCACTGCCGAGCTACCCGAACAAGGGTGGCTGCTAGACTAAACTCTCGAGGTGCGCTGTCTTGCAGAGGCCAGAAACCTGATGTAGAGAAACGCTGGAAAAACTCGGGAAACAGGCTGGCAACGGACCAAAGAACTTGGTCCAGGGCCAATTAGGTATAATTATGAAAAACGCTTACCACCATTTCCAGAGCCTTGAAGGGGGTGGGAGTAAGAAGACAGGAAGGATGTCACCTGGGGTTTCATTTATGCAAGAGTAAAGCTTGGAGCCTGGTCTCAGAGACTGTACAGGGAAACAACTGTTTTAACAATAGATGAAAAAGCCTTCTTTGTATAAAAGGCCATCATGATAGCAATGGAATTCTCTCTTCTTGACTCTGATGGAGACCAGCAGGACAGCAGCTAAAGGCAGAGACACTGATGGCCCTGGAAGACAGCTCTAAGGGGAGCAGGCTGGTACAAGGCACACTAGGGAGCACACGCTAGGGAGCACACACCAGTGCCACGGTGAGCATGACCACACAACTCTGCCTGGCTTGGGACGGCCAGCTCAGTGGGGAAAGCACTTGCCTCCTAAGCATGAGCCCCACACACCCACAAAGAGCCAGATGCTGTACAGTGCCTAATTCCAGCACTCCTGTAGTGGGATGGGAGGTGAGACGGGAATCCTGGAAGCTCAAGGAGTGGGCCAGCCTGGTGTACTGAGCAGGAGACAACAGGAGTTCTCAACAGGGTGAGAAATGACACGAAGTCTGTCCTCTGACCTCCAGATGTGCTGTGACAAGTGTAAGCCTGAACTCACAAGTGTGTGCACACACAAAGATAAAATAAAAGAGAATTTGAAAGTATATATAAAATATTTCAATAAAGTTACAATAAAAATGCATAAGCAGTATGCAGTGGTTTGAATAAGAATGGCCCCTGGGCTCGTGTCTGAATGCTTGGCCACTGGGGATGGAACTCTTTGAAAGGACACAGCCCTCAACTACTTCTCCAGCACGACGCCTGCCATACCTGCTTGCCATGCTCTCACCATGATGATAATGCACTAACCCTCCAAAACTGTAAGCCAGCCCCAAATATTTTCCTTTACAAGAGTCACCATGGTCATGGTGTCTCTTCACAGCAGAACAGTGACTAAACACAGTGCAGTGACATTGGATTTGAAGTTATTTCTGAGTTTGATTCTCCTCAGTTACACCAAAGGATGAATAAAGTTATAAAAAGCCATTACAGATGAGCGCTAGCAATACTGGATTTAAAAGAAAGTTCAAATATACACTTGACCCTAGCACCTGCTCTTTGGACAGAGGAGAAAATGGTCACCCTCCTGTGAGCACATAGAGCAAGCAGCATGAATAGGATAATCCCCTGGTGCTCAGAAAAATAATACTGAAGGGTTGTGACCTGCCCAGTCCCATCAATATGGAGTTGTCTTCACCTCCTCCCCTCATGCACACACAAATGTGTGCTGCACACAGCCTCCTGGAAAACTTAGGTACCCACATTTACAATAATGTACCTAATGAACTAGAGTACCTTCTTGGCTCATCTATTTCAACTTGCTATTCCTATAAAATACTACATAATACAAATATATAGATCTTCTATGTAAAGACAGAAAAGAAAAATACAGGTGCCTATGAGAGAAACTGCATACACAGAATACGTATGTGGATGGGTTGGAAGAGGGCAGAGTAGGGTGGAGGAGGCAGGAGGGAGGCAAAGAGGTTTGGAAGCAGGAGTCAGTCAGAGACTGTAAGGAGGACAAGAAAACGGAGTAGAGAGATGCAGAAAGAGATGGAAGCTGGAAGGAATAAACACATTAGAATTGTCCAATTCCACTCCTCTCCCTTCCCGTATCTACAGTTCACTATTTTTACTCTACCAATGAATAAAACAAGCTAGTGTTACACTGGGAATGGAGTCATGGCACACTATACACAAGCAAACGCCCATAAAATACAACTGATTTATATCACTATGACATATACGTAGATTGGATCCATCCCTACTAAGTGTAAGTATTGAAAATAAAAAAAAATGACTCTTTTAGTTCATGATATGGAAGTTTCATTTTCCTTTTCATTAAGAATGCTCTGATAGGAGCTGGAGAGATGGCTCAGCGGTTAAGAGCAGTGGCTGCTCTTCCAGAGGTCCTGAGTTCAATTCCCAGCAACCACATGGTGGCTCACAACCATCTGTAATGAGATATGGTGCCCTCTTCTGGCATGCAGGGATATATGCAGAGAGAGCACTGATACATAATCAACAAACAAACAAACAAGTGAAGAGGAATGCTATGACAGGACCAGGGAGATGGCTCAGGGGGTGAAGGTGCTTGCCACCATGCTTAAAGACCTGAGTTTGATCCCTGGGACTCACATAATGAAGGAGAGAACCAGCTTCCCCAAGAGAACCTCCACATGAGTGCAACACACTTGACCCACCCTCCACAGGGAACTCAAAATAAATAACTATCTGGTATTTGATTCTTGCATTTATCTCTGCACTGGGTTTTGTGGTGTTGGGATCGGGCCTAAAGCCCTCCTTACATATATTAGGCAAGCACTCCAGCACTGACCCACATCCTCATCTCTTCAACTTGACATTGTTGAACATAAAGCACTTTTCCAAAGAAAAACAGGCTCTAAGCTCTAAGTTATTCTGAACCTTCCATTCTGCTCAACTTTTGAAAAGTAGCCAAGCATGAGAACAGTTACGTGTGTGCCTATGTATCAGGTAACAGGAATGCTTGTCTGTTGGCAGAGTCTTATTGCAGGGTGGCCTTGAAACTGCCACATAAATGAGGACCTTGAACTTCTGCTCCTTCTGCACCCACCTCCCAAGTGCTGGGCTGACAAGGCGTGTACAGCCACACCCAGTCTGTGGTGTTACAGCAAACCTAGGCTCTGTGCATGCAAGGCAAGTACTCTATCAGCTGATTGGTAGAGTGCCAATGATAATCTTAAAGTAAGTACTATTCAAAAAAGGATTAAGCTAACTGTTACATTCTTTTTTTGTTTTGTTTTTTCGAGACAGGGTTTCTCTGTGTAGTTTTGGTGTCTGTCCTGGAACTCACTCTGTAGACCAGGCTGGCCTCGAACTCACAGAGATCCGCCTGGCTCTGCCTGCCGAGTGCTGGGATTAAAGGCGTGTGCCAATGCCCGGCCACATTCTTATTTATACACTGATCACTTGTCATGTCAACTGACCCAAGCTTTAGCAAAGAGCTGTCTAGTTCAGAGAGTAAACAAAGCTATCCCATTGACATAAATAGTGGGTTAATTAGCAGTAAAATAGCTACTCAGTTAATGAATACTCATGATTATCTGGTATTATAGCAACTAACTTCTCCCGGAATGAAACAGTAGTTACATACAACTATGCTCTTACTTCACTGTCTTCTGTAACCACTGCTTGTTCATATTTTGGAGGAAATGCCAGATGTAAAAACAGAAGCAATGTTCTTTCACAGTGTTCAAAGCATTTATTGCTGTTAAAAGAAACATGGTCACAAACCTTGCTGAAGAGGCTGAGTGTTTACACTGGGATTCTGACTAGCTGGCTGGGCTGAACTACTGGCTGTTGTGGCGGTAACAAGTCGGACATAATGAAACTTGCTTCCAGGTACTTGGATCTGCTGGACATTGGGAGCAGTTGCCAGAGGAATGATGGTCTTAAACTGTGATGTGTTCATCCCTCCAACAGTGATGGTCTGCACAGCTGATTTCACTGCCTGTCAGATAATACAGAACAACATGTCTACCATTAACCTGTTAACTTACGACAGTCACTAAGGTAACAGAGTGTGCTCTTAAGTCTCAACAACTTGTTCAGAAAGAAATGAAAAAGAACATTCAGTTGGAGCTGGAGAGATGACAGCTCAGGTGATAAGCACTCTCTAGAGGACCAGAGTTTGGTCTCCAGGTTCAATGGGAGGCAGCTCACAATTACCTGCTACTCAATTTCCAGGGGATCCAATGCACTCTTCTACCTCCCCAGGCACCTGCACTCATATGCGCGCACACATACACATACACACACACACACACACACACACACACACACACACACACACACTTTAAAATTAAATCTTAAAAAATTCAGAAGAATTTGAAGAAGAGCAGGGAGGGAGATATGGGAGAGCTTAGAGAAAGATAAGAGAAAAACATTGTAATTATATTATAATCTCAAAAATAAAAAAATTTAAAAACTGAAAAAAAATGCAAGAATGCACACAATTTTGTTGCTATTAGGTAACATTTATGACAAAGTTATCTTTTTTTGACTCTCAGAATTAGAAAGAGAATACAGATGTTTTTACCAAATAAACTAACTATATATATATTTTTTAATATGTTCTAAAGAAGGACCATTCTGTTCCTGTGGTGGTATTTTACTTGTACTGAAATGTGATTTTAACTGTATGTTAATAAATAAAGTTGCCTGGGGGTCAGAGCTATTAGAGCCATAGCAAGAGCGTGGCGGTGGTGGCGCACGCCTTTAATCCCAGCACTTGGTAGAGAGAGCTAGGTAGATCTCTTTGTGTTCAAGGATACAGCCAACATTGGAGAAACACGCCTTTAATCTCAATACCATAGAGGACCTGGAGGGCTGTACATACAGGCAGTGACGAAGCAGTCATGTGTTTGGGTTTACAACCAATAAGAAGGCAGAACAGACAGTCTATATAAAGATGAACAGACAGGAAGTAGGCCCTCTTCGGAGAGCTCTCTTGGCTGAAGCAGGAAGGGTAAGGCTCTTAGTTCTGACTTCTTGGCTTTCTTCTCTGAATTGGCTCTGTGTTTCTTATTTAATAAGACGGTTGGTTACATCTACATTTTCCTGTATCAAGTTTAGTTGATTTTGAAAGGCTACAACATCCACCACCCTGCTACACAAACCTATGGACATGATGCCAAATACAGTTCAAAATTATTTCAACTAATGGTTGTCTAGAGAAACTAACCAATTTTGGGCATAACAAATCTGAATCAAATTTTAAAAATCATTTTAATAATTTTCTCTACCAGATAGTAAGCTGAGACCTCCTGAGAAGCAAATGAAATTTCAGAAGCAGCCCAGAAAACAACTAGTCTCATGAGATGTCCCTAATTTACGTGTGACTCATGTTTAACACACTGTCCACACAAGCCAAGGTGAACTGGGTGTGGGTGGTGGACATTTGGCAACCTCAGCAGTGAAGAAGCTGAGGCCAGATGGTGAGTTTGTCAAGGCTGCTGCGGTGACACATTGAAACCCTACTTAAAACAATAAATAAATGAAATAAAGGCAGTTTAATCTCTTGTAATATATTAGCTCATAAAAGATTACATATACCCCTAGTTAGTCTACAGAAAGACCTCACACAGACAACTACCAGATGACAATCTAAATTCACTTATTCACACTTTTTTCTATCTCATAGGGCAGAGCTCAGTAGTCGAGTGCTTGTTTAGTATTTAAGGGACCTCAAGCTTAATTCACAGCACTGCAAAACAAAACAAATTTTTAAAAATGGGGGTGGAGATAACTAAGTCATAGGCACTTTCTATTTTTTTTTTTCCCTCTGAGTGATGCTGCAGAGTGTCTTCCAATCACCAGCTACTGAGCATACTGGGAATGGAATGGGTACCTCTGCTAAGCTTGCTCCCCCTCCCGCTTCTGAAGCTGGCGGAATACTAGCCACTCTCCAGATGCAATCTCAACAGGCCAGCACTTGCAGAGTACCTGGCTCACAACTCTCCTTTATAATTCCAGGTCCAGGGAATCTGAGGCCCTCTTCTGGTTTCTGTGGGTACCAGGTATATACACAGTGCACAGACATACAGAAAGGCAAAACTCTCATACACATAAAAAGAAAATGTTAAAAACAGAAACTCAGACCTTTTAATTGTTAAACTTTTTCTTTATCTTAAGCTTGAAGCTACCACTCTTATAAGCTATACCTAACTGGTTTTCAACTGCCTAAGTTGGATCTGACTACATTTTAAATCAGTATACAAATCTGTCTCCATTTTTAAAATACATATCTATTGTTATTGTATATGTGTGGTTATGATGTGTCTGTCTGAGTGAGGACAGACACATCTGTGCCCTGACATGGATCTGGGGGTCAGAGATAAGAGGGTTCAAGTCAGTTCTCTTCCTGGTGATCAACTCAGGTTGCAAGGCCTGCGCAGCCAGCACTTTAAGCCACTAAGCCATCGCTGGCCCAAGTCATTTACATGTCATACATACAGTCACATATTTCATAAATCAGTCACTGTAGTCTCCTTTCAAATAATTCAACCTTTTTTTGTTTCTCTCTCTCCTTTTTTGTCTTCTTTGGGGCTAAATATTTTATGAGCTTTGGGAATGTTGCTCAGTGCTACAGTCCTTACTTGCCTGGTATGTACAAGGCCTAGACTTGATCCTGACATCTCACACAGAAATGTCTTACGGTACTAGTTTTGCACATCTACAAACTTACTTTTACTAACCTATTTTCTCTATGTTTCTTACTTTACCTTTTGCCTCAAGAATTCACTGCGGGATTTCCTTAAATGTGGGTCTATTGACAGGAAATTCAAAAAGGAAGGAAGGAGCTTTGTTCTTAATATGCATCTAAACTACTGAATTCTTAATCTCAGTTTAAAATTTTTTGTTTGAAGCTCTTCCTATCAGGTCTAAGGATATAGTTCAATGGCCAAGGACTTGCTGAACAAAAGTGAAGCTCCCAGCAAACTGTCCTGATTTCCATGCACACTCCAACACAAACACAAGCACACACACACACACACACACACACACACACACACACACACACACACACACAAAATACATTGTAATAAAAATTAAAACAAAACACCAACAAAAAACAAAATACAAATTCAGAGAACTCAAAGGATCCTACTCTAGTTCACTCTTACTAGGCTTATAGCAGATGACAAGGAAAATAACATCCTTTCTCTTCAAATTACATTCATTACCATCACTCATTTACATAGAGGCTTCACAGCATAAGTAACCAACTTTGGGGCCACTTCTCAAAATCTGTGTTAACTTTCAGCTTTGCAGCACCATCACCGCTCAGATCACTTCCTGCCAGATGTTTGTAGAACATCCAGAATTGGTTTCAGGAGCCTTTGTTTGCCCCAGTCTGCCAGTCAGACACTAAGTGACTAGCATTCTCTCTGACTTTAGCACCTCACTGCAGGAGCATGCCACCTTCTAATTAGGAATGCAACTAGTTCTAAATTTGCTTTGTTTTGTAGATTATTCCTCATCTGACCCTGTTTATTTTCTCTCCATTCCAAGCCATTACCAACTCTAATCACAGTGGTTGTAACATGTTCATCATCTCCAGTCCTGTGCTCTTGTGGCTGACATCTATCCCAGAAACACGTCTATACGAAAACATAGCTCAGGGCAATGTTCCCATTCTGGGATACATTCTCCAATGCTCCCAATTGGAGCTGATGCACCATTGGAGTTGGTGCTCTTGTTCCACTATGTGGGTCCCAAAAACCAAACTCAGGTCCTCAGGCTTGGCAGGAAGAGCCTTTCTCTGCCGAGCCATCTACCCACCCCTTCTATCTTTTCTTGATTTTGAAATTTTAAGTTTGTACAATTATTTGGCTCATTTTTAAAATAATGTTTTCTTTATCCTACATAGAACTTTAGGTTTCATATATCCACGTTTCCCCTAAAAAGAATACTGCCGTAACATGCAGTAGGCATTCGATATATACTTCTAAGTGGTGAATGAACACTAGGACTTAACCTATCTCTTTTTCTTTAATTTTCACATCTTCTTTCCTTGTATTGGAAAACTAGTTGTGGGTGCTAAAGAGATGGCTCAGCAGCAAAGAGCACTGTCTGCTCTTGAGGAAAACCTGGGTTCTGTTCCCTGAACTCACAGCAGCTCCCAATCCATACTCCAACTCCAGGGAATCCATCTTAGTTAGGGTTTCTACTGTTGTGATAAAACACTATAACCAAAGCAACTGGAGGAGGAAAGAGTTTGCTTCATCTTACAGCTACACATCACAGTCCACCAACAAAGGAAGAATGGCAGGAACTCAAGGCAGGAATCTGGAGGCAGGAACTGAAGCAAAGGCCATGGAGGAATATTGTGGAATACTAATTTGTGTTACATTTGTTTATGCCGTGGAACGTTTGTTTAATGATGCAAAGATGTGTTGCAATCTTTTTTTTTGGTTTTCCAAGACAGGGTTTCTCTGTGTAGTTTTGGTGCCTGTCCTGGATCTCACTCTATAGACCACCTGGCCTCGAACTCAGAGACTTGTCTGCTTCTGCCTCCTGAGTACTGGGATTAAAGGTGTGTGCCACCGCCGTTCAGCAAGTTGCATTCTTTTATGTTGCATTTGTTTAACTCTGTGAAGCTATGTTACTTTGCCTGTCTGAAATACCTGATTGGTCTAATTAATAAATAGCTGAACAGCCAATAGCAAGGCAAAAGAATATATAGGCAAAGAGAATATATAGGAGGAGAAATCTGGGAAGAGAAGATCGAAGGAGTGAGAAAAGGAGAAGAGAGGACACCAGGGGCCAGTCACCCAGCCACCCAGCAAGGCACAGAGTAAGAAGTAAAGAAAGGTATATAGAATAGAGAAAGGTAAAAGCCCAGAGGCAAAAGGGAGATATAATAATTTAAGAAAAGCTGGCTAGCAACAAGCCAAGCTAAGGCCGGGCATTCATAAGAAAGAATAAGTCTCTGTGTGTGATTATTTGGGAGCTGGGTGGCAGGCCCCCCAAAGAGTAAAAACAACTAACAACAGAGGAGTGCTGCTTACTGGCTTGCTCCTCATGGCTTGCTCAGCCTGCTTTCTTCCTTTATTTTTCTTAAATTTCCTTTTATTGAAAATATTTTTTCTCACATAATATATTTTGGTTATGGTTTCCCCTTCCTCTACTCCCAGTTTCTCCCCATCTCCCTTCCATCTGGATCTACCTCCTATCTATCTCTCATTTAAAAAGAAAGGCTTCTAAGAGATTAAAATATAACATAGTAAAATATAATTAAGATAAAACATAAAAAATCATATTGGTGTTAAACAAGACAAACAGAAGGAAAAGAGCCCAAGAGAAAGCACAAGAATCAGAGACCCACTCCTTCTCACACTCAGGAATCCCATAAAAACACTAAACTGGAAGCCATAAAACATATGCAGAGGACCTGGCACAGACCTGTGCAGGCCCTGTGCATGTTGCCTCAGTCTCTGTGAGTTCATATGAGCTTTGTTCATGTTGATTTAGAGGGCCTTGTTCTCCTGAAGTCCTCCATCCCATCTCTGGCTCTTACACTCTTCCTGCCTCCTCTTCCATGTGGTTCCCTGAGCCCTGAGGGGAGGGATTTGATGGAGTCATGCCATTTAGGGATGAGTGTAATGTCTGTCTGCGAGTCTCTGTATTTGCTCCCATCTGTTGCAGGAGGAAGCTTCTCTGATGATATCAGCCTGCTTTCTTAAACTACCCAGGAGCATCTGCCCAGGAGTGGCATTGCCCCAGGGAGCAAGGTCTCCCACACCAATCATTAAAGAAAAGCAAGAAAGAAAAGAAAAAGGAAAAAGAAAATGCCTTACAGACTTGCCTACATGCCAGTCTTACAAAGGCATTTTCTCAATTAAGATTCCCTCTTCCCAGATCTGTCTAGATTCGTGTCAAGTTGACAAAATCAGCCAGCATAGGATCCAACACCCTATTCTGAGCTCTGAGAGCACCAGACATACAGATACATAAATGCAGGCAAAACATCACAAACATAAAATAAGATAAACGAACCTAAAATAAAATTTCATAAATAATATGTTTAGTTTAGAAATGGCAATTATTAAAGTGTATAAACAAGCCAACTGCAATATACTCTAGCAAACAAACACTCTGGGCTAAGAATTCCATTTGCTTCTTTAGTCAGTATCTCTCCCTCTTTCCCTGTACCTCTGCATCAATTACTCTAACCACAACGTCAATACTTTCAAGACTCATTGCTTTACTTGCATTCAGTTTTGTCACCTACCTACCGCAAGCTCTTCAGTGGCTCCCATGGTGTCAGCAGAGGGCACACAAAACCGCAGACCTCGACAGCCACTGACAACTAAGCATGACAATTCCTTATAATAGGAAGCCCTTATCATTGTTTAACCTCCCAGCTAACCTCTGCTTAGCTAAGGACAATTACCCATGTGAATGTAGCACTTTAGTGTAAAAAATACAAATAATTATAATATTAAAGACCACTCGTTGCTTACTAAAAATCTGTACTTCTGCTTTTTAAGCGTAAAGTCAGACATATCTTCGTTCCTCTTGGCATAAAATAAAGTGATACAACTGAATTTTACCCAGTAAAGTGCTTACTCTCTGGTGTGCTCTGTAAAAGCCTCCCTCATGTGCCTTTTTTTCTGTGTCTTCTCTTTCAGCCCAGTGGAAGACTGAAGCTTTACTCAGCCAATTGTAAATTCCAGCCTAATGCCATCTTCTAGTCTATTAAATAGTAGCCTGTGAAAATAAATGGTTATATCATTTTTGAAAGTGCATTCCATTAAACCTAAGAGCCATCTTCCTCCACCCCTTCTCTGACAAAGGTTTCAATAGTTGCCCAGACTGGCCCTGAATGCAGGATCCTCGCGCCTCAATTTTCCAGGAGCATCAGGGTAACTGTGTTGGTATCGTAAGATATTGTTGATAATTAACTGATTATCCACTGTATTCTTTGAAACACAGACTATGTATAGCAGTGAAAATTTTGTATTTTGTCTTTTCTTTTATAAACTTGTATTTGAATTCCATAGCATCTAAATTTTTACTGTACCCAGGCAAAGAGGGTGATGCCTTTAATCCCGGCACTGGAAGCAAAAGCAGGGAGCCTGAGTTCAAGGCCAGTGTGGTTTCATGTATAGCTAGTTTCAGGACAGCCATACATGTTTCAAGGGCAGACAGACACACACACACACAGAGAAAGAGAGAGAAACAAAGACAAAGAGAGAGAGAGAGACTGTTACATTTATACTCTTGAAATTCTTCTATAATACTTCTATACCTTCTTTGTTTTTTAGATGAGTCTTAATTGTAGCCCTGGCTAACCTGGCCTTGATGTTGTGGCAATCCTCCTGCCGCCTCCCAGGTACTAGAATGCAATTTTGTGTTGTTTTTTTTTATGTAGTTATTTATGTGTGTGATGTATGCACACGTGTAGATACCATTGCACTAGTATGGAGGGCAGAGGACAACCTGCAGAAGTCAGTTCTCCTCTTCTCCCATGTGGGTCCTGAAGAACAAACTCAGGCTACCAGGCTTGCATCAACGACTTCTACCTGCTAGACCATTACCCTATGGATGCAAGATTTACTTATTTATTTAGAGACAAGGTTTCTCTATGGAGCCTCTCTGGCTGGCCTTAAACTCACTCTGTAGACCAGGCTGGCCTCACACTCACAGAGCTCGCCCTGCTCTGCCTCTAGAACTCGGGGGTTAAAGATATGCACCACCATGCCAGATACAATTTGTAACAGCATACATACTCTCTGTATTTCTTTTTCTGACTTTTGATAAGCTAACGATGAAATAATTTCAAAATAGTTTGTTAAAATCAAAACAAGTTTTACTGTAAGCTTAATGGTAACCATAAAGAAATACTTTTCAATAGAGACCAAAATAATCTGGAATCAAAACACATTACTACAGTAAATTACTTAACCATAAAGGAAGAGTGTAGGAGAGGGAGAAAGAATAATAAAACAACAAAATGCCAGGCAATGGTGGTGCACGCCTTTAATCCCAGCACTCAGAAGGCAGAGATGGGCGGATCTCTGTGAGTTTGAGGCCAGCCTGGTCTACAAAGTGAGTTCCAGGACAGCCAGAGATACACAGAGAAACCCTGTCTCGAAAAACCAAAGAAAAAAAGAGAAAGAGAAAACACATTACCTGCATGTACTAACCTTAAATGTGAAATTCTCCTATTAAAGACACACCAACTAACTCGATGAAAAAACAAGGCCCAACCACACGTTGTTGTAAGAAACTAACTTCACTTCTAACACAAAAGAACACAAAGAGGCAGAATAGGAGTATTCCAAGCAAACAATCCAAAAGAAGTGGGAATGGCTATATTTATGTGAAGTAAAACAGATTTCAATTCACAAACAGTAAGGAGCACTAAGGAAGACCGCTGTCTGACAACCAAACCGTCAGAAGGATAACGAGGCAATCAGGAAAAAGGGACAACTGTAGCTATACACAGATACAGTGTCAGAGCAGGAAGGGACAGACTGCCCAGTCCCAGTGAGGACCCCAACACCCCAGTGCAGCAACACCATCCAGACAGAAACCAAGAGAAACATCGCTCAAGCTGCAGCCTAGACCAAATGACCTAAAAAACACCAACACAACATTCCATCCAATCCTTACAAATTATACTTTTTTTTCATTATCATGTGCAACATTTTCCAAGACACATCATATAGTCATGGAAAAAAGCTCAACAAAATTTGAATCCTGAAATCATACCTCATGTCTTTTCCAATCTCAATGCAACAAGACTAGAAATCGGTACGATAATAAAACTTTGAAAATCATATAAATACATGAAAAGCAATCTCTTTATTTTCTTTTTTGAGATGGTCTTATACTTAGCCCAGGCTGGCCTTGAAGTCTCCATCCTTCTGCCTCAGCCTCTCAAGTACAGGGATTACAGGTGTGTACCACCACATCATCCTAGTTACTCTGAAATAACCAATAGATTATGTAAACCAAGAGGAAATGTTTTAAATTTCTTGAAAAAATGAAAATGGAAATACAGCACTTCAAAAACCAGAAAGATATCAAAACACAACTTAAGTTACATTTTAAGGAACTAGAAACGGAACAAACCAGACCGTAGGTTAGGAGAAAATAATAACAAAGATCCCAGCAAAAGTAAATAAGCAAAAATAAAAATGCAAGAGAAGCCGGGCGGTGGTGGCGCACGCCTTTAATCCCAGCACTCGGGAGGCAGAGCCAGGCGGATCTCTCTGAGTTCAAGGCCAGCCTGGGCTACAGAGCGTAATCCAGGAAAAGCCGCAAAGCTACACAGAGAAACCCTGTCTCGGAAATAAATAAGTAAATAAATAAATGCAAGAGAAACTAAAGCTACAACAGTCATAGTTCTTCTAAAAAATACATCTGATAAATGCTTAGCCAGAGATAAAAATGGAGACCCCTGGGTGTGGTGGCACATGCCTTTAATCCCAGCACTCAGAGGCAGAAAGCAGGCAAATCCAGGCCAGCCTGGTCTACATATCAAGCTGCAAGACAGCCAGGGTTACATAACAGAGGGACCCTATCTCAATAGAATGAAAAAAAAAAAAAGGCTAGCCTGAGCTACAGAATGAGACTTGAAAGGAAAGTCCAGAAGGCAAGTGAGTGGGATGGCTCCGTGGGTGAGGGTGCTTCCCACACGCCTGGGGCCTGAGTTCAATTCCGAGGACAATGTGGTAGAAGAGAGAAGCAATCCCGGGTTTACTCACATATACAAGTGTGATGTACGGGGAGGCACCTTACTAAGCTTTGGGACGCACGTCCCAGCACTTGAGAGGCCAAGGCACGAAGACTGCGAGCTCCAGGTTAACCTGGCTATTAGAGTAAGCATGAGGCCGCTGGGTTACTCAGTAAGATGCCATCTTAGAAAGAAAACAAAATAGCAGTGAAAAGGGAGATTACAACGGCCATCCCAGGAATACAGTCGTCACCAGGAATGACCATGAACACCTATACAACAACTGTTAGGAAAAACACAGAGTCCTGAAGAAACCAGTAACAAGCAAGGAGACTAAATCAGTTTCCCAAATCCTTTCTTCAGTCCTCTCGAAGATAAGGACAGGGCCAGATAGCTTCCCTGCTGAATTCAACTAAAACATTTACAGCATATACCAAATTTGTTTAAGTTAGTACAAAAAAAAAATCAAAGAATTCTTCCAAAGATATTCTATGTCGTCAGTACTATTGCAACACCAAAAGTAAATAAGAATACAACCACAAAAGAAAACTATGGGCAAGCATCTTTGACAAATCCAGATGCAAAAATCCTCAACAGACTACTAGCCAACTGAGCAAGGGGTATGGGTTACTGACACGGTGTTTGCTTAAGCTAGGTCCCCAGTACCACGAAACAGTAACTACGACATCAACAACAAAGCACCTTAGAAGTCTCACCTACAGAACTCAGGGAGAGAAGAGGACTGCCCTGAGTTGGAGGCTAATCTGGGCTACACAGAGCTCCAGGACAGCCTGGACTACAAAGTGAGAAGAAACAGCAACAATCAATAAATGTAATGCAACCAACCATGTGATCATCTCAACAGATACAAAAGAAAAAAAAAGATTTTTATGAAACTTTGTAACCCTTTGGGATAGGGCTTTCAAGGACCAGAAGGAACATACTTAAACACATAAGGCCATACCCAAAAATACAACAGCTAGTTTTCTGATGAGGAAGAACCAAGAACTTTCTCTCTAAACATCTCAAACAAGGGGAAAAGTTCCTTTCACTCTTTACTCAATGAAGTGCTGCAAGTGCCGTACAGAGTAGTGCGGGAAGAGGAAGAAACACCGTGCACAGCAGAGAGGAAGTCAGATTGTCACTGTCAGTAGATGACATGCTCTTACACATGGAAACCAGATGGCTCTGCCAGAAAACCTGAAAACCTGGCTAACACTAAGTGAGAAATGCAACAGTTTCAGGACAGGCCATCAACAGATAAAACCCACCAGTACTGCCTCAGGCCAAGAGCAGCAAGCTCTTTAAAACAGCATCAGGAAAGCGACCACATTTACAACAGTCACCAAAACAAACACAACCCCACAATACTGATGCATACATTCAACCAGAAAAGTGAAAGTTCTACAATAAAAACTATACAACACTGGTTAAATGAAGCAGGTGCATACAGCTCAGTGATAAAACATGGGCTCAGAATGTATGATATTTTGGTTCAATTCCCAGTACCAAAATAATTTTTTAAATTATATATATATTATATATATGTAGGTACCTAATGCAAATTAATAAAGTACAATAGACAGAAGTTTACATATATATATATATATATATATATATATATATATATATATGTATGTATGTATGTCATGCACATGGGGGTGTGTGGGGGGGTGTCCAGACATACACACATACACTTTTTTTTTAAGATATGATTCCAAGCTGGTGTCAAACTGAGCCTTGGCTTGACCTGCAACTTCTGGGCCACCAGCCTCCACTGAGACTGCAGGTGTGTGTGATCATGTCCACTTTTATTCACTGCGGGAACCGAACCCAGGGCTTCATGTATGCTAGGCAAGCACCTGCACCAACCGGGCTGCACCCCAAGTCCTGAAGAAACAACACACACTGGCCATACGTCCAGTCATCTTGCTAAACTTAATCCATAATTCTAACAGCTCAACTGTGGTGTGGTCTTTACATTTTATATGTGCATATTAATGTAAATGAGTCAACTGTGATAGGTTTGCACATTCACCTTAATCCCTTCTTTTTTTTTTTTTGGTTTTTTGAGACAGGGATTCTCTGTGTAGTTTTGTTGTCTTTCCTGGATCTCGCTCTGTAGACCAGGCTGGCCTCGAACTCAGAGAGATCCGCCTGGCTCTGCCTCCCAAGTGCTGGGATTAAAGGCGTGCGCCACCACCGCCCGGCAATCCCTTATTTCTTTTTCTTGCTGGGCATTAACTCAGATCTGCAGAATTGTGTATAGCCCAAGGTCATGGGCAGAGCAAATACCACTACACAATTACATGACCTCTAATAAGGAGCTGGAGAAGGGTCACATGCCCCTTCTCCCTGCTCCTGCCTGTGAGGTGGATTGGCTCCTGGTCAGATCAGAGGACAAGTTCAGCTGTCTACTCTGTTCTGTAATTGTGGGTGTATTTCCTCAATTTTTTTTTTTTTTTTTTGGTTTTTCGAGACAGGGTTTCTCTGTGTAGCTTTGCGCCTTTCCTGGAACTCACTTGGTAGCCCAGGCTGGCCTCGAACTCAGAGAGATCCGCCTGGCTCTGCCTCCCGAGTGCTGGGATTAAAGGCGTGCACCACTACCGCCCGGCGTATTTCCTCAATTTATAATTCTCACAGTTATGAGAGAGGCCTTGAGTTCAAGCACAGCCGAGGCTATAGAGACTGAAGGCAAAACAAGAATAGCCTTCTCTGTATAAATCTTAGTCACGAACACACACACACACACACACACACACACACCCCAGTCTACTTACACACACACACACACACACACACACACACACACCAGTCTACTTACACACACACACACACACACACACACACACACACACACACACACACACACACCAGTCTACTTGTAATCATTAAAATTCTGCAGACAACTTTTCATGCTTCCATCTAATGTTCCTACTGAACTCCTTGCAGTTAAGACCCTTACTTATGTTCAGCCCCAGGACTTACCATTATGCATGAAACAATAAGCTGACCCCACTCGATTGCAGAAAACTGTTTATTGCATGTGGATGCCACTTTAATAAGCTGTCTGGTACCATATTTACATATCATATAAAGCAAACATTCAATGTTGTTTAATTTATGAAGAGTTGTAAATCAAGGAAAAAGCCAGGGACAAAAGATAATGTATTTCCAGAATCATAGGGTGGCATCTCACAGGGAAAAAAAACAAAAAACATTTTCCACCCAAGTGACTTCTAAAATATACCTGCTTTGTATGCTTTTCTACATTGGTATAATGACACCAGTATGTCTTAGAGAAGTAAGTTAGATACTTGCCACCTTAGAATGAAAACAAAACATGAAAAGCTTTCAAATACTTTGAATAAATTGTAGTTAAGCTTCAAATATACTGGTAATATGCTTAGCAACATCTAATATCCTTTTCTAATACTGAATATTATCTAGCAAAAACTCACATCTCCATAAAGAAATGGTTACTTTAGCATTTTATAACTACAAGCTTACTACATATGTTTATTACTACCCAAGAGTAATTTTGCTAAATACTAGCTGAAGAATAACTAACCACATCATATACTTTATTTTAAAAAAAAGTATCTATATTCATAAGGGCCATAAAAATCACCAATGATTACTCTGTTACCACGTGTTTTTTTGTTTTGTTTTGGTTTTTGGTTTTTCAAGACAAAGTTTCTCTGTGTAGCTTTGAAGCCTGTCCTGGAACTCACTCTGTAGACCAGGCTGGCCTCGAACTCACAGAGATCCGCCTGCCTCTGCCTCCCGAGTGCTGGGATTAAGGGCATGTGCCACCACCAGCTGGCACCAAGCGTTTAAGATAAAATCTTTACTAGCAAAAATTCCTTGCTTGTGGTTGAGGATATAGCTCAGAGAGAGGGGGGGAAAGGAGGGGGGAAGCGGGGGTCCTTGATCACCACACCTGGGAGGCAGAAGCAGGAGACGTTGAGTCCTAGGCCAGCCACCCAGGGTTACAGAGTAGACCAAGTCTTAAACAATAAGCAAGAAAAGAAAACAATTTGATTACTGAATTAATCCTGTATTTACTGAGTTACTATATCCACTTGGGAATATATGAAAACTAAATATTTGAAGTTTCTTGTAAAACAATAAAGGCAGCAATCACAATATCTGGCATTTGTGACTGATTTTATTTTTTACCTTATTTGGTGACTTCAAAGGTGAGATGGCTATCTTATTTGGTGTCTGTGTTGTAGAATTTAAAGTCGATCCAATAACGCCACTTTCCGATATTGTTATGGTCTTTGATGGAGTTCCAGGGGTAGACTGTGAAAGAACCCTACCTGCAAATGAGAGGCAGCCCATCAGTTGATGGATTTAGTAATAGTTATAAACACTTACATGATGATAACCTACATATACAAGGGCTTTAGTTTCACATATACCAATATATGACTTTAGAGACATTAGTGAGACCCTAATGAACTCCAGTGAACCTAAGGATTACCTAAGAACACGCTCCGAAACACAGTTAAGCTATATCCATCAGAGAGCGAGCTGGAGACAACTCAGGACTTATGCCCTGAGTCTGCTTCTGAACAACTTTACCTGTCCTATGGCTGTCTTCCTATTTGAACTTTACCTGTACCACGGCTGTCTTCCTATTTGAACTTAAATCATGCAGGGCAAAATTAAGATCCACAGTTCTGCTGGCACGCAGCTTGGTTGGCAGAGTGCTTGCCAAGCATGCAGGAAGCCATGGATCTCTCCCTAGAACCTCATAATCCAGGAAAGATGGGACACTACTGGGAAGGCAGAGATCTGAGGATCAAGGTCATTCTCGGCTACATAGAAATAAATTAGCCAGGAATACATCAGACTCAAAAAACAAAAACAAAACTCATACAGACACTTAAAAAAAAAAAAAGATACTGGGGGCCAGAGAGATGGCTCAGTTGTGAACAGTACTTGCTACTCTTTCAGAGGACCAGGGTCAGAGCCCAATACCCACATCAAGTGGCTCACAACTCCCTGTAACTTCAGCTCTATGGGACCCGATGCTCTCCCTCTTCTGGCCTCTGAAGGTACCCACACAAATATGACAACACACACATAAATAAATAAATAAATAAATAAATAAATAAATAAATAAATAAATAAATAAATAAATAAATAAATAAATAAATAGAATAAAATAAAATAAAATAAAATAAAATAAAATAAAAGCTATAATTGAATGGACAAACCTGGACACTGATTTTAGAGCAGCAAAAGGGAAGGAAAAATTTCATCTAGCTGCCCTGGCCAGATCCCACACTTCGCTCTGTCTTGGATAATAACTCTTCTGAAACAACCCTGAGGAAATGCAAGGTGTCTGGATGACTTAGGGAACTGGAAGTCATATTTCAATAGTGAAATATCAGGAAGTTTTATCCTGGGTGAGAAGAGAATACAAAGCCATTCTAGACCTCTAGTTCCAAAGGTCTGATCCTCTTTTTCCCTCACTTGCCTTCACCTATGGTCAGCCCCAGCCCTGGAGCTCTGAACTCCTGAAGGAGTCCGTGGAATAATCATTGCTGCTGCTCACCAAGGATTCTGATTCTTCCATCTGGAGCACACTGTACTTGCACCTCTGACCTGATGCCCTTTCCAGTCTTGAGGTTAATTAGGGTCATGTGACTACCACTGGCAACTGAGTTATGAATAAACTGGGAATGTCATTTGTGGGCCAGAACGGCCCGACACAAGCCCTTCTGGAGCCCTTTCCTCCGCTGTGTCTGAGGTGGTAGCGACCATGAGAAGAGTCTTCTGAACTACAAATGGACATTCAGATAATTCTGAAGTATGAATAATTAAAAAAAAACTTTTCTTTGAAACAATTTGGAGATCATTTTGGAGGAAAATCAAGATTATCCTGACTGACTCAAGCTACCAGGTTGAAGAATCAAAATCAACTGGCCACATGAAATGAATAGAAGTAGGAAGAAAAAAAAAAGCCATTAAGCCCAGTACTATGAAAGAACTTCTGACAAAAGATCTTCTATTAAGAATCCTCTCTCAACATGAGTGAGCCTGCAGTCACTGAGGGCGGGACAATCAAATGCTCTGCCACAGAGGGAAGGTCTAAGCCCTTCTGGAGCCCTTTCCTCCGCTGTGTCTGAGGTGGTAGCGACCATGAGAAGAGTCTTCTGAACTACAAATGGACATTCAGATAATTCTGAAGTATGAATAATTAAAAAAAAAACTTTTCTTTGAAACAATTTGGAGATCATTTTGGCAGGAAAATCAAGATTATCCTGACTGACTCAAGCTACCAGGTTGAAGAATCAAAATCAACTGGCCACATGAAATGAATAGAAGTAGGAAGAAAAAAAAAAGCCATTAAGCCCAGTACTATGAAAGAACTTCTGACAAAAGATCTTCTATTAAGAATCCTCTCTCAACATGAGTGAGCCTGCAGTCACTGAGGGCGGGACAATCAAATGCTCTGCCACAGAGGGAAGGTCTAAGTACGTAAGAAGTAGTGGCAATCGTAATGGGATGATCTCTGCAACCCCTCTAGCCCAGGCGTGGGGTCAAACCTCGGCTAGCAAGGGCAGAAAGGGAGATGATACAAGGGCGGCTCCTTTACACGGAAGGGGTCATCAGCACTCAGCAGTCTCTCGCTTTCTTCCCAGTAACAACACCAAAGTAGAAAGAGTTTTAAAAAGGGAATCGAATTTTATCTTAATTTATTAATTTAAAAACATTTTAGGACCTATGAAATGGCTCAGTGAGAAAAAAACACCGAGTTTGACTCCTGGGACCCACATGGGAAGGAGAGAAACAATTCCCACAAGTTGTCCTCTGACCTCCATACATCCACCCCATTAATCAGTCAATTAACCAACCAACCAACCAACCAACCAACCAATGTGATTTTTAA
Organism: Peromyscus californicus insignis; assembly: GCF_007827085.1. Classification (NCBI taxonomy): domain Eukaryota; kingdom Metazoa; phylum Chordata; class Mammalia; order Rodentia; family Cricetidae; genus Peromyscus; species Peromyscus californicus. The sequence goes on from NW_026294424.1 coordinate 90,840,759, forward strand.
AATTTAAACACTGTTTAGAGTTATTTTTAAATGTTTTTCTGTGTGTGCTTTGCAAAGCCAACGTCTGAGGAATAAGCCCACAACCATCACTATGAAGTTATTGTAGCAATACAGTTTTGTAAAAATGCTCATTGCTTTAGGTATTAATACTTCATATTAAATGGGTATTATCTTTCAGGAAACATTCTTTTTTTTAAAAGATTTAATTTTTATTATTTTTTAACAATTGTACATATTGTAGCATTTGCATGATGTTTTTGGTGTTTGTTTGTTTGTTTCTTCAGACAGGGTTTCTCTGTGTAGTCCTGGCTGTCCCAGAACTCATTCTGCAGACCAGGCTGGCTTTGAACTCAGATCCACCCGTCTACATCCTAAGTGCTTGGATTAAAGGCTTGTGCCATCACCGCCTGGCTCGTCTGAGTTTTTATTTAACTTGTAACCAAAGACTTAAAGCTGGGTACAAAAATAAATCCTCTTTGCAATACAGAACTCATTGTTCAGCCTGAGTTTTGATATGCATGATAAAGAATGTAGTAAAAATCTTTTTAAAACTTAAAAAATTGAAAACAGCATAGCCAACAATAATAAACACCATTTCTTTAAGTATTTGAAAATATTAACATCAAAGTGATTTCATTAAATTGAAATTGGTAGTGGTATTTTATGATATTTAGAATCTATCGTTAAGGTCACTGGTTTTTATGAATATTGATATTGCTATGGTTGGCTTTATAAACATATTTGTGTTGTAGATTAAGGTAATTTACAGGAAAAAATTTAGTATCTGAAATTGCTTTAAAACAATACATGGATGGAAGGGATAGAGGGTTTATGAAGTAAGATTGGTCAAAATCTAATGCTTGCTTAAGCTGATTGAAGAGTGTAATTAAATTTCATCAAGCTAATTTCTCTAAAAATTAAAAAAACTATGTGTGTGTGTGTGTGTGTGTGTGTGTGTGTGTGTGTAGGTAGGCAGATTTGCTGCCTGCCACTAGGCCACACCTCCAGCCTTGTGTGTGTCTAAGTATGCATTGTGCACACAAGTGACTGCCCCAGGTGCAGAAGAGCGGGAGGTACAGCAAGTGTGGGCAGCCTGGTGGGTGCAGGAGCCGAACTGGAGCAGTGTGCACTGTCCCAGCTCTCCAGCCCCTCAGAAAACACACTCATAGACAATCTCAGATCTTAAAGATAACTAGTACTAGGGGGAAGTCACTTAACACAGGGCAAAAATTATGCTGCAGAGGACTGGCAGATGGCTCAGTGGGTAAAGGCACTTCCCACACAAACCTGATGACCTGAGTTCAATCCTCATTTTATTTTGGAAAGAAAACCCAGAAAATCCTATTCTAAAAGTTGTCCCTGATTTCCACACACCCACACTACCGACACAATACTATTTTAAAATTTAAAGCAAACTGCAGGTAAGAAGGAAAACAGAAGCCACAGTTTGCTTCCTCTCTCCAGCAGTCCACTGTGCCATTCACAGACCCCTGCCTTAGGACATCAACTCCAGTGTTCGGCTGGGCCTGCTGCTGGGAGAGAGCCAGCGCTCTCCTGGGAAATGAGGCTGTTGAGAGTGCTCTTGGGCCCCTTTACACCAACTGGAGGTTGTCCCCTTGTGCTCAGGTACAGGAAAAGGGACAGGGAAGTGAGAGTGGAAGTCCCTGACAGCAGCTGGGCACAGAGAGTTACCCAGGAGGTCAGTTGAGGTGTAGATTGGGCAAGATGGGCACACCGTCAGACCGCTTCAGCAGCTATAATCTGTGTCCCAGAGTAGGAACTCAGAACAAGTAGCCACGCAATGCTCCTGCTCACAGATGTCACCTTCTGGGATAGAGGTGTGGGTTACTATAGAACAAACCTAGGCTTTGGCGCTTCAGACAAGTGTTCCATCACCAAGTTATGCCCCAGCCTACAAACCCTATTATTAAATGGCTACTCTTTACAAGATTTAATGTAAGCTATGAGTATGATGATCTCACGTGCTTGAGGAAGGGGTGAATCTCCTTCTGCCTCAGTGAAAAGTGATTCTACTTTGTGAGTAAGTCTCCAAGAACCCTATCTGGATTTTGGATACCCCAACTAAGTTTCCATCTGTGATTCCTTCCCTTTTTCTCTTAGGCTTATTATGTCTGGTGAGATGGCTCAGTGCCACTGAGCCTGGGGCAGCATTTGAGTATGGTCCCTGACTTCACATGGTGGAAGAGAAGAGACTGTCTGAAGTTGTCTTGTGACCTCCACACACACTCTAAGGTACACAAGGGCTTGCACTCAGTTTTGCGTACATGCATGGGCACACACACCCACACACGCAAATGAAGTGTACAATTTTGTTTTTAAAATAAGATTTATTATTGCACATGTGCACATGCCACAACATGAGTGCGAAGATGTGTGTTCTCCTATCTCTCTGAGGGCCCTGGAAGCACACCTCCCTCCCAACAAGCCTTCCAGGAGCTTGGTCTCACAGGCAACTCAAGGCGAAGATCAGTACATGTGTTACAGTGTGGGTCCTGGTGTACTGCCCTCCCTATGTGAGGCAGGCTAGGGTAGGAGGGAATCCGATTCCTCCTACTCCTGTACCACTCCTAAATGGACATTAAATGAAGACTAACCCTGAAAAGAAAGACCCTTAGCTACAAAGGGAATTTCAGGTTTCTACTTTAGGGTTTGAATCCAGGACAGGCTCTTGGGTAGCCCAGGCTGGTCTAGAATTTTACACAGTATAACCAAGGATGACCTGAGCCCTCACCTTTCTCCAACAGTGCAAAACTGCAGGTTTGCAGAGATGCTCCCAGGTGCCACGCTGGTTCCTAATGGCTGTGAACATCAAACTTACACCCAAGACTGACTCTCTGGCTCTTAAGCCTCAGGAAGAGATCACAGGCTCTCTAAATCCTGGTGCCTAGTTGGCAGTGTGGGACTGCCACATAACTGGCCAATAAAGCCTTGATGTTCTCTTGGGGGGAAGTCCCGCCCTCCTAGGATGAACAACACAAATGAGCTGTTGATGCTGTGGTTGGAAAGAGGTCCCTTCTGAAAATCTGTGATACAGCACAAGGGCAAATCCAGCTTGATGCATAACTTTGGCCAAATATTTGAATATTTCATGATATACTTTAAAACTCAAGTTATTCTTTTTGAAGAATCTGCTGGATTATTCATTTAGTGGTATGCGTCTGGTTGTTCACAGGCCATGATGTGCTTGTGCAAATCAGAAGACACCTGGGTGAATCAGCTCTCTCCTTCCACCATGTGGGTCTCAGAGACCAAGCCCACGTGGTAAGACCTGGCGGCAGGAGCCTGTGCCCACTGCGTATCATGCCGGCTGCTGTCATGTTCTTTTCCTTTGAGACAGGATCATGCTGTTGAGTTCTGGCTGGCCTACAATCCACAGCAACCATCCTGTCTCAGCCTCCAAAATGTGAGGATTAGAGATATGAGCTTCCATATTCAGGGCATTTATGATTTTCTAATCTAACCCTTAACACTATTCATCTTAAACTCTGCAAATTCAAAGAAGTATACAAGTAATATAATTTTACCTTGAAATTAAATTATAAGACTTTTTTGTTTGGTTGGTTTTTTGAGACAGGGTCTGTCTATATCCCAGGTTGTCCTGGAACCCAATGATCTCAAACCCACAGTAATCCTCCTGTCTCAGCATTCCAAATGAGAATACTGGCACATGCCACCATGCCCAGCTCAGCCCAAATTCTAAGAGTGATCAATTCATTAGTGGATGTTTTCACACAACAATAAAGATTGCTACCATGAAGTAACCCACCATCTTAGAAGCTCTCGTAACAGGGTCCGCTAATCTCATTTAACCATCTCAATGATCACGTGAGGTGATGATATTCATATTTTAAAGAAGTAAGACAAACAAAACTAGGTATAGTATCCTACACCTGCATTCCCAGCACTTGGAAGACAGGAGGCAGAAGAATCAGGAGCTCAAGGTCAGCCTCAGCTACACAGTAAGCTTTGAGCCCCATTTGGGCTAAAGAAGACTATGTGTGAACACCACTCTCCCACAAGATGAACAAATGATACATTTATCCAAGATCACAGAGAAAATCAACTCAAGAGCCAAGAATGAAAGCCCAATCTTCCAAAAGCTTTTACATATTACTACACTGTCTTTAAGACACACATGCTCACTCAATAACACTCACCAACCTAAACAGCTTCAGTGCCAAAATGACAAACATAAAAGAACTACCATCAATCTTGTACACACACACAATACTCTGTTCTGCCTTTTAAAAGGAGATAAATTCAAACACACCCTAACACAGATGGACTTGAAAACATTACAGCATGTGAAGCAAGCCAAGGACAAAACTATCAGTGTTATAAAGGTATAGGATACTCAAGATCACATGATCAATGTTCTATGATTTTACCTGGACAGGGGTATAGCATACTCAAGACCACATGATCAGTGTTCCATGATTTTACCTGGACAGGGGTACAGCATACTCAAGACCACAGGATCAATGTTCCATGATTTTACCTGGACAGGGGTACAGCATACTCAAGACCACATGATCAATGTTCCATGATTTTACCTAGACAGGGGTATAGCATACTCAAGACCACAGGATTCATGTTCTATGATTTTACCTGGACAGGGGTACAGCATACTTAAAAATCACATGAAACAGGACAGTGGATGCCAGGGATGGAGACAGGGAGGAATGAGGAATAACTGTTTAATGACTTTAAAGTTTTGCAAGTTGAAAAGTTCTGGAGATGAAAAAGGGTGACAACACATGGCACAATAATGTGAATATACTCAATGCCACTGAGCTAGTCACTAATGTGGGAAATTTTTAATATTTCCTTATTGTGTATATGCACAGACATACATGTATGTGCTATGGTGCACATTTGGAGGTCAGAGAACAACTTTTAGGATTGGCTCTCTCCTTCAGCAACGTTGATCTCAGGTCGCTGGGCTTGGCAGCAAGCACCTTTACCTGCTACGTAATCTCACTGGGCCCTTACTGGGAAACAGTTTTTAAATAAAGTAATTCTTAAAGAACTAAATGGTAAAGAAACAAACAATTACTATCTCCAGGCAGTGTTGGTGCATGCCTTTAATCCCAGCACTTAGGAGACAGAGGCAGGCGGATCTCTGTGAGTTTGAGACCAGCCTGGTCTACAGGGTGAGTTCTAGGACAGCCAGGGATATACAGAGAAACCTTGTGTTGAAATAGAAAGGGGGGTGGGGGTGGGGGGGAATTACTATCAAGAAAAATCCTAACTGCATAGGGGAGACAAAAAAGGAAACCAGGTATCATAATAGAGTATAACTAGGGGACAGACTATAAGCCAGTTTAAACAAAAATTAATTAAAGATAAGTATCTGTCAAGTGTGGTGGTGCACACCTTTAATCCCAGAACTTGGGAGGTGAGTTGAGGCCAGCATGTCTACAGAGTGAGTTCCAGGCCAACCAGGACTACATAGTGAGACCCTCAAAAACAAACAAACTACAACAGAAAGGTAAATACATGATAGAAATAATCAAACTTGAGGGGACACATATGAAAACGATGGCATAAAGGTGCCTCATTAAACCCCAGGAGACTTCCAAGAGGAGTGGCCCAGAGGTGAAATGAGCAAGTCAGTGCAAGGGAGCTGCTGCTGAGCCGAGTGCTGAGATCTATTACAAGTTTAGCAGGTCTGGGCTGCGGGGGTGAAGGGAAAAGGCTATCCATAGGTCCTAACAGCTACGTCAACACCGGCATCTGAATAGGTCAAAGCCAAGATATGAACAAAGCAAAGACTATTTTAAGCATGGCTGTGACAAGATCAAATTTGTATTTTAGAGAAACCAGCTATACATAGGTAAATCCATCTTCAATGAGAACTCCCCATTTAAAAACAATCTTAACATATTTTGAAACAGCATTAGTTGCAATATAAAAATGATATAACCTACTACTACTTATAATACAGGACAATTACTTTGGTAGCTTAAAATGTGACATATAAAACAATTTAAAGGCTATACAGAACTAATCAAAAGAAGGAATTAAGCTGGGCACTGTATGAATACTTATAATCCCAGCACTAGGGAGGAAAGACTACTTTGAGTACAAAAGTCAGTCTGGGCTACAGAGCTACCCAGGCTAGCCAGGGTAGCTAGCAAGATCCTACCTCTACACCCCTCCCCAAATATGAAATTATCTCTGCAAACTAAACTTAGCACCAATAATTCTAATAACACAACAGATATCTATCTCTATGGATTTTGTCTGCAATTACAAGGCAAATCTGTGATTAAGTTGTAACATATTATAAATGACCCAAAAACTGAACAATAGCATCCATGGTAGTATCCATACTAATCAGGCAGAGCTGTTATTGTTTGGAATTTTCTTGTTGTTCTGTATTACTGAGATGATACCAAGGTCTTAGGCATAGTCAACGTTTCTACTATCTTAACTACATTCCTAACAGAACACTTGAAGTTTGCATATCCAAAATGATTACTGGTAATGACACATTTTAAGTCTATAATAAAAAGGAACTGGGGCTGGGCGGTGGTGGCGCACGCCTTTAATCCCAGCACTCAGGAGGTAGAGCCAGATGGATCTCTGTGAGTTGGAGGCCAGCCTGGTCTACAGAGCGAGATCCAGGACAGGCACCAAAACTACAGAGAGAAATCCTGTCTTGAAGATGGAAAAAAAAAAATAAGGAACTGGGTCACACTAAGGAGAGTGCTAGTAAATGTAATATAGCTTAAATTCTGTTATTATTTAAGTAACTACTGTTTGATAACATTCATAAAGAACTGCATGTGGGGGCTGGAGAGGTGGTTTAGCCAGAGGAACTGGGTTATGATTTCCCATCTCGCTTTTCATAGATTTTGTTTTTGTGTGTATGTATCTGCGTGTGTGTGTGTGTGTGTGTGTGTGTGTGTGTGTGTGTGTGTGTGTGTGTGTGGTGTTTCTTGTGCTTTTTGTTATTTTGTTTTGTTTTTTTATTCTGGTTTATTTGGTTTTTTGTTAAGCTATTTGTTTTCTAAAAAGAGAGAGAGAGAAACTGGGATGGGGGAGACTGGGGATGATCTGGGGGAAGTGGGGATGATCTGGGAGGAGTTGGAGGGGAATGAGGATCCAGGAGGAGTTGGGGGAGGGGAACTGTAATCAGAATATATTGTATGAAAAAATTTACTTTCAATGAAAAAGAATGCAAAAACACTGCTGCCTAAGGCACGACTGCTGCACTGAAAACATCTGGAGGAGGCGGTGGCAGAGCAGCCTTCTCTAACTCTAAGAGAGACACCCATGTAGCTGGACAGACTATAAAGGAACATAACCTGTGACGACTGGTGGTGACACTTGAGTTGTCTGTCCTGTGACTGCTTTACTATTAATTGGTTTTGCAAAGATCAGCTTCGTGATCACTGGACCAGAGGTTGGAGTTCGAGGCTTCTTAGCGATCTGAAACATATAAATAACTATGAAGACATCTGTTTCCATAAAAATCTATGCAGTAAAAGTTAGACAAGATTCATACACAGTAGTACACGTAAAGTCAGGTCATTTAGCAAATTTATCTATGTATTAATGTATAAAACAATTTAAAACAAATCCATTCACCAAAATATTAGTATGATCATATCTGTAATCACATGTGTCCTAATACCTCTAGTTTCAGGATAAATCCCTAGTCTGTCTGAAACATGCAGATGGAGAAAACAATAGTAAAGTTTAATAATAATAATGTTTAATAGTGAAACACTATGCACAATGTTAGTTTTCCAAATAAGCTATCCAGTAACAAAAAGACAGAGTTCAAAACATACAATACAAACAGTGAAGTATTGCTGCACACATATGCATGGCTACATTCGCCTATGATCCAAGGTGCAAATTATTATATATTACAGATTTGCAACTACATTTTCTTTCTTTTCACTTTCTCTCTTTTTCACTTGTTTTGTTTTTGAGATAGGATCTCATTCAGCAGCTCAGGCTGGCCTGGAGCTCACTATGTAGCCCAGGTTCACCTTGAACTCATGGCAATCTCCCTGCCTCAGCCTCCAAGTACTGAGATTACAGGCATACATCTCCATGCCTAGCAAACTTTCAGCTACACACACACACACACACACATACACACACACACACACACACACACACACACACACACACACACACACACCAAGAGTAAAGGAAGAACTGAACCAGTTGAAGCCAATTACAAAGAGACATGTTTAGTAGAACAAAGATTTGTAAAAGGCTCTGAAACGTATTTACTAAAATAGTACTTATTGTACTTTAAACTCCTTGAAGGGACTATCCATACATTATTTATAACTCATATCCAACATGAAGTTAAAATATGGGCACATTGTTGACCTGAACTAAAACTTGCCACAAGTCAAAGAAGACAGAGGTACCAGTGTGGTACAGTTATTTTTTGTTCATTTTTTGAGACAGGGTCATTCTCATGAAGCTAATTAAGAAGACTAGGCTAACTTCAAATTCCTAAGGTGCGAGCCACTATACTCAAGATCAATGTTTTTACAGTGAAATTGTCACAAAACTCAAGGACATAGCTGTTAGAAGGAAGGAGCAGAAACTTACCTGGCATAAAACTCAAAGTTTAGTGTGTGAAGAACATTAAATACTTTACCTTTTGGCAGATATGCGTAATGAGACCCTAAAGTATTATTTATTACTGGAGATGACTCAAATGAATAAACATGACCAACATGAATAACAGCAACCTATCAGAAATAATATTGATCACAGTTACATATCAGCTCCATGTGCTCAGATTACATCAGCATGCCATCTTACACTCACAATGTTACTTTCTTACACTCAGAACCTATTAGAGACACAAGTACCTCTGACAGAAAATCATATTTTCAAAAAAAGGAAATCCATTAGTGTATAACAATAGACACAGCTTGCAAGCCATGACATATCTGAGTAAATTAATTGTACTTTAGAAAGTTGATGCCATCCAAAGACATGAAGGGAAGCACTCCTCAAGTCTTTACTAAGGCCCTAAAGCAAAATGGAATCTCACATATACACACAGTACTGGTGACCACAGAGGTAGACAGTCTTAGAAACACATAACCTTAGCTATTAAAAGTAAGACTTGAAAGTACTTCCTCCTTTCCTGGCCTTCACCATTATATGTTATATGCTTACCAAACAGGAAAAAGTCTAAACAATGGAACCAAAAGCAAGTTAATTATTCAAACAAACGATCTCATCTTGCTCTTATGGCTGTATTCCTTTAGTGGAGCACGGCTCAAAATAACAATTCCCAGATCCATTAAGGAACCATAATTAGTTTTTGAAACAAATCCTCACATTTCCTAGGCTGGCCTTGAACTCCTTATCCTTCTGCATCTACCTCCAAGCATGGGGATTACAGACATGAGCCACCACACCTGGCTTTATGTTGCGTATATGGAATGCAGGGCTTTATGCATGCTCTTGAAAATGACTCTTTATTCAAGTTTTATTTTACTTACACTTTTGTTCTAGGGTAGCTTAGGAATCAAAGTGAAAAAGGGATGATTCCTGGCCTAGGTTCATTTGGAGAGTGCTTGCCTGGCATGCACAAAGCTCATCAGTGGTTTAGAGTACTTACTACTCTTGCAGAGGACCTAGGTTCCATTCCCAGCACCCTCATGAAGGCTCACAACTATCTGTAAGTCCAGTTTCAAAAGATCTGGTGCCTTTTGGGATTTATGGGAACTAGGTACACACATGGTATACATACATACATACACACACATACATACACACATACATACACACATACATACAAACATACATGCATACATATTCAAGGAAAACATTCATTCACATAAATTTAAACAAAAAGACAACCTTAAATTTTTTTAAAGAATTATTTTCAATAAATTTATGGAATTAGCAAATTAAGATAAAAATGAGGCCGGGCGGTGGTGGCGTATGCCTGTAATCCCAGCACTCGGGAGGCAGAGGCAGGTGGATCCTGTGAGTTTGAGGCCAGCCTGGTCTACAGAGCGAGATCCAGGACAGGCTCCAAAGCTATAGAGAAACCCTGTCTCGAAAAACCAAGAAAAAAAAAAAATTTACAAATAAGGTAGAAAAGAAAGCCAATATCTCATGCAAATACCTTTCAGCATCATGCTGGACACATTCAGGAGGGGCTATGCTGACTGCTCTCTGCTTACTGCTCTCACATAGTAGGCACTGCAGATCCAGGACAACGGTTAGCTATCTGGAATTAAGTATGACTACACACCTACCATCACCCTGCCACAGCTACTACCTTCATTGATTCTGAACATGGGTCTCCTTCATTCTTGCCTGCTGCTCACACTCAACAACCTCAGTACCCACAGCAAACTTAAAATGATGCTGTGGACATTCTGGGGAAAAAATCAGATTTGTATACATATATGCCTCGAAACAACCTCATTATTATGGGGCCTAATGTAGAAAACTATAAATGTGTAGTTACTTATTTTTTTGAAGTGTTTTAGGGGTTCATAAGTTGCTTCTGAGTTAGAAAGATGTGAGCTACCTAAAATCAACTGGATACTTAGAAAATATTCTAAATAGGTTTCCTTGGTTTTTTAAAATTATTTATTTAATTAATTTACTTATGTTTTGGTTTATGGTCCTCCTAGCTGTCCTGGAACTCATTATGTAGACCAGCCTGTCCTCAAACTCACAGAGATCCACCTTTTTCTACATCCTTAGTGCTGGGATTAAGACATGCTCCACCATGCTCGGCTCTATTATATGCTCTTTTAAAAAAATAAAGCTTTTAAAACAAATGGAATCTGGTTTTATAAAACCAACGACAATAAAACAAGTGAGTATTAGGCCGGAGTCTTTTATTGTCAATACTTAGAAAACTAAAGTAAGAAATTAGTGGATAGAAATAAATCAGTTATTGAAACAGTATCTGTACACTGATTTCTATCATTAGTTCTTTGAGATCATGATGATCCACACCTCCAAAGCCAATCAAAACAGGTTTCAACACTAAGGACAGGATACTTCACAGTGACAGGCTAGGCTATCTCATTCAAGAGTGCCTCAGCAAAATAGATAGATTACAGCGAGAGGTAATGACGAAGAAGCAGGGGCATCAACTATTAAACAGCAGCAGAAAGGACACAGCAAGCTTTCTCGAGAGAAAGGGCTCGAGAAAGCTTAAGCTTCTGAATGCACAGATCCTGAGAAGTCAAGTTTCTAAGCTTTCCCCACACAGTAACCAAAAGGTGAATGTCAGCGTCAGCTACAAGGAAGCGCCTCTGTCAATTCTCCTGACACTCTTTCCCGTGACATTGCTTCACTCATGCCTTCTGGTTTCTTTTCTCTTTTTTTTTTTATTTTTTTGCTTTTTCAAGACAGGGTTTCTCTGTGTAGTCCTGGCTGTCCTGGGAACTCTCTCTGTAGACCAGGCTGGCCTTGAACTCAGAGATGCACCTGCCTCTGCTGGGATTAAAGGTGGGAGCCACAACAACGGACTGCCTTCTGGTTTCTTTTAAAAGACAACTCTTCCAAACATGGAATGTACTGCGGTCTCCTTCTTCTAAGAGAATCACTGTATTTCTAAGCACTCTGAAGGTAGCATAAAGAGTCTTTTTTTGGCCATTAAAAAAAAACAAACTGAAAAACATTTACTGTATGACCTGGTAATCTACTATTTGAGGGCACTAGTCATACTATTAAGTACCATTCTGAAGGATCCTCAATGTTTGGAGAACTGTGTAATACTATATTGCTTTGTTTTGTTTTGTTAAATGATCAAGTAGCCATCTTTTTTTTTTTTTTTTTTTTTTTTTTTTGGTTTTTTCGAGACAGGGTTTCTCTGTGTAGCTTTGCGCCTTTCCTGGAACTCGCTTTGGAGACCAGGCTGGCCTCGAACTCACAGAGATCCGCCTGGCTCTGCCTCCCGAGTGCTGGGATTAAAGGCGTGCGCCACCACCGCCCGGCTCAAGTAGCCATCTTAAGCTGAGGTTAAAAACTTCAGAGAGCAAGCTATCCACAGCTCCACAGCCAGTAGAACAGCACGGGGATGACTCAGCCCTGTGCTCCGCTCTATTGTATCCACTGTCTTCCTCAGACTGCAAACATCAACAATGGTGATGCACAGTAACCCCCAGTAAGAGACAAACGCTGCAAGCATCGGCTATTGCTGCCTCCGAGGGTTCTCGGGACAGCCAAGCTGTCCTAGCCTTTAGTCATGAACTAACCAAGAAAAAAGAAAGATTGATTACTTGATGGCTTTGCAGTAAGTTGGGCACCTTTATGCCAGCAAAATAATACCCCTGTAGCCAAACTACCACTATCTATAAAATGCTTGAAAGGCTATAAATAAACAATTTGGAAATTTAACCAAAATTTAGTTTGCTGTAAGTTTTCTGGCAAAAAATTTCATGAGCATTAGACATATCAAATTTAAAAACAAAACAAATCCACACAATTACTTTAAAACATTCAAAAGAATTCATTAAAAGTTATACAATTAACAACCCTATAAACACAACTTTGAGTCAGTTTAATTTTTTAACATGCACTTTAAGTAACAGGCCCCCTTTTTGTTTTTACCTGCACTGTTTTTAACTGTTGGGTCTGAAACACAGAGGGCTGAGGTGTAGTATTAACCAGTTGACTTCCTGGGGTCAGTGCCGAGACACCAATGACAGGTTTCACCTCTGGCCTCCCTCCAATGGTGACTACTTTAATTTGCTGCGGTGGTAACTTAGCGTCTCCTGGCTGGGCCTGAGCTGTAACTTTCTGAGCCTGGGGTAGTTGGCTATGGGGTAGTGCTAAAACAATTGGTGAACCAGACTTGCCCAAAGTTGTTAAAATTAACTTCTGTCCATCTGGTTTAAGGGTCTGATTGCCAAGTTTAAGATCAGATGTCTGTGATACTTTGTTTAAAATAATCTGATTGGCTGATATAGTCACAGGAGTCTGAGCACCAAGTTTTTGAAGGCCACTTGGAAATGCTGGTTTCACTGTGGTATTAGAATCTGCTTTAGTAACTGTGGTATTCACTGCAACTTGGTTAGTGTGGTTACTGTACACTGTGATTGGTTCCGTGGAAATGGGCGTGGCTGTAGAGTCACCAGTAGAATTTATGTTGACAATTTCTTCCAGTTCTGTCTCCATGGGAATTGGGGATGACACAATTACAGCCTCAATACTATCCTCATCCACTAAAGTTATGGCAGTGTCCATTATCTCCTCTGGAAGCAAACTATTCACCTCGGCCGGCACCACCTCCATGATCGCTCTGCTTCTAGGAAGATGCCCAGGTGCTGGAAGAAAAGGGGAAAATCGTTACCAGGTTTTAAGCAGATTTTTAAAAATACATTCAAGAAAAATGTAAATGACAAAACCAACAGTGCTAAAATTGGCAAATAATTAAATGAAGGACATTCCTGATAATTATCTAGATTTCACCATTTTCACAAATCATAGCTTTTAAGAATCTAAGATATGGAAATATCTTTAAATCTTCAATGATCTGTCTGGGTCCTATACATGTATAGCAATACCCTGTTTATAAACATCCATTAAATGTCAAAGGAGTTTCTAGATGATTCTACTTCATGAATGGAGATCAAATGGACTACGTGGCCTAAGTCTAATCAATTAGCTTCATACTAAGAGAACTTTTCTTTGGAAAGATTTTCCAGTCCTCTGACATTGAAAGTGTCAAAGGGGAACTATTTAAGAATTTACAAGTCTAGAGAGCTGACTCAGCAATTAAGAGCAACTGTCGCTCTTGCAGAGGGCAGTGTTCAGTTTCCAGCACTCACGTAGTGGCTCACAACATTCTAGAACTCCAATTGCTGATGATCCAAGGCCCTCTTCTGACTTCCACAGGCACAAAGCACACACACGCAGGTAACATACATACATGCAGGTAACACATACATATAAAATAAAAATAAATAAATATAAAAAAGAAAAAGAATATATAGCCAGTCCCATTAATGGGGAAAAAAAAAACCAAGTCCAGATTATGGACAAATCAGCTGTAATGCTTTTAGCTAAAAATCAGAACTTTCAAAAACTGAGAGAATTCAGGTATCAACATGTATTAAAGACAACCCAGTTTATCTAGATAGACTAGACAGCAGGAAGTGTTTGCTCAGAGAACTTCAACACCCTTAGAACCCAATCAGCAACTCTTCCTCTTCCTCTGGGAGGCATGAGGTCATCTCACCGCCTGGAGCAGGCTGTCTTAACCCTTCAGCCTCCTGGGTGCTAGCACCACAGGTGGCATGACCACACTCACCTTATTTTCTTTAAAATATACAACAAGCATTGAAAACTTAAGAGTAGCAAACACAGCTGGCGTGGATCATGCCTGTAACCTCAGCCCTGAGAAGCTGAGGGAGAAGGACCGCAGCAAGGTCTGGGGGCAGCACAGTTGGGGCAGCCTGTGTTACACAAAAGAAGACTAACACATACAAACAGCAAACTACTTAGTAGCTGTGGCAAATATTGCTGCTGCCAAAATAAGCTATCAGTAGAGAGATCTTATTACGGCAAAAATGGCGTAATTTTCCTCCCCAAACCTGATGTGTGTGTGTGTAGCATTACCATCCCTATTTTACAGATTAAAAAAAAAAAAAGGAGAAAGGTTAAAAAAAATTGCCCAAGGCAACTAGTGAATGTTAGATACAAGACTCAAACTCTGGTTTGTATGGTTCCAAAGTTAGTCATTTTAATTGAAAAATTATAATATCATAAACATTGTACCACTGGTGTTTTTAAATGAAGACTGAAATAAGCCTAATCCTTCACAATTAACTCCCTGTCCTGAAAGCCCACACTACATAAGTGCTGTCTATCAGAAAAGCTTTGCATTTTTGCTCATACTAGAACTTCATGTACAGGGAATCGTGTATAGATGTTCCTCAGCATACGATGCTGTTCCAGAAAAACTATCATAAAATGCTAAGTCAAATATATACTACACCTATCAAACCACTAGATAGCAGAGTATCAGATCCCTTGGAGGGAATTACAGGCTGTTGTGGACCACCCCATACTGGTGTTGGAATGAACTCTAGTTCTCTGGAAGAACAATAGGCACTCTTAACTTTAAATGCTGAGCCCTTTTTCCAGCTCCACCTTAGCATGTTGGAAAGCATGCTAATCTGTGGGTAAAGCTCAATCTGTGGGTCCAGACCCCTTCAGAGTCATCGAACAGCCCTTTCTCACCGTTGTCTCGAATCCTTCATATCAGATATTTACATTACTATTCATAACAGAAGCAAAATTACAGTCATGAAGTAGCAACAAAAATAATTTTATGGTTGGAGTCACCATAACATGAGGAACTGAATTAAAGGGGCACAGCATGAGGAAGGTTGAGAACCACTGTTGTAAAGGGGAAAAAACCCAACACAGTTGAACTACTGTAAGTCGGGGCCCTTGTGTGCTCGATCCCTGTGACACACGGAGTTGTATAGTGGGCCTTTCCTTGCAACATGATTTTGAGATTGATCTTTACTGTTGCACTCATTACTAGTTCGCTTCCTTTCAACTGTTAAATAATACTCTACTGCACAGATCTCCCACCCTTTGTATATCCATCCACTTAACACTGGGCATCGGAACTTTCTCAGTTTGAAACTGTTGTGGACAACCCTGCTGTAAACATTAATTAAGTTCAAGGTTTGATGGCTGCAACTTTCCATTTCTTTTGAATAAATATCTAAATAGAGAATTGCTAAGATTTTGTATTTTAAAAGCTTATTTACCTTTATGTGTATGCATGTTCTGCCTACATATGTGTAATTGCATCATGTACATAAGTGCTGTGGAGGCCAGAAGACAATGTTGGAGACAGTTGTGAGCAACACATGGGTGCTGGGAACTGAGTCCACGTGCTCTGCAAGAGCAGCCAGTGGCTCTGAACTACTGAACCATCGCTCCAGCCACACTGAGGCAGGGGTGGGGGCTTGTTTTCTGAGACATGAGAATGCAGTTCAGGTTAGCTTACATTCTGAAGCCAAGGATGACCTTGAACTTCTTTCTAATCCTCCTGCCTCCATCTCTTAAATTTTAGGATTACAGGTTTGAGCCACCATGTTGGTTTGTGTGGTGCTGGACATCACACCAGGGCTTCATGAAGGCTAGGAAAGCATTCTAGTCAGTTATTTTCAAAGCCTATATTTTTTTTTTTTTTTTAAAAAAAAAGGCTGAGTTTTTGAGAAAGGTTCAAATGTAGGCAAGGGAGGCCTTGAACTCCCTTTGTAGACAAGAATGACCTTGAATTTCGAATCTTGCCTCTACCTCCCAAGTACTGGGATTCCAAGCATGTGCTTCTTCGCCTGGATTTATGTGGTTCTAGGGACTAGCTCTAGGGCAAGCACTCTGTCCTGAGCTACTTTACCAGCCCTTGGGTTATAGTTCATTAGGCATGAAATTTGGCTATGTTATTTATATATCCACTAGCCTCCCAAATGCTGGGCTTGAAGTGTGGGCTACCACATCAGGCCAACCTCCTCCGTATTTTTAAACAATGTACTGAGACTATTCTATCTTCTTTTAAAGAATAGAACCAGGGATTGAACACAGGAACTTGCACAGGCTACACAAGAGCTATTATCACAGAGTTACAGCTCCAATCTTTTCTGCATGTTTTCCTAAAGTGTTGTTTCCTGTTTCTATAGGTGAGAATTCAGTAATTGGAAATCATCACATTAAATGAGTCAATCAGAAAAAGAAAGATATTTCTTGCAAATGAGGAATCTAGTTTTTTTTCTGTGCTTGCCTTGTATATACTCTACCACTGACAACTATACTAATAATGCTGACCATCTTTTCACCTGCAAATTGTGTGTGTGTGTGTGTGTGTGTGTGTGTGTGTGTGTGTGTGTGTGTGTGAGAGAGAGAGAGAGAGAGAGAGAGAGAGAGAGAGAGAGAGAGAGAGAGAGAGAGCGCTCGAGAGAGCGAGCACTTTGTTAATAGCTGGGACATGGTAGCACATGCTTGTAATTTCAGCAACACCAGCCTTAAGAACTATTTTGGGGAGATGCTAGCTTTTAGGATTCTTATTGAGCTGAGTGAGTTCTTTACATATGCTGGAAAATCATCAGTCACAATAATTTGTAGCTGAAAGTAGTTACTAGGGTTTGCAGACTTTGGGGAAAGTGGAGAAGTGAGGCATGGTACACGAACTGGGTACTGAAACACAGCCAGAGCCATAAACACTCTTGAGTATTGAACACAGCTCCATGAACACTGACAGGTTTACAGGCATTCACAGTACAGGCTCACAAAATACCAACACCAATGGCATATGTTTCAGTGAAAATCCTAACCATACATGACAAAGAGCCCCACCCACAGCCACAACCACACACAACAGAGGGCTCCACCCACAGCTACAGTCTCTACCACACACAACAGAGGGCCCCATCCACAGCCACACAGTCTCTATCACACACAAAGGGCCCCACCCACAGCCACACAGGCTCTCCATTATCCTACCATGACCTAGATGCTCTACCCCTACTGAATGAGGTAATCGGAGTGCCTGCATCCAACAGAACCATAAAAGTTTGACTCTTTACTCTCACTAGGTATGTATTCAAAAGAAATGGAAAGTCGCAGCCATCAAACCTTGAACTTAATTAATGTTTACAGCAGGGTTATCCACAACAGTTTCAAACTGAGAAAGTTCCGATGCCCAGTGTTAAGTGGATGGATATACAAAGGGTGGGAGATCTGTGCAGTAGAGTATTATTTAACAGTTGAAAGGAAGAGAATTAGTAATGAGTGCAACAGTAAAGATCAATCTCAAAATCATGTTGCAAGGAAAGGCCCACTATACAACTCCGTGTGTCACAGGGATCGAGCACACAAGGGCCCTGACTTACATTAGTTCAACTGTGTTGGTTTTTTTTTTTTCTCTTCTTTACAATGTACTTTAAAATGGGTCGGAGACACATAGGGATGGACTTTGGTCTTTCTTAAGGACAGGGACACCTCATCCCAACCTTCATCCACCTCTTTCCTTCAGATCAGGATATAGATGGAGCTTGGGACTCCACATTTATAAGCAAAGTTGGCATTTCTTTCAATCCTAAGAACTCACTCTTGCAGCCCAACCAAACTCCTGTGGTTTTCAATCAACACAAAGCTCCATGTCCTTGTTGCCACCTGCCAAAGTCCCCACACAACAAGTTTTGAAGGCTCCTTAACTTACAAGGAGTTGAATGTGTACAACAACTAAAGTGTCATTCTGTGGGCTTACAATCCTCAGCTAGGGGCATGGAGTTGAGTGTGTACAGTGAGTAAGCATCATCCAGTGAGCTTCCACTCCTCGGCTGAGCCTGGAATTACTCAACAGGTAAACCCCTCTCTGTCCAAGCTGTTCTTGTCTAACTCACAGATGACATCATTCACTACCAGACTCCATCCTTTTCCTAGCCCACAAGGGCCTATCTTTCCCTTCCTTTCCAGGAGCCACAGCCCAAACTGAGGTGGGAGATTTGTTTTTTTAAATAGTCAATTAGCAAGCAAGGAAACAAAGTAACGAGCTACTGCTTCAGAGGCAGAAACCACAAAGTCCTGAGTCTGAGACAAAGTTTGTTTGTTTGTTCGTTTTAGTAGTAACAGGAAAAGCACGAGAATCATGTGGAAGCCAGTTCCTCTAGACCCCCCAGGCCCACTGAGAAGACAAAGGGGTTGCCCGGGCTGATGCCCAACATACAGGAAGTTGGCATCCCTACTGCTCGCAGAGGGAGATAGTGTTTTTCTTAGATTGGACAATAAGCAAAGCTACCCTTTGCTACAGCGAGGGATACTGTATCATCAAGGCCATTTGCTTTTGGTGGAAACAACCCAGACTCATGTGCATGACAGGCAAATATAGCCTCTGACCTACATTCCTACCTTTATTTTATTTTGGACAGGGTTTTTGGTTAAGTAGCTCAGGCTAATCTGAAAGTTGGGATCCTTCTGCATCAGTCACCCACTAGCTAGGATCACAGACATTCGCCACCATAAAAAGATCTTTTAAAACAACAGCTCATGCTGGGCAAGGGTAGCACACGCCTTTGAACCCAGTACTCAGGAGGCAGAGGCAGGTGGATCTCTATGAGTTTGAGGCCCAGCCTGGTCTACAAAGCAAGTTCCAGGACAGCCAGGACTGTTACACAGCAGAACTCCGTCTCAAAAAAATAAATAAATAAATAAATAAAATAAAATAAAAGGAAAAAAAAAAACCAGCTGTCCAGCTGTCACTGATTTCCTTGCAACTTGTACAGAAATGCCAAGACCCACAGAGTCCTCTCCCGGTATCTATTTCAGCAATGTTTTATACTCCAAGTGTATACATCTGCTACATACTGTTTAACCTAGCCCTAAGTACTCTATGTTTTTAAGCTACTGTAAATGGTTTTCCCCTGCTTTCCAAATGTTTGTCACTACTACAGAGATACAATTGGTTTTTGTGTGCTGTCCATGGACCCTGCATCCCAAGCCCACTTACTCACTGTAGTAGTTTTTCAATGTAGATTATTTAAAATGCTCAATATCGTCTGCAAGGAACAACTGTAAGCCTTCCTTTCTAATCTGCACACCTTTCCTTTCTTTTGCCTTACAATATTTGCTGTGACATCACACAAAACGATGACTTAGGGGAATGAAAACACACATCCTTGCCTGCTTTCCAATCTCATTTGTTTATCTGTAGGTTTCTCAGATTTCCTTTATCAAGTTGAAAATGTTAGCTTCCACTCTGTTTTCTGACTTTTTCAAAGGTCTCTTTTGTTAGTATATTTATTTGTGTGGTGGTGAGGTGAGTGTGCAAGGACCCTGGTGAAAGCGTGGCGATCAGAGAACCAAGTGAGGGACTCGATTCTCTCCTTCCACCATGGGAATCACCAGGACTGGGTGGAGGGCACGAGGCTCAGCCAAAGGCACCGTTATCTACTAAGCCATCTTGCCTATCATTTGAAAAAACAAACAAGCCTAGAGAATTGGCTCAGCACTGGCTGCTCTAGCAGAAGACCAGGGCTGGGCTCCCAGCACCTATGGCAGCTCACAACCATTTGTAACTCCATTTCCACGGGATCCAGTGCCCTCTTCTGGACTGAGGGCACTGTACATATATGGTACATGGACATACACACAGGCAAGGCATCCATATACATGAAGTAAAAATAATAAAAAATTTAAATGAAGAATGGTGGTTCTTGTATATAATCCAAGGACTTAGGAGGATGCGGCAGGGAGATTGTAAGTTCAGAGCTAACTTGGGTAGTGGTTTGAATGAGCAATGGCCCCCATAGGCTCAAGTATGAATAATGAATCCCCACTTGTTGGGATGTTTGGGGAAAGTTATGGAAACTTTGATAGATACAGTCTTGCTGGAGGAAGTACATCACTGG
Source organism: Peromyscus californicus insignis (assembly GCF_007827085.1). Classification (NCBI taxonomy): domain Eukaryota; kingdom Metazoa; phylum Chordata; class Mammalia; order Rodentia; family Cricetidae; genus Peromyscus; species Peromyscus californicus. Next base: position 90,861,173 of record NW_026294424.1, read on the forward strand.
GAGAGGACTCTGAGGGTTAAACAGCCTCATCTACTTCCTGCTTGCTCTATTCACCTCCTGGATGTGGAGAGAAATGTGTTCAACCAGCTTCCTGCTCCTATGCCATGCCTTCCCTGTCACAATGGACTCGCCATCTGGAACTGTAAGCTAAAATAAACATTCTTCTTTAAGTTGCTCTTTGGTCATGGTATTGTATCATAGCACAGAAAAGTAACTAATCCACCAATGTCCATATCAAGGTGCAGTCACAGAAGGGTGAGGGGTGAAAACGGAACTCACTGGTAGAACACTGGTCTAGTATGTATAAGGCCCAATGTTCAATTTCTAGCAACACACACGCGCGCGCACACACACACACACACACACACACACACACACACACGTCTGCCATATGCTTTTTATAAAATTATCAAAAAAAAAATCAGATGGTTTTCTACTTTAGTCTGCAAGTTAAACTGATTTTTATTACCAATCCAGTTCTACATTCTCAATCACACTTTGTATAAACTGCCGAATTCTATTGTTAATATTCTGCTAAGCATTTTTGTCTATATTCATATGTATTGGTTTGTAGTTTTCTTTTCTTGTAGCATCTGCCTGGGAATAATGCTAGCCTGACAAAATGAAGTGGAGCACATTCTCTGCTCAGAAAAAGTCTGCACAGAATTGTCTACCTCCTCCTTATATGTTGCTTAGAATTTATCTGAGACACATAGAGACACATGGCTTATAGGAAGCTTTCTTTTGTTTTTGTTCTAGAGACAAGGTCTTACACGCACACAGGCTGGCCTCAAGTGATCCTGCTTCAACCTGGCAAACATCTATAGAAAGGAACCACTGTGCCTGGCTCACAAAAAAGGTTTTCTTGTTAAACTTATAAATTTAATATCTTTGATAAACTCTTTATGAGTCACTTTGATATTTGATAGTTTGTGTCTTTGAAGGAATTCGTGTACTTCCTCTAAGTTGCCAAGTTTATTAGCACTATATAATTATATTTAATGATATATAATTAAAGTTATATATAATATTCTTTCCTTTCAACATCTGCAGGCTCTGTAGAAAAGTCCTCTCTCCATTCCTCCCACTGGTATTTGGCTCTCTCCCTTTTTTCCTGACTGGTAATCTAGTTGGAGATTTCAGTTGTCCTTTTTAGTCTTGTTCAATGTTGTCTTTGATGCTTCCCTTCTCCCCTCTGAGTGCTTCAGGTGTAATCTGACCTCCTTTCTCCAGAATCTTAAAATGGCAACAAGAGTCAAGGGCTTAGTAAGCACAGCCTAGAGGCCCACAGTGTTGTTCTATCTACATCACTCTCATCCTAAGGATATTTTTGTTATTGTTTGTTAAATTTCTAGACGATTGAGGGATGATATATATGAGCAAGTTTATGCCTGAAAAACTTTAAATGTTTGCTATCTGTCCTTCTCCAGAAAAACATAATTTTTCAAGCTGTGGTTCAGATCACTGACAAAGCTTTGTTTTGTTTCTTCCTCAAAATGGCAAGAAAACATTATTAAAAAGCAAAGGGATAGTGCAGCCCAGACATACTAAAGACCACATTGGCTCCCAGAGTTACAGTTCTCAAGGGCAGGATGATTGATTCCTAAGCCTTCTATACCTACAATAAGCCATTAAGACATAAAAACCAAACTAACAAAAACAAACCAAAGAATACCAACACTACTTTAAATGCATTCCATTAAGATCAATTTCTACTATCATTTATTCACTTCAAAATATTTTATAATAGTCCTTGTGATTTTATCTTTGACACAGGGATAATAGATAGCATTTAATACCTAAACATTTGGAGATTTTTCTATGTATCTTGTATCAATGAAGACAGAAACTCTATCATTTCCATAATTTGAAATAAGAGATTTGGGAGTGAGTTATGATCTCTCTTGGTGAATGTTTCACCTTGTGCACTTGAACACATAAACTAAAGGTAGTGTTCTAAAATGTTAGGTCAAGTTGACTTTGAGTATTATTTGCATAGTCCATATCCTTACTCATGTTCAGTCAGCCGTATTTGTACACTTACTCCTCTAACCCCAAAAGAGAGACTGCCGGGTCTCAGGCAAGCCTGGACTGTATGTATATAGCAAGGAAAAAAGGAAAGCAACTTATTGAATAAAAAATACGAAACCAACTGTTCTGTTGTTTAATAACCACTGAGAGAGAGTATTGAAGTTCCTAAATATGATTGTGGTCCTATCCTTTAAAGTTCCGCTATTAAAAACTAAGTCCACATTCATCCTGTTAAGAGATTTGGAATAGCACAGAATGGTGGTACATGCTAGAAATCCCAATACTTGGGAGGCAGGAGGATTTTTATTTTGAGGCAATTTCAAAGCCAGCCTGAGTCACATAGCCAGACTCCAGAGTGGGCTAAGCAGAGGAGGAAGAAGGAAACGAGGGAAGACAGGGGAACAAGACAGCGAAGACTCACATGCAATACAGAGGACTAGAAGCTGTGTATGCCTTTTTGAACTGGGAGTTCAAGCTTCTAATAAGAAACGCTTAGCCGGGCGGTGGTGGCGCACGCCTTTAATCCCAGCACTCGGGAGGCAGAGGCAGGCGGATCTCTGTGAGTTCGAGGCCAGCCTGGTCTACAGTGCGAGATCCAGGAAAGGCGCAAAGCTACACAGAGAAACCCTGTCTCGAAAAACCAAAAAAAAAAAAAAAAAAAAAAAAACAAAAAAAAAAAAAAAAAAAAAAAAAAAAAAAGAAACGCTTAATTGATTTGGTCAGTCTGTAAGTAATCAGGGACTGTGCAAAGTTCTAGAGCCAGGGCTACCTTCAAAAGCCATTCAAAAGTCTCTAGAGCATCTTATATCATTACATATTTCAACTAGGGTCACATGCAGGGCATACTAACCTTCACTAAAACAAATCCTCCAGAGCTTGTGAGCATGGCAGGAAAAGGGTTTGGCCCTTTAGTTATATGATTCATCACCTAATTTTATCCCTAGGAATGGAAGCTATGTGCTAGCATATGTGTCTTCATCAATGTTGAAGTCGAGTCCAAGGAAAGAGGATTTTCAAAGGCCAAGGAAGTTAAGGAGCTTCAGTTTGCTAACCTACACAAGAGTTATTCCCAGTCAATGTATGGAGGGGAAGAAACCAGAATATAAAATGCAATCCCCCTGCCTCCAGCAGCTTCACAGTTCATAGCATGAATGTTCTAAGCATCTAAGGCAAAAATACACTCCTGGAAGTCAATATTTTACCCCCTCACAGTTGAAAACGGTTGACTGCTTTAAGTCCAATCAGAGTCACTCAATTCAAAAAGTCTAATGATTTCTGACTCTGTCTCAATGCCCTTTGTTAAATACCACCTTCATCAGCACCAGGCACTATATCCTACACCCTAATTTTCGTCATAGCATCTACAGCCATCACAAAGTTCTTGTCTATTTGTCTATAACTTGGTTACCCTCCCATTTCTTTAGAATGTGAGTTACGGGGGGGAAAAGGACTTACTGGATTTTCTCACCAAAATCCCCTCCTCTCCTAGGGCCTAACAGAGCTGGCAAACAATAGCCTCTCAGTAGAAATGTGAAGAATGAATAAACTAACCACAGAGAAGGAGTACCACAAAAACTACCATTATTTATACTGAGCTTTGCAAATAACTGTGTAAGGCAGGTTTATATACTACTCTGAGACTTTACAGCACTTTAAATAAGAAATCCACACCACCATAAGTCATGTTAAACAAAATGAGAAATTATTTTCAAGTAAATTTTCAACAATATCTTCTGATAATACTATCTAAAAACCCACAAGCTTAACTTTTAACTAACTTACAGTTTTATGAGTAGTTTAACTAATAGGTGCTTATTGCTTTCTGACTTTGAGAAAGTTTGGGAAATTAAGCCCTGAAGAGCATAAAACTCAACAGACAAACAGAACAACCATAGGTGTAGCCTGGGAGAGGTAACCTCACCTCAGCATTATATTGAACAGACAGTTAAAGGGTTATTACAGTAAAAAGTCCACAGCAGAGATAAACAGATTGGATTTAGCACAGTGACAATGAAGAAGTAAATTGTATTTAAAAGTTTAAAATAATATAGATGGAAATAAAAGGCTACACGTTTACATTTTAAAGAACTTATTACAGAGTGTTACCACAGAAGAAACACACCAGAATGCTGAGGCAGGAGTATCATGCATTCAATGCCAGCATGGATTATGTAGAGGCCCTTATCTCAGACAACACATTCTCTATTAGGAGTCCACATAGAAGACCTATTTTCCAATCTTGGCTCTACTCAATGCTTATCATGTTGTCTTAGTTAGGGTTACTGTTGCTGCGATGACACACCATGACAATAAAGCAAGCCGGGGAGGAAAGGGTTCACTTGGCTTACACTGCCACACCATGGTCCATCACTGAAGGAAGTCAGGACAGGAACTCAAACCAGGGCAGGATCCTGGAGGCAGGAGCTGATGCTGAGGCCATGGAAGGGAGCTGCTTACTGGCTTGTTCCACATGGCTTGCTCAGTCCATTTTCTTTCTTTTTTTCTTTTTTTTTTTTTTTCCGTTTTTCGAGACAGGGTTTCTCTGTGTAGCTTTGCGCCTTTCCTGGAACTCGCTTTGTAGACCAGGCTGGCCTCGAACTCACAGAGATCCACCTGCCTCTGCCTCCCAAGTGCTAGGATTAAAGGCGTGTGCCACCACTGCCCGGCCCAGTCTACTTTCTTATTGACCCCAGGACCACCAGGCTAGGGATGGCACCACCCACCATGGGCTCAGCCCTTCCCCATTAATCACTAATTGAGAAACTGCCTTACAGCTGGATCTCATGGAGGCATTTTCTCAACTGAGGCTCCTTCCCCTCTGATGACTCTATTGTGTCAAGTTGACACACAAAACCAGCCATTACACATGTAATCCCACACTCACTCACAAGGTCATTATGAAGACATGGGTGCACTGTAACTCCACATTTCTTTCTTGCTTCTCCCTTTAAGTTCTGTTTTTATGCACTTAATATTCCTTCATCAACACTTGCCTCTGCTTCCAGACTGCTAGCCAGCCTCACCTGTGCTCCTGCCACCCTGCTTTCCTCACCATGCTTGACTGTTTCAGTTCTGGAACAGTCTCGTGCAGGTAAGCACAGCTGCTGAGTCATGAGTGCAATGGCCATGGTATGTCCAGAAGATAGCATGAACCAATTTGAGAAGTGACACCCCTACCCCCAAATCCTGGAGGATATGGCTAGCTGCTTCAGGTTCCCACCACCCTAACTTCCCTGCAATGACAGACTGAAGCCTGGAGTTGTGAGTTAGAATTCATGGTTTCATCAGGTATCTTATCACAGCGACCTGAATCCAGACCAAAACAGATGCTAACCAAGCCTCTTGGATTCCCATGTTCATATCCTACTGATACCCAGTAAGGCCATCACTATGTCCTAAATAAATAAAGGAAAAGAACACTGGTCAATAGTTTCCAAATAACTTTTCTTCAAATGTCTTTTTAAAGTTATTATTTTAGACAGGGTCTCACTGTGTAGCCCCTGGCTGGCCTACAGCTTATTATATAGACCAAACTGGTTTCAAACTCACAGAAATCCACTTGTCTTTGTCTCCTGAGTGCTGCATTTAAAGGTGAGAGCCACCATATCCAGCTAAATACCATCTCCTTTAAATTACATTCATTTCTTCAGCCATTCATTGTATATCTTTTCTCATTTTCCTCTTTATTTGCATGTTTTTCTTCTCTAGGCCATTAATTTTCTATATTTCCCAATAAAGCATGCCAAAATGTGATGCTAAAAAAAAAAAAAAAAAAAAAAAGCTTAAGCTCTTTTAATCTGGGGCTGGAGTGATGGCTCAGCAGCCAGCTGGTAAAGATGCTTACCACCATGCCTGATGACCTGAGTTTGATCCATGGATCCACATGGAGGAACCAACTCTCCAGTTGTCCTCTGATCTCCACATGTGGGCCATAGCATGTGAGTTCGCACACAAACAGTAAATTAATTTTTTAAAAATAGATCTTTTAGGGGCTGGAGAGATGGCTCAGAGGTTAAGAGCACTGGCTGCTCTTCCAGAGGTCCTGAGTTCAATTCCCAGCAACCATATGGTGGCTCACAACCATCTGTAATGAGATCTGGTGCCCTCTTCTGGCCTGCAGGCATACATGCAGGCAGGACACTATATACATAATAAATAAATAAATCTTTAAAAAAAAAAAAAATAGATCTTTTAATCTTTGACACACCTCCATAGAAATATTAGTCTGTATTGTAGTATGTACTATGCAGATTATTCACGCGTTACTCCACCCAGCCTGGAGTACACTATGGTGTTTCGACTTGTCTCCTCTCAGCTCCAGCGCATCTTACATAAACATTCCTGGCTTTATGTCCACTCTACTCAAAAGTCGTATGCGATCAGAGCCTACTGCAGTAAGGCCCCTTTTAGCCTATAGTTTCAGCTTTACCTCAACAATTCTTAAACCAAAAGCCCTAAATTAGTTTTTCCTATATCCCTAGCATAGTATAGGACTCACAGACAACCCATAATAAAGGCTGACTATTCCTTATCCAAAATGCTTGGTATCAGAAGTGTTTCAGACTCTCAAGTCTCACATTGGGGACATATGTATGGCTTTTCCTTCTAATGTTATCCCTACATTAATATCCAAATGCTCTAAAACCTAAAAGTTTTTGAGTGAACATTTTGGATCAGATTAGGGATGTTTAACCTGTTTGACAAATAATGATGAAACTCTAAAGTGGGTGTGATACCAAACATCTATAATCCTAGCACTGGGGAAACTGAGGCAAGAAGAATCTCCAGTTCCAGACTGGCTTGAGCTACAGTGAAACCCTGTCTCCAAAAAAAGCAACCAACCCAAACAAGCAAAACATCTATATTGTTCCTCTCTAAACAAAACAGATACCTGACTTTCTCCAGAGGCAAATTCTACTTTCAGACATTCAAATACACTTAAATTACTAATAGGCAATTTTCCTTACTAAAATGATCTAAAAACTGAGCTCTAGTGCCAGGCAGTGGTGGCGAGTGCCTTTAATTCCAGCACTTAGGAGGGAGAAGCAGACGGATCTCTGTGAGTTCAAGGCCAGCCTGGTCTACAGAGGGAGTTCCTGGACAGCCAGGCTACACAGAGAAACCATGTCTTGAGAAACAACAACAAAACAAAACAAACAAACAAAAAGCCAATACACACTGAGCTTTAAAAGGTAATTACCCCTTGGTCTACAAAGAGAGTTCCAGAACAGTCAGGGCTATTACATAGAGAAATTCTGTCTCAAAAAACTAAAAAAGAAAAATAAAAAAAATAATTACCTAAGGAATGTTGAGATAGGGAGAATAGTCTTCCCTAGGGAACAGTATACCAGTTCAGTTAGTTAGCCAAAACAAAAGGTCAGCCCTGAAAACATATACATACAAATAACCATAATTATTATATAGACTGAGTGGGTTGTACTTATGTATTTAGAAATACACAAACACACACACACACACACACACACACACACACACACACACACACACACACACACCTATGTAACAACAATTAATGAAAAAGAAGGCCATGAACTTGAAAAAGATCAAGAAGGGGTATATGGGAGGTTTTGGAGGGAGGAAAGAGAAGGGGAAAATGATGTAATTATATTATAATTTCAAAAAAAGAAAAAAATTTTAAAGGTAATCACAGATGGGTATAGTGGCACATGCCTTTAATCCCAGCACTCAGAAGCAGGTGGACCTCTGTGAGTTCAAGGTCAGACTGGTCTAAATAGTGAGTTCCAGGACAGCTAGAGCTACATAGAGAAGCCCTGTCTCAAAGAAAAGGTAGTTTAAAGGTTTCACAAACCAGACATGGCAGTTCATACCTGTAAGCCCAGCACTTGGGAGGCAGGACCATTTTGAGTTAGAGGCTAGTTTGTGCCAATGCAAATTTCAGGCCAACCTAGCTACAGAATGAGACTAAATATGGAGAGGGGTGGGGGATAATCACTAAGAATCAACAAAAAAGACAACAGAGTTGGTAGGTAAAATTAGCCTGAGCATGAGCTCAGCAGTTAAGGGCAGTAGCTGCTCCTCCAACGGACCCAGTACCCATATGGCAGCAGCCCACAACTGTCTGTATTCCCAGCTCCAGAGTATTCAAGGCCTGAGGACACTGCATGAATGCGATGCACAGACATACATGTAGCCAAAACACCTCCACATACACATACACACATACACACATACACATATACACGCATACACACACACACACACACACACACACACACACACACACACACAGAGCTATCTGGGGCTACACAGCAAGACCCCATTTAAAAATAACAAAGCATTTTAAGTTTTAAAAATTCTTACTCTTACTAAGTAAGCTAATTGATGTGGACCAAAAAATTGCAGCATAATTTAATTAAAAAAAAACAGATTTCTACTCAATAATGCAAGATCAAATTGTGTGTGTGTGTGTGTGTGTGTGTGTAATGTTTTCTTCTTTTTAAAAAAAGATTCATTTTTTATGTATGCGTGTATATGCCACATGTGTGCAGGTTCCCAAGGAAGCTAGAAGAAGGCATCAGATTCCCTGGAGCTTTGAGCTGCCTCACATGGGTGCTGGAACTGGGGACAGGTACACTCTTAAGGGATGAGCTATGTCCTCAGCCACAATTTTCATAGTCTTTACACTGACTTATCTGTTGGGGGAGCACACTTGCCATGACGAAGTCAAAGAACAACTTGGAAAGTGCTGTTCTCTTATCACCGTGTGCAGCCCAGGGGACTGAACTCAGGTTCAGGAGTGTTAGCATGGCCAGTGCCTTTACCTGCTGAGCCGTCTGGCTGGCCCCTCAAATTATATTTTTAGTGAACAACAATCATTAAATCTTCTAAGTACCTTTCATATAGTTGCTTTAAACGTTCTTTGGCTTCTCATTCTTGCAGTGAGTGAAGAAAGCCAAAGTCCAAACTATGCACACACATTCAGACAAGATATCTGCCCTGTATATACACAATATACCATATGCTAATATATGAAGTACTTCATTTTACTTTGTAGACAACCTGAGAAAGAAAAATCCATTGCTACTCATAAATAAAACTAGTAGGCAGTTCTTAAATATCAACCTGTTTACTCTCATAATTCAAGGTCACTGACCCAACCTTCTACCACTTAAGCTGAAGAAATAAGGAGGACCCCAAATATGTGCACAAAATTTCAGTATCATTCCTGTTGTACGCAAGGAGACTGGCTAAGGAGCCAGCAGCACACTTAGGACAGTAAGGACCCTCAAGTGACAAAAGTAAGCTGGGGCCACTATAAAGGTCAGTCAAGCCTTAAGATTGAGGTGACAGTGCTCTAGTTACCTGAACAAAGAAGCTGCATCTGCACTCTAACAGGCTTCAGTATCTTTATCAGGTTAAAGTGCTCAAGGCTTGCATCAAGCCTCATGTCCCTGACAGTAAAGGTTAACTCACAAGCAGAATGGAATTTCACTTGTAGTATACAGCCTATTATAAAATCTTCCATAACTTCGCTCTCTGAATTTATGAAATTAGATGGAGACAGAGAAGAAATTCCCTTTAAAACTGAGCAGAAAATATGATTTACAGTATCAACTGTTATTTGCCAAGTGGCCGGTTCAAAGATGCCACCCCAAGGATGACAGCGCCATATAAATTTTTTTTGATTGCTACAACACGGGTCCATATGTTCAAAAATAGGTGAGGACCCACACCCCAACAAGTTAGACCATGCTCTGTCACCAACATTAAACGTGGAAGAAAATGTCAATGCTCTGCCTCCCCCAAAGAAACACAACTCCCTGAACTGCTGAACACCATCAGCCAACCCCCACTGAGTGGGTATTTTAAGTATCTTATCAGGAAATCATGATAAGTACTAGCGGTTCCTCTAGGCCTCAGCAGCAGCCTTAGGTGTAAGGGAACTCAGCCCTTGATACTCAAAAAAATAATGTTGATGTCATTAGGAGGCTACTGATTCTTTGCACTCCGGACAAGTCATTCTTGATCCGCAACGCATTTCCTCCCCCAGCTCCCAAATAAAGAGCTCTGCAGACAGAGAGCCCCCGGGTACCCCCCTTCTCCTCTACCTCCAGAGGCTGCTGCTTTCTCCACCCTCCGGCTCTGAGGAGCGGGCTCCAGAAGGTCCCGGGCAATTCCGAGCCCGGGCAGTGCTTGTTTTGCCAGTGCACGGTAGCTCTGTCCAGCTGCTTCCTTTCCCAGTTTGCCCGAAAAGAAGCACTACAGGGTACCCGGGGACCCAGGCGGGAGCCGGGGTGGCGATGTCGCCGCGGCTGCCTCCTCTGGTATGTCAGGGGCCGGGATTGTATTTCGAAAGATCCGCCATTTTCACCTCGTCATCACCATCACAGCTCAGCAGCTTCCCCCGACAGCCGAGCCCCGGCCGCCGCCGCCGCCGCCGCCAGTCACCTCCCCCTTCCTCCTGCTCCCGCCCCGGCCCGCCCTCCCGAGCAGCACACACCCACATATCCGGGGAAACCTCCCGCCCGCCCCGCCAACCTTCAAACGCGCACCGGAGGTTCTAGGGCTCACCGGCGAGCCGAGCCAGACCTAGCACCCCAGGACCAGACACCCAGCTCCTGCGGGCCCCGCAGGAACGCCAACGGGAGTCGTGATACCTGCGAGATTCCAAGTCCGAGATACTTGTTAAGAGGGCAAGCCATGTGGAATCTGACACAAGAACAGAAAAGACCCCAAACTCTTTCATTTCCAGAAAAACACTTGAGATGGTAGACCGTGTTTTGTGTACATTTCGGAGACGGAGACCTTTAACGTCACTCACCAACTTTGGCATTCTACTCCACCCACAGAACTACTTTGACAGTATAGCTATTTCCATATGCATGTCTGATTCTCAGGCACCCCTTAATTACAGGTGCTGATCCTACAGTGTTTTGTTTTTGATTTTTAAGAATAAAGTTCTAAACTATTTCCCTCTCCACTTAACTTTGGCCATTTCTGTCCATGAACAACACCATTACGTCAATTTGTCGTTGGTTTAAGTTGTACAAGTGCCACTAAATTTAAAGTGTATTGAATTAAAGTGATTAATTCCAACTGTGGAGACATGAACGAAACATGAATGATCGCCTTCTAACATACAGAAAACACAGCTCTTCGCTAGAATTCCTTGACAAATGGTTTTAGGATCTAAGTTTCCAAATTAAGAACCATCTGCTGCTGATACACTTGCTCAATGCAGTGGAAATAAACAACTTGCTTTAGAACAAGATTCCGGAATGACCTATCCACCCCTTCCAGTTCCTCTCCTCGTTTAGTTTAATAAGTAGCCAAAAGAGGATACAAGTAATGCTTAATCATCTAAGGAATAAGAACACATAAGCTGCAAGGCTTCTTAATGGGACCAGCATTCTCCAAAAATTCGCGGTTTAATTTCAGAAAGTCTTAAATAATTGCCAATTCAAAAGCTGTAATCCTTTATCATTCAGCTACAACATAAGCTCTAAAATTGAATCTCAGGGTTGTGAATAGGGCTATTCTACTGTCTTAAGTTTACCTAAGAATAAGGTAGAAGCAGAAGCCATTTCATTTCCCTACCTTGTTTGAATGACAACTCCATATAAAAGTCAGCAGGCTCTGGCTTAATCAAGTGCTGTCTCCCACCCACTCCCGGCGCGTTTTTATATACAGCCCGCTAGAGGCTGAGCGTATAAAGGGTTCCCAGTTTCTCCATCTTTCAACTTTATTCCCCCACCAACAGCCGGGTCCACCGGCACTCGGCACTCGGATGGTTGTTTACCGTTGCTTGGCCAGGCTGAGTCCCAGCCCGCTCCCTTCCCCCGTGCACCGCGGGGACATTATGACATTTGGCTGGTGGGCTTCGCGAGGGAAACGGACACACACCCCGAGGAGTCCATACAAAGGGGCGTAGGAAGAACGCGGCGGCGGGCAGCAGCGAAAGGAGGCGCTGGTACGAAATGACACAGCAGCAAAACCGGTTCCCAGAAGCCCGGGGCCGGTGGCTGCTTCCCGGGCCGCGCCGAGAGCCTGTCAACAGCCGCCCGGCCCTTCCTCCCGAGCGCGGAGCGGGCGGCGCCGACCCGGCCGAGTGACAGCCGCGCTCTCGGGCGCCAGCGGCTCGCGGCCGCGCCCCGACGACCCTCCGCCCGCCGCGGCCCACCGGCCCAGCTGCCCGGGAGCCGGCCGGCGCTCTCGGCTCGCGCCACCTCCCCGCGGGCCCGGCGCCGGTCCCCGCCGCTCAGCCCCGGCTCTCCGGAGCTGACACTCACCCGAGCCGGCGGCGCCGCCGCCTCCTTCTCGCGCCGCGCTCCCGGGGCTCCCAGCAGCCGCGGCGGCGGCGGCGCCTCCGAAACACAGACCCGGGTTTGTTCAAAATCACGCGCCCAGCGCCATTCCACCGCCGCATCCCATAATACGCCGGGCGCCCCGCCCCGCCCGCGCGCCGCCCCGCCCGCCCCTGCGCCGCCCCGCCTCCGCCGGCAGCCGCCGCCCCGCCCCTTCCGCGCGCCGCCCCGCCCCCTGGCAACCCGAGCCGCGTCATTGCGCAAGGCTGGTGGGGAGCGCGCTCGCGGTCCACGTGACTCCTCCCGGGGCCGCTGTCAAAGCGGAGGCCGGGAACACCCCTAGCTTCACGCTCCTGGCCCTGGGACAAGACCACAGTAGGTGCGGTTTCCAGCGGGCCCCCCGCTTGGGGATGAGCTTGAGTGAGGCGGGAGTCGACATCCTTTCTCGAATGCCAATCTCTTCAGGGTTTAGACATGAATTTTGGGAGGAGCGCCACAAAGCTCCTGAGAGGAGCAGGCAGAGTTAAACTTACTTTGAAAGGGAGTTTTTGATATTTTGTTTTGCAAGACAGTCCACATCTTATACGAATGCAGTATGGATTCTTTGTATTCAATCATTGTGGAATATAGTTTAAGGTGTGTTGCATTCGTTTTATGCTGTGGAATCTTTGTTTAAGGATGCAAAGTTGTGTTGCATTCTTTTATGTTGCATTGGTTTAACTCTGTGAAGCGGTGTTACTTTGCCTGTCTAAAACACGTCACTGGTCTAATAAAGAGCTGAATGGCCAATTGCTAGGCAGGAGAGAGAAATGGGCGGGCCTGGAAGGCAGAATAAATGAGTGAGAGAGAAGACAAGAACTACACAGAAGAAAGAACAGAAAACCTAAGTGTGTAAATGTACAACTGTGAGGTGCATCGCTAAAGGACTATGGAAGCCATGCAGGTAACATGAGTACCTGCGGAACAGCCTGGAGGAGGTGAGAGTTATGTTAAAGCTATCACTTTAAAACCAAATATTCCTGATAATAAAAATAACTTCCCAGGATTCAGACAGCTAAATAAATAGAATTCTTGCTATCAGTGTGGAGCAGCTACAAGATACTGGCCTGAACTGTTAGGCTATAACCACACTTTAGCAAACCCAGTGGGATGAAATTAGCATAGGCATAGAGAGAATTCTCCAACAGTGAGAATGTTGGAGAATACACACGGGTTTTGTTGGGGATCAGTATTGTGAACTCAGTTTATGAGAAACTTTGAGAACTAGCCAGAAATCCTGGTCAAGAGACTAGCAGTACTGTGGGGTATCTCTGGAAGGAAGAGGGCAGAGATGGAGTTCCCAAATTTGGCTGGCTTTGAGGAGAAAATCCCACCCTACCCCACCATGCACACACGCGCCCTGATAGAAAAATTCTGAGTCCCTTCCACCAGGGCTAGCACAATTCTGATATTACTACTATAAAACAGCACCTAAATTAGGGAAACATTTCTGGTTTTACTGTGATTTTGTTACAAAGACTAAAGTGACTATTACAATTCTATCAGTGTTACCAATCCGGTAGTAAAAAGAGCACACACCATAACAAAGTATTTAGACTATGTGGAGAATGATAGTCTTCCATTAGTCAATAGACTGGTGCAATTTATTAAAAGGAAAAAACATGATATCTTGGGATGCATTATGTAACACTCAGAAAATATGCTGATTATTACAATTCTTAGAAGGAGCTGGAGAGAGCTCTCCATGGTTAGGACCAGATGTTCCTGCAGAAGACCCAATATCTCCCATCGCCCCATATCAGGTGGCTTACAACTACCTGTAACTCCAGCTCCAGGGAATCCAACATCTTCTTCTGGCCTCCAAGGGCACCCATACTCATGCTTACATACCACAAACACACACACACACACACACACACACACACACACACACACACACACACACACAGATATACACATAATTTAAAAATAAAATCTTGGTTTTTTTTTTTTTTTTTTTTTTTTGGTTTTTCGAGACAGGGTTTCTCTGTGTAGCTTTGCGCCTTTCCTGGAACTCACTTGGTAGCCCAGGCTGGCCTCGAACTCACAGAGATCCGCCTGGCTCTGCCTCCCGAGTGCTGGGATTAAAGGCGTGCGCCACCACCGCCCGGCTAAAAATAAAATCTTAAAAATAAGTAAATGAAGTTCATATAAGACCAAGAAGCAAAGCTTTTAGCTGGGCTGGGTGGCACACACCCATATCCTAGCTTCTTGGAGGCTGAGGCAAGAACACTGGGAGTTTGAACCCAGCACTCAGGCTGGATTAATTAGTGAGACACCACCCCTGTCACACACACTGAGACAATGTTTCCTTCCTTGGATCAAGACTACAGTTAGCCGGGCAGTGGTGGCGCACGCCTTTAATCCCAGCACTTGGGAGGCAGAGCCAGGCAGATCTCTGTGAGTTCGAGGCCAGCCTGGACTACCAAGTGAGTTCCAGGAAAGACGCAAAGCTACACAGAGAAACCCTGTCTCGAAAAAACCAAAACAAAACAAAAGACTACAGTTAAGCCTGGCGGTGGTGATACACGCCTTTAATCCCAGCACTCGGGGGCAGAGCCAGGTCGATCTCTGTGAGTTCAAGGCCAGCCTGGTCTATAGAGTGAGATCCAGGACAGGCACCAAAACTACATGGAGAAAAAAAAAAAAGACTACAGCTAAAAACAGCAACATCAGCTATTACAACAAAATGGCAGCAGCGTCCCCGCTATTACAAGAGTACTCTTACCAAGAACTTAATTAAGCCTGGCCTGGCGGTACACAACTTTAACGCCAGAGGCAGGCAGATCTCTGTGAGTCTAAAGCACACCTGGACAGCCAGAGCTACATAGTGAGACCCTGTCTCTAACATCAACAAAAAGTACTTGATAAATAAGTAGAGATGTGGGGGCTGCTTGGACGGCTCAACAGGTGGGCTGCTTACTACCAAGCATGACAGTCTAAGCTCGACCCCTAGAACTCCCAAGGAGGGCGAAAACCAGCTCTCTCAAGCTGTCCTCAGACATGTGCATGTGTTTTGTGGCATACACGTGCTCCCCCCACACAAATGAATTAATGTAAAATTTAAAATGTAGAGATATAACAGCTGTTTAATATTTCCCATAGTGACTAAGCTAAAAAAATTAAGTGAGAAATATAAATATTGTCGAGACTAATAGTATTTATTAAAAAAAAAATCACAAATAGCTCAGGTTAGTTGATGTCTGGATCCGATGGCTGGGCTGAAATCCCAGCCTGCCATTTGGTAGCTGTGAGGATTAGGCAGCTACTGTCCATGAAGGACTCAGTGTCCTCACCCCTAGTTCTTGAGTTTCTGGGTTTTGTTTTGTTTTGTTTTTTCAGTTATTTTTCTCTTTGCAGTTTTTGTGGTTTACTTAAACAAAAATAAAGCATGCAGGTGAACCATGTATTCATTTTCTCCTCCGCTGCGCAGCCCACCGTTGGGATTGGTGACTTTGTTAGCCAACTGCGCTGATCTTTCTATGATGGCTTTGCAATTCTTGGGGGAAACATTGTAAGCGATCTTCAATTTTTTAGAAAAAGAAAAACAACTGATGCTGGGGACACTTACTGAGTGCTTAGGGAGTATGCTACCCCTGAGCTAAACCCTCAGGTCTGACTGAAAGCAATTCTGAGGAAAATAGAATAGAAAAAAATAAAATAAAAGCAGGAATATATAAGTAAGCATTGGGTAAGATTATTAGAAAACAAAATTAAATATATTTCTGTAGTAGAATATTATTTTAAGGTGTGTTACTTTTGTTTATATTACATTTGTTTTAACTCTGTAAAACTGTGTTACTACTGTGCCTGTGTAAACACCTGATGGCTTAATAAAGAACTGGCCAATAGCAAGGCAGGAGAAAAGATAGGCGGGGCTATCAGGCAGAGAGAATATATAGAAGGAGAAAACTGGGATTGGGAATCTAAGATGTAGGAGCCAGAGAAGGAGGAGGACTCCAAGGGCCAGCTACCCAGCTACACAGCAAGCCACAGAGTAAGAGTAAGATTTACAGAAGTTAGAGAATGGGAAAAGCCCAGAGGCAAAAGGTAGATGGGATAATTTAAGATAAGGAAAGCTGGCTAGAAACTAAGCCAAACTAAGGCCCGGCATTCATAAGTAATATAATAAGCCTCCATTTGTAATTTATTTGGAAGCTGAGTGGCAGACCCCCCAAGAAAAGAGTAAAAACAAACAACAAAATATTACTGAGTACCTATTTTGTACCAGATGTAATACTAGTCACAAAGTATGAGTTAATAAAATGTCCTTACCACAGGTCAGTTCCAAAAGATTATCAAGAATGTCCTTGGCGGCCAGGCGGTGGTGGTGCACCCCTTTAATCCCAGCACTCAGGAGGCAGAGGCAGGTGGATCTCTGTGAGTTCGAGGCCAGCCTGGGCTACAGAGCGAGTTCCAGGACAGGCTCCAAAGCTACATAACAAAACTCCGTCTGGAAAAACTGGGGGGAAAAAAAAAAAAAAGAATGTCCTTGGCTTGTGACAGCCCCTGTCTGAAGTCCGGGAAGTCTCTACAGACACAGTCAACAGGGACATGCTACCTTCCACTTTGACTTTTTGTTTTTTTTTTAAACAGGCTCCTGATTGTGTAGCCCGAGGCTTGCCTTGGATTGGTGCTGTCTCACTGCCTCAGCCCCCCAGCTGCTGGGATTGTAGGCATGTGCCTCCATGTCCAGCCTTAGCATGTTACCCTCTTTAGTACAACACCTGATAATCCCTTATTAGCAAATTTTTTGAAGACTGGAAGATTTCTGGAAGCTTATGACAAACTCATTTAGTGGTAAAAATTGGCTCAATGTGACATAAAATTAGTAATTTTTTTTTCCAAGACAGGATTTCTCTGTGTAGCCTTGGCTGTCCTGGAACTCACTCTGTAAACCAGGCTGGCCTCGAACTCAGAGATCCTTTTGCTTCTGCCTTCCCAGTGCTGGGATTAAAGGCGTGGGCCACCACTGCCTGGCCAAATCTGGATTTCTAAGAAAAACTACATTCATATGTTGAAGGAGAATTATTAAATTATTGAATTCTCTTTACTAGGTTGATGTTGGGAGGCCCTGCTGCTTAAGGTTACAGTTCACCATGTCTGGACGGCTCTCCGAGCTAGGCATAAAACGGAAGATTCCTCCTGCAGGGGCTTCCTCCTCTCTGCCTGACCTTCTCTGGAAGCTCCCTGAGCTTGGATGCCTGACTTAAGTGTGACCTTTGACACAGGTCCCTGTAAATGCTCTCCCCTGCTGCCCATGTGATGATTAGGTGGTGTGCCCCCATCAGTATGATGGGACCCTGCTGCCAAATACAAAGGAAGCATATATAAGCACCTATCAGGTGATGTCCCAGCTGCTGTCCCCATCCTATGTATTCCCCCTCGCTCTGGGATGAAGTTGAGCTGTCTCACTGAAGCTGACTCCTGGAAGGCTATTTCTGTTGTACTCACAACCCTACCAAGCCCTGCAAGCTGCCTCTGCTCCCTTTGTCCTCTCAGACTGGCGGCCAACGGACCGTGAGGAAAAGGGACACCCCACAGTGAAGACATGGAAAAGATTTCTTTTTTTGAGACATGGTCATAATATGTAGCTCTGGCTGGCCTGGAACTCCCTATGCAGATCAGGCTGAGCTCGAACACAACAATTTTGCCTGCCTCTTTCTCCCTAGTACTGGGATTAAAGGTGTGTGCTACCACACCTGCCTGCAAAAGATATCTTAAGACACAAAGCAGACATGTGTATAAGGTAGAAATTATGGTGAAGAATACAGATCACTAAGAATGTAAATCTAGCCGGGCGGTGGTGGCACACGCCTTTAATCCCAGCACTCGGGAGGCAGAGCCAGGCGGATCTCTGTGAGTTCGAGGCCAGCCTGGGCTACCAAGTGAGTCCCAGGAAAGGCGCAAAGCTGCACAGAGAAACCCTGTCTCGAAAAACCAAAAAAAAAAAAAAAAGAGAGAGAGAGAGAATGTAAATCTAAACAGACCAATAAATGGTTATCTGGAAAAAAGAACAGAAAACAGAACGGTGACAATTAAATGCTTCTAGGAAATGTCTGTCCCTCAAATATAGACTTACACCTGTCTGTGTTCCAGGCAGGATGGATGAAAAAGGACACACCTAAGCATGTCCTGGGTAAGTCTTTACAAACAGAAGAGCTTTCTGATATTAGAACACAGAAGTTACTAAGATGTGAGAAGAGAAGGGACAGGTGAGAGGCAGCACAGCACTGGGACTGGGTGGCTTTGGCTTCTTCTGAAACCCTGGAAGCTACAAAACCGGAAAGTTGCATTGAGTAGTCAGGGTGACAGAGATTCGTGGACACGCAAACCTTCACAAGCACGCTTCTCATGGAAATCCTGTTAGGGATCAATAAGAGTAAATGCTAAAATAAGAGTGACAGCTGTGCTGGCTGGCCAGTTTTATGTCAACGACACAAGCTAAAGTCATCTGAAAGGAAGGAACCTCCATGAGAAAAATGCTTCCATAAGATCCAGCTGTAAGGCATTTTCTTAATTAGTGATTGATGAGGGAGGGCCCAGCCCATGGTGGGTAGTGCCATCCCTGAGCTGCTAGTCCTGGGTTCTATAAGAAAGGAGACTGAGCAAGCCTCAAGGAACAAGCCAGTAAGCAGCACCTCTGTGTGGCCTCTGCATCAGCTCCTGGCTCCAGGTTCCTGGCCTGCTTGATGAGTTCCTGTCCTGACTTCCTTCAGTGATGGACCACAAAACATTTTGCTCCCCAACTCCATTTTGGTCATGGTGTTTCATCATGGTAATAGGAACCCTAGCTGGGACATGGTGTAATTATGGAATTCTAGAGCTTGAGGCCTGAGAATCATGTGAGGCTACATGGGGCCTCACAGATAGACCGAGTGTTGCAACTACTTTCTTCAAATTGAAACATTATTTCTTGAATGTAGGCTGCTTAAGGCTCAGAAAGTAAATGAAACTTACAAATCTCAGGAAATAAATAAAATTCTTGGGTCACAGGAAGCTCCTGAAACTTACAAGATTCACAAGGCCCCTCCCTCAAGATTTTATACAGTAACAGTTGCTTGGGAAAGGAGACTCTGAGCTGCATCTGGGGTGTGCAGGAGTGGATGCAGCTTTTGTAGATTTTCTGCAGTGTTGTTGTGAACTTTAGATAATGAAGTTGCCTCCCAGCCCCCCCCCCACACACACGCAAGCACAAATAAATACAAAAATAGCAAAGACAAATCTTTAAATCTAAGAGACAGCAATGTTTTGAGTGTCTAGAAAGAGGGAAATAGCAGAGCCTTGTGTTGAACACCAGAGAATGTTTACTCCTGAGTGTTAGAAGATGGATAGTAATCATCCAAGAAACTGAAATGACACCCCAGTTTTTCACATTGCACTGATTTTGTGAATGTGTGCCTGTGGAAGCCAGGGGATCCTTTCAGAGGTAGCTTGTCCTCTTCCACCTTGGGGACCAATGATTGAATTCAGATCGTCAGGCTTGGCAGCAAATGCCTTTACCTGATGAACCATATTGCCAGCCCAGCAAACTTTTTTTTTAAAATCTACTTCCATACTACCAAAATGGATAAGAAAATGATGTGGGACTGACTGTAACAACATAGTAAGACTTACATGAGAGGCAGGACTTGGAAAATAATTTAAAATGTCACTTTAGAGTTAAAGATTAGTGTTGAGGATACAGCCAAGACTTAGCTACTTGCCCAGCATATGCAAGGCCCTACGTTCAGATTGCTAGCACTGAAAAAAAAATTAAGGATTAAACCTGAAGACAACCAAGAGTAAATAACAAAGCAAGTAATACCAAAAGAGAAATAGTAAGGGCTGGAGAGAGAACTCAGTAAGAGAACATGCTTCTCCTGCAGAGGACGTGAGTTCAGGTCCCGGCACTCACAGTGAACTAAGGCAGTTCACAGCCACCTGTAAATCCAGCTATAGCCTCTGCACACACATACACATATAAATATATCCTTGAGAGATTTTGAAGAAAAGTGGAAAGATAAAGAACTAACCTAGATAATAATAGTTTCTGAAGAAAGAAACCCAAAGAGTCAGGCATAGTAGCATATGTCTGTAATCAGTCCCAGCACTAGGGAGCCAGAGGTAGGAGGATTGAAAGTTCAAGTCTAGCCTGGGGTGTATAACCAGAGTCTGCAAAACAAATCAACCCACAAACAAAAAAATCCAAAACCAAAGTAACCAAAGAAACCTTGTTTTGACACATTGTTTAGTAAAATTCCTGGACTTCAGAGGAAAAGAGCCTGTGACCATTTAAGGAGAAAGTAAGTAAACAAACAAGTGACAAATGGTGACAATAAAATTAGACCCTCATCAGATATTTTCCAGGAAGAAAATATCTTCAGATTTTCAACGAAAGTGTGTCAGTTTATAGTACCTAACACGTATGACTTTCAAATAGATAAGACACTAGCTGTTACAACATCCAAGAACATGGAAAAATATATTTCCCCATGAGTCTTTCTGAGAACTCAAATAAAGAACTAGTCTCAGGCTGGAGAGATGGCTTAGTGGTTAAGAGCACTGGCTGCTCTCCCAGAGAACTGGGGTTCGGGTCCCAGCACACACATGGCAGCTCACAACTGTCTGTAACTGCAGTTCCACCACCCTCTTCGGGGCTCTGCAGACACCAGGCACACAGGTAGTGCACAGACACACATGCAGGCAGAGCACCTACGCACATAAAATAAAGAACTTGTTTCAGAAAACTAAAATGACTAGAGAGATACCAATATATGAGCTGATGGTAAGCATTAAATACATACCACCTGTAGACCTAAGAATACATACAAATCGGAAGGAAGAAAGTACCTGGGCATGATGGGTGGTAAGCACTGTAATCCCAACACTCAAGAGACTGAGGTAGGAATTGCTACTAGCTCAGGACCAGAATGGAATACACAGCAAGACGCAGTTTAAAACAAAAATGAAGAACAGACAGTTCACAGTAGTAGCTATAATTCAGTTTTAAAATGGGAACCTGGGAGCGGTAATGCTAGTCTATTCTCCTAGCCACTTGGGTGTTTGTGAGTGTCAGTGAGCACCAAAGGAAAGGAGGGGAGGTTGCAGGAAAGCATTTCACTCTTTAAAAAGTATACTTACTGTAGCAGGCTTTCTCAGACCACCAACCCCCAAATCATAACATGGAGACTTGTTATTAGTCGTGAATGCTCGGTCTTATGCTTGTCTCACTAGCTCTTATAACTTAATTTAACCTGTTTCTCTTCATCTACGTTTTGGCTTAGGGCTTTTAACCTTTCTTTCATTCTGTATGTCCTACTCTTCTGTTTCCTCCGTGTCTGTCTGGCCCCTGCCTCGCTAGCCAGCCCCTGGCTGCTCCCTGGGGTCTCTTTCTCTTTCTCCCCTTCTCTTTTGTCTCTGTCCGCCAGCTCCACCCATCCCTCCTCAGCCTAGCTATTGGCCATTCAGCTTTTTGTTAGACCAATCAGGTGCCTTAGGCAGGCAAGGTGAAACAGCCACACATCTTTACATTTGAACAATAACTTACAATTTCTTTTTACACTGATTTATTTTTATTTTATGTATATGGGTGTTTGTTTGCATGTATATCTGTGTACCATGTGCATACAGTGTAGAGATCAAAAGAGGGCATCAGATCACCTGGAACTGGAGTTACAGGCATTTGTTAGCTGCCATATGGGTGCTGGGACTCAAACCTTGGTCCTCTTCAAGAAGAAGTGCTCTGAACCACTCAGCCAAAGCCCGATTTACTTATTTTATGTGTGTATGTGTGATAGTATGCACATGCCATGGTTTTCAGTTTCCACCATGTGTGTCCCTGGAATTGAACTCAGGTCATCAGGCTTAGCAGCAAGCTCCCTTACCTGCTGAGGCATCCCACTACCCCCTCAATAGTTCTCTTAATCATATTTCTGTAGTAGTATTAGTATTTATTCTGAGGCTGTTGGAAGACTAGTGTGAGACAAATATAATGAGTGATTATGGGATATCCTGAATCTCGGTTTCCTAATATACTTGTTAACTGGGACTCTGGCTGTGAATATTAGAAGATACTAGTGTAACCCTGACAAGGTTAGGATTGGAAGTATCTGTATGAACTCATGCATTATTTCACCTTTAAAATACATGTTTTCTAGTTCTGTCCAAGGAAAAGGACAAAATCACTGATACAATAGAAAGAGCATACCTAGCACTCTGGCTGTCATCAATTGTAGCAATGGTTGTGGGATATTCTGTGTGTGTTCTGACAAATAAAGCTTGCCTGGAGATCAGAGGGCAGAGTTAGCCACTAGTTAACCATAGAGGCCAGCAGTGGTGGCACACACCTTTAATCACAGCACTTGGGAGGAGGAAGCAGGAATATCAGGAGTTCAAGGCTACCCTGGGCTAAACCAGATTGAACCAGTCTAAAGAGAAACAGAACCGGGCAGTGGTGAATCACACCTTTAATCCCAGCACTAGGAGGATCATGCCTTTGATCCCAGCACTTGGGAGGAGGAAACAGGAATATAAAGCTTATCAGTTTGATAACTCTTGGTTTATCTCTAAAACAGTTGGTTGATATGAGTGCCAAGATACAGGCCTTAGAAAAACTTACTAAAACAGATCATAGAGATAATACAGACACAGACAGAGGAATTTAAAGAACTAATCTCAGCATTGCATTATAAAATTAGAGAGGAACAGCCCAAGGTGTTCAAACAACCAACCTTAATTTATCCAGTCACCATAAAGGAACTGCCAAATGACAGATATCCCCAAGGCTTGTAAGAGCTGACTGGACTTCTGTGGAAATGTTACATTTGAGGAGATTTAAGGAAGCAATAGTCTCATATAGTGTACATTCACCTTTTGTGAAGCAGATGTTAAATTCATGGTCAACTAGTAACAGAATTGTCCCCTAAGACCGGAGAGACTTGGTCACAGCAATATTGGAACCTAGTC
The DNA here is from genome assembly GCF_007827085.1 of Peromyscus californicus insignis. Classification (NCBI taxonomy): domain Eukaryota; kingdom Metazoa; phylum Chordata; class Mammalia; order Rodentia; family Cricetidae; genus Peromyscus; species Peromyscus californicus. The sequence goes on from NW_026294424.1 coordinate 90,884,476, forward strand.
TTGAATTACAGTGGATGACTTGGTGGAAAGATGAAGCTACGACCATTGAACAATGAAGTAGGGCTAGAGGTATGGAAATCTCTGAAGACAAACTTCTTGAGGAGGGTGATTATGCTGATGTACAAAGACAGTCTCTATATGATGACCACACCCTGGCTCTATACTGTGCAGCAACTTTGAATGCTTGGGACAGAACTGAAGAAGTTGCAAAGAACTGTACCATTTACTAAAGTTATACAGGGTCCAAAAGAAACTTTCACTGATTTCTTACAAAGATTGACTTCAGCTTTAAATGGAATGATACCAAATTCAGAAGCTAGACAAATAATAATTGAATCTCTGGCTTTAAAAAATGCTAATCCACAATGCAAAAGGGAAATTAGGCCTTTAAAGGCAAGATCAGCACCCATAGAGGAATGGATCCGAGATACAATTAATACTGAATCTCATGACCATAGTGATGCTTGGATAGGAGAGGTGATTTCCAGAGGCTTGAAGAAACATCAAAATGTTAGGTGTTTCAATTGTGGCAAACAAGGTCACCTAAAAAGGGATTGTAGACACGGCATTCCTAGAAACAATGTTTTTTCTAGGAATAATCCAAACAGAAGGCCCTTTCCTTCTGGAGTATGCAAATGCCGACATTGGACCAATGAATGCAGATCAACAAGGGACAGACAGGGTAACCCTTTTCCATTGGGAAATGTCTCATAGGCCACCATGTCAAATTTGGTTCAGTCATTCACTGTGGGGGAAATTCCTTCCTAGAGCAATTAAAGGACTTAATGTATCAACCAGCATGACCATTCAATCTAAACTAACTTGTAAGACTAACAAATGCTTTTCATTTGATCATATGTAACTTACCAAAAGAGGAACTCCCCAAAGTTGGGGTTAGGGCAGGGTTTTGTTTTTGTCTTTCCAGGAGAATGAAGGCATCCAGCTAAGGAAACTGAAGACTACTGGACAAATGAGACATCTGAAGAAAAAGGATGAATCATCCAGAGAATATGTGCCAAGGAAAGGAGTAGATTGGCCTATTGATATATCACATGTCCAACAAAATAAAATTTCATAAATCTTTCTAAATATTTATTTCTGCTGTTCTCTACAGACACATAATGCAAATGGTCTTTTTGTAGTCCCAGTTCAATTAAAAATTAAAGCTGGCTTTGGAGTTGGAGCACGGCTCTCTCCTTCTCTAAACCCAAGCATGTTGTTAAAGAAAATTCAGAGTCTTAATTTCATATCAGAAGAGCAACCTGGTACGAGACAGAAGAAAACCAAAATTGAGGGACCATTATTGTCACAAATCTCATATCCCTCAAATTTATTTTGATTCTTTAAAACTTTTCTTTAAGTACAGTACTATCTTAAAATTTAAACTTTCTGTTTTGATATTAATGATGTTTAAGTTTTCTGCAGTTAAAGATAAACTTTCCTAACAGTGAACTCTGAAGTCTCCCAAAAGATGATGGGGGGCCCCACAATAACGATTCTAACTAGACTATGATAACACCACTAAGCTGATGAACACCACCTAAAGATTGACTTTGGACTACAAACTGCACAGGACAATTTCAAGGTGGCTGGCTGAGACGGTCCAGCCTTACAGACTACTCTAGCCAGGACTTGAGGCAAGCCCTGCATTTTCCCATCACACAGAGACTGGACAACAAATGATACAGCTAGCTTTCCCAGGACTTGAAAATTAACTCAGTTTTTTTCAGGGTCCCCTAAATATACCATCACCCTCACACAGCAGGAAGTAATTTTAAGAACATGACACCTACATTCCCAAGAGGTGTGTTGGGTGATTTAGGAGGGTTGATTACAAATTGTTATTGGTAATGGTCAGGCAAATAGCTGAACAAAGGAGATTAGATTCAGGACATCATTCTAAAAAGAAAGGGGAGATATAGACATAGAATAAAAGGTAGATTATTGAATCTACTTTCAAACCAAAAGCAACTACTAGTTTTAAATATTTTACATTGATATGGATCATTGTATATTGATACAAATTTAAGGTTATTTTGATTATAACATACTGTATATACATTTCTACTCTTCTTCAAGGTATTGTACCTATACAGCTCATCTAACAATGTAATGTAAATTTTTTTTTTTTTTAGCTTTTCGACACAGGGTTTCTCCATGTAGTTTTGGTGCCTGTCCTGGATTTCGCTCTGTAGACCAGGCTGGCCTCAAACTCACAGAGATCCGCCTGGCTCTGCCTCCTGAGTGCTGGGATTAAAGGCGTGCACCACCACCACCACCACCACCACCACCACCACCACCACCCTGTGTAATGTATATTTTTAGTCCTTGAAAGTTATTATTACAAACTATTTAGGATAATAAAGAAATGCTGGTTAGTAGTTAGTCACCTACGAGTCAAACTTGTAGTCCTGTTAGGTATGTTTTCAAGGTCAAACAGATATATTTTAGATAGACTGGTGATCTTCAAACACTTCAGAGATCTACAGAATATGGCATTTAAGATGTTTTAGTAACATAGGTTCTTTTTTTTAAATGACAATGAGACACGTCTGCTCCTGGCAGCACCAATCTACTTCAGAGAAGATGATGAGCATTGTAGAAACTCCATATGGAATTTACTTTCTTTGTGGCAAAAGTTAGCCACTGGGCAAAAAAGCACTCTTGCCTTGAACTGCTGACAGTATGCTATACCAACTGGACAAGCAGGAAATAAAAGAAAGTGACTGCCGAACTTCACTAAGACAAGATGGGACAGTCCTTCAAAAATCCTGTTTCACAGATAAGTCTGTCAGATGTGCTAGACCTGTAGGTTGAAGATGGATGCCACAACATTGCAGAGGAACCTTGGGTGACTGTCCAGGCCCCACAGCTGTTTCTGTCATTTCTGACATTTTTGGAAGTTGCTTGCTTGCAATTTCCTTCTCTGGTCTCTGATGGAGTTGAAGACTAGATAGTCATAGTTATAATTATAGTATACTTTGTTAGCAAATTTAGAAAAAACACTCACAAAAGAGGTGTAAAGTGTATAAGGTTGAGAGACATCAAAAGATAGGTCGGTAATGCAAGTTAGGATAAAAGGTGAATTAGGTACAAGACTTTGGACTCACCAAGATAGGGTAGAAAATGGAGTATTTTCTCTGAATTTGTCAAATGCTAATGGACTAGACATTGTTAATGTAATTATTGCCTGTATATATTTATATATAGTTATTGTACTTATTGCATATAATTTTTCTTATATTAGTTATGACATTTTATTTTAGACAAAAAGAGGGGAAATGTGGTGATGTTTTGTTTGTGCTCTACCAAAGCTTACCTGGAGGAGGGTGGAGCTAGCCATTAGTTAACTATAGAGAGGACTGGGGTTCAATTCCCAGCATCCACATGGTAGTTCACAACTGTCTGTAACCCCTGTTCCAGGGGATCCAACACCCTCCCACAAACAGACATGTTAGTTTCCTCTGGCAGCAGCCTGCCTCTGCCAAAGCAGTTATGTCATCACCTGTGGCCAAGTGCCTTTCCACCGTTAGCTATGTGACATGTGCACCCCTTAAAAGTGCCACCCCCCATGCTCTCTCTCTTGCCTCTTCTTCTTCTTCTCCTTCTTCTTCTTCTTCTTCTTCTTCTTCTTCTTCTTCTTCTTCTTCTTCTTCTTCTTCTCCTCCTCCTCCTCCTCCTCCTCCTCCTCCTCCTCCTCCTCCTCCTCCTCCTTCTTCTTCTTCTTTTTTGTCGGAGCTGAGGACTGAACCCAGGGCCTTACACTTGCTAGGAGCTAAATCCCAAACCCCTCTCTTGCCTCATTTCCTTTTTTCCCTCTCTTCTTCCTCCTGTTTCTTCCTTGTCTCTCTGTCTGTCTGCCTCTCTCATGTCCCCATTCTGACACGGCCTTTAGCTCTTTCACCCCCCCCCCCAATAAACCTCTTGAACCAACTCTGGAGTGTTTGCTTAGTGGCGTACCTTGGCAGGGCCCGCCGAAAGGTGCCCACTTCACCTTCCTTTTTTTTTTTATTCTTTCAACACATGTAGGCAAACTACCAATGTACATAAAATACAAATAAATTATTTAAAAAACAAGAATGCATTGGCTGTGGCTCAGGAGACAGCTCAGTTGGGTACCTGTGAGGACCTGAGTTCACATGCTAGGACCCCTACCCCTGTAAAAGCTGAGTATGTACACATGTCCTGGGCTATGGTAGGTGGGTCCTCAAATGAACGAGTGCGCGCGCGCGCGCGCGCACACACACACACACACACACACACACACACACACACACACACACACAGAGTATATTGCCTAGCTAGGAGTCATGTCATGTGAATATAATTCCAGCTGTTAGGGAGTGAAGGCCAGAGGATCAAAACCTCAAGATCATCCTAAGCTACATACAAATTCCAGGCCAGCCTGAGCTACATGAAACCCTAACTCAAACAACAACAATAACAACAACAAAGAATATATTGGTGCTAGTGAGATTGTTTAATGGGTAAGGTGCCTGTCATTCAAACATGAGGACCTGAGTTCAAATCCACAGTCCCTTGGGAACAGAGACAGGTGGATCATCAATTGGCTGGTCAAGCCATTTGGTGAACTTTGGGTTCAGCGACAGGCCCTGCCTCAAAAAGTAAGGTGGAGATTGGTAGAAGACACCAGACACACATGCCTGCACAGGCACTTACACACACACACACACACACACACACACACACACACACACACACACACACACACAATGTTGGTTTTGATCTGTGGCTTAGATGCAATGTTCTTCAGAATCTGGACTCATTCAGTACCAGATACTTCTACTATACCACTTCCACTTGACCCCAGTGACATCAAAGTGGTGTATTTGAGGCACACCAGTGTCCAGGTCTGTGCCACATCTTTCCGACTCTCCAAGATCAGCTCCCCCTCCCCTTGTCTGTTTTCAGGGGGGAAACATCCTGGGGATAGCATCACCAAGGCAAATGGTGACTGGGTGAGTCTGAAAAGCACAGTGGGACTGGCCATTCTAACGGGAGTCCACATGGAAGTCACACCTCCTGCTTCAGCAACCATCTTCAGATTCCCTCAAGGAGCAACCAATGGGTAGAAATAAACAGAAAACATTCAACACAGAGGAACTGACACTTTTTAAAAAAGATTTAATTATTAATTATGTATACAGTGTTCTGCCTGCATGTATGTTTGCAGGCCAGAAGAGGGCAACAGATCATTATAGGTGGTTATGAGCCACCATGTGGGTGCTGGGAATTGAACTCAGGACCTCTGGAAGAGCCAGTGCTCTTAACTGCTGAGCCATCTCTCCAGCCCTGGAGCTGTCACTTTTGATAAGATTGTCAACTTTGTTTGACAGATGTGGTACCGATCCTTAGCCAGAGAACTATCAGGAACCAGTAGATTCTGGAAATTGCCAAATCTGTGGTTTGTAATGCTGATGTTTGCTACCCTTATGATATTGTCAAGGAGATCCACATCAGTGCAATGGAATGCCCAGACAGTTAACTACAAAGGAAACTGTTAAAGTGGGGTGGGGGAGGGAGGAGGGGGAGGGAATGTGAGTATGGAATGAATCAACTAGGGCAGGTTTAACAATTATCTTTAGAAAGAATATTGGGCATCAGAACTGTCTGGAAGCAAACTATTAGAGCTTTCTGAATAGTCAAAGAAACCATATTAAAAACAAATTCAGAGGGGCTGGAGAGATGGCTCAGAAGTTAAGAGCACTGGCTGCTCTTCCAGAGGTCCTGAGTTCAATTCCCAGCACCCACATGGTGGCTCACAACCATCTATATGCCTTCTTCTGGCATACAGAGCACTCATATGTTGTTTGAATCTTAGATGGTCTTTTAATAAAAAACCCAGAGCCGGATATCAGGGTGAAAGTTGAAAGATCAGAGAAGCAGAACAGCCACAGTCACCACCTATTACGTCGACACTCATACATACAATCTAAATAAAATGTAAAAAAACATATATTTAAAAAAAAAACAGAAAAGACCTCGGTTGTTCAAGCCCTAAGGAACGTCAACATCTACTTAATTATAGTAACTCTTAATTTCATCCTACACCTTACACACCCACTACACCACACACGCTTGATCCCAATGAGATCAAGAAGGAATGTTTGAGGTACGACAAGGTCGAGTTTTGTGCCACACCTTCCTGATTCTACTTTCAGAGACTTCAATTACCTGTAGTTCAGTCTGAAAATGTTACATGAAAAATTCTAAAAGCAAACAATCCCTGGGTTTTAAGCTGAGCACTGTTTGAAGTAGTATGATAAATTCTCTGGCCATTCTTTTCAGTGCCGCTTGGGGAATGAATCATTCCTTTGCTCAGTGAGTCGGCAATGTGTATGCCACCCTTCTGTCAATCATTCCGTAGCTGTCCTGGTTATCAGCTCTACTATCACTTCCCTGTATTCAAGTGATCTTTATTCTACTTAATACATGCCCCCAGAGTGCAACAGGCAATGATACTGGCAATCCCGATATGCCAAAGAGGGTTTGATTAAGCGAAAAGGTGAGCATTCTCAAAAAGGAAAAAAAAAATTAATCATGTGGAGATTGATAAGCTGTATAGTAAATTAGAAACTTTGAGAGTGAATCTGTGTTGTTATGATTTTACACTCGTGTGTGAATGTGCACTCACCCATGCGTGCACATGTGGAGGCCAGCAGTCTTCCTACATCCATCTCCACCTTATTTTCACAAAACTGCAAGCTTGCTCTTTCAGTTAGGCTGGCTGGCCAGCAAGCCCTCAGGACTTACCTCTCATAGACTAACTTTTTATGTGGGTGCTAGGAATCCAAACTCTTTGTATATTAAACTCTGTATGCACTGGCCATCTCCCCAGCCCCTCAGCCGGGATTTTAAAAATTACTTTTGAAAGATTTATTTTTATTTCATGTGTATGTGTGTCTGCTTGTATGAGCTTGTGTGTACCGCTTCTGTGTGGGAGCTCCAGAAGGCCAGAAAATGGTATTAGATCCCCTGGAAGTGGAGTTACAGGCAGTTCTGAGCCACCATATAGATGCTGAGAATTGAACCCAGGTTCTCTGCAAGAAAGGCAAGTGTTCTTCATCACTGAGCCATCATCTCTCCAGTCCCTCAGGGACCTTTTTGTTTTGTTTTGTTTTAACATCCTAGACTTTTAGCGGATGTAAACACGTCACATAAAATCACAGAATCCCATTGCTTTGGACCAAGCTCCCACTCTTGCCCCTAAAGACTAGACTATAATTCAAAAATAGAATGACTTACAGAAGCATATATCATCAAGCTATTTATTTCACCTTCAGAGACATATGATTAAAGAGATTGTCAAACAAACAATTTCAATTAGCATATTGATGAAACTCCTTCAACGTTTTTATACTTTCACATAACAAAAAACAAAACAACAACCCTCCTCCCCAATCTCAAAAACAAAACAAGACAAAAAACTAAATCAACCCAAAGTAACTTGGGACTTTTCAAGTTATATTTTTGGTCCTGTCTTACAATGAAAACAACTTTGAAATAGCCGAACCACTTTTCCTTTCCCTTTGAGACAGGATCTGTACCTGAACTTAGTGAGTTTGAAGACAGACTAGTCTGGAACTCACTCTGTCGTCCAGGATGGCCTTAGACTTGTGTGAGTCCCCTTCTCTTAGCTGCCTGAGTGCTGGGATTGCAGACACCAGCTCCTATGCCAGGCTCACTTTTCCTTGTGTCTTCTTTTTTAGGGGGTGGTGGTAGTGGTGGTTTCTACATAACTATGTGCCTCTTCTTGGAACATTTACTCTATTTTGAAAAGTGCCTGATTCTAAAATAAAAAGTATATCCAACTGAAGATCTTTAAATTGTTGTAGGTTTTTTTTTCTTCTAACACTGTGTGGGAAGCTGAACTCTCTTCCTCAGGGAAGGAAGGAAGCTATTCTACTGTGAAAAGGACATACAGATATTTAGGTGGTCAGATGGACAGGTTGTAGTAGAGACTGCCAATTCCCTCCATCCCTCATCCCCTGGGTCCATCTCTCTCTCTTCTTTCTTCCTTCCTTCATTTTTCCCTCTCCCTCACTCTTGGACTGGGAATTAGTCTAGGGCCTCATATATGGTAAGCCAATGCTCTACCACTTAGGTATAAAGTACAGCCCTAGCCTTCTTTTTACTTTCTATTTTTAGACAGGGTCCCACTAAGTTCTCTAGGCAGTCCTTAAGAGGTCTGTGCCAACAGACCTGATCTACCATTTTGTGGGCATAAACCCCCCTTTAAAAACCTTATTGGGAAGTAAGTTTCCAGTCTCAGTGATGCTAGGCATCCTTGCCAAAAGAACATGATTGTATTGGTGTGGATAATCTCTACTTTCCTTTGTTTCCCTTGTTCTGTGCCCTTCCCAATAGAGAGACTATGCCATTTATAACATACCAGGATGGTAAAATGCTTCAGTTTAGTATTTGTTGTAGGTAAGTCTGTAAGAAATTGCAATCCTATCTCTGTGAGTTCGAGGCCAGCCTGGTCTACAGAGGGAGTTCAAGGACAGCCAGGGGAACACAGAGAAACCCTGTCTCAAAACAAAACAAAACAAAAAAGAAAACAAAAAGAAATTGCATTGCAATCCTAAATATATCTGACTGGAGGACAAAATACTAGAGTCCTCCTGGCAAAGTGCAATTTGGCAATATCTGCCAAAAACTGTGTGTACCTTGATTCACTTTGGGGAGTATATTTTACTTGCAGCTATCTTAAATCATGCATATATAAGTTTATTCACTGCACCATTGTTGCGGTATTAAAAACAAGGACTAAATATAATTTATCATCTCCACTTTTAAGGATAATGATTTAAAAAAAGAACTGGACTTATATGGCTAGATCGCCTGAAAAGTGAAAACACCAAAGGCAGACCAACAAGCTGTGATAGTGTGAAAAGAAGAGAATACAAAGTCTTACATTAATTTGATTGTACTTTTGGAAAGTTTTGTAAGAATACATGAATAATGTACTAACGCAGTCTCATGTAAAAGTAAGATGACCATATAACTTGTTATTCAAGTAACAGTTTCTAAAGCGAAGGCAGTATTACTAATAATTCCTTCAGGAAAATAGATGAAAAATAGCATTGTTCTGAACAAAGTGGGATATGTGACCAATACTTTTAAAAGATACAGGGTGTAACAGAGAAAGGGGAGTGTGTGTACATGAAATCTATATCTAGGACTTTTGTGGGACAGGGTCTCTCGTGGTCCAAGCTGGCTTCGAACTCACTAAATTCAGGTACATAGCCTTGAACTCCTGATCCTGATTCTCCTGCCTCCACCTCTGGAGCTCTGGTATTACAGCTTGGCTTTGCTTTGTTTTGTTGTTTGTTTGTTTGTTTTTAGGGGAATGAGCTGAAAGTCCATCATTATCACAAAGTATGCAGGCTGAGTTTCTCACAGGTGTGTGTGGGAGGAGGGGGAACGCAGACACCGGCACACCTAAATGGTGGAGCCTTGTCCTGGAAGGGTCATTTTCTTGATCATGGTATATTCCCTCCCAGGTAAATTATCTGTGTGTGTGTGTTTGAGGGTGTGTTGGGGTTTTTGTTTGTTTGTTTTTTCAGTGTTGGACTATAATGCTTGGAAATAAAAACTACACACAGCTCGTTCTTTACCACAGGTAGTTTAAGAGAGGTCTTAAAGAAAGAAGGGGAGAACGCTAATCCTTAGGCCCGGAACTGACAACGCCGTAGTTTTAACGTGCCGGGCCCTTACTGCAGTTGCACAAGGTACACGCCTTCAGGTTCTTCAGCCAATCCCAGGTCGGAGCGTGAGAGCCGGCGTCTCTCGAGAGGCCTGGGCGGGTCTCAAACGGGAGGAGAGGAGTTTCGTGTCACTCAAGCCTGAGGGCGGAGCTAATTCCGGCTCCCCTACCCGGCGCTCTGGCCCGTAAAGACGCTACTCTATGGCACCTCGGGTTCCCTCTGCCTGCGTTCTGGAGGACCACACTCGTTTCCTTTTTGGCTGCGAGAGGTCCCGCCGCCGTGGCTGAGCTGGAAGAAAGATGGCGGCTGCCGTGCGACAGGATTTGGCCCAGCTCATGAATTCGAGCGGCTCTCATAAAGATCTGGCGGGCAAGTGAGTATTTCCTAGGAGTCCAGAGGTGGGAGGGAAGCCACCAGTCTACCTTCCGGGAGGCGGCGGAGGCTCTCGGGCGTGGGGCCGAGGTGGTAGGCCTGAGGGCTCAGGGGGGCGGGCCTCAAGTCGGCTGTGGCGGTAAATGCTGGGAGCAGCGGAGCCCTGCAAGGGACCGTGTGCTGGGTCCCGACCGCCCCGAGCCCCGGGCCGACCGCCAGCTTCTCAAGTCCTTGATAACGTCCTCTGTGGGTTCCTTTGGCCTCTGGAAGCGTGGCGAGAAAGATGACGGCTGGCTCCCTCGGCGGTGGCCGCCTTCGTTAGCGTCTCTGGCCAGCCCAGCAACACCGAGTTTGACTTGGGGTTGCTGCCGCCTCCGCCCTCGCCTTGCTGGAGATAAATCTCTATTCTAGAGTTTTGTTTGTTTGTTTGTTTTTAAGGGAAGGCTTTCCAGGATGACAGGGGCCGAGGAGGTATGGCCGCTGTCATGTCGTCCAGCACTTCTCAAGTTCAGAAGCGTGTGGGGGTCCTTCTGGTCTGGGTGCTCAGTCTGTCACCAACTCCGTCGAAGAGAACACGGGCAGACTGTCCTAGGCCTCGGATGTCAGGAACAGTGATGTTTCCATAGGCTGCCTAGGAATTTTGTGGAAACCGTAGAATGCTTAGGTCTGCTCCACGTCAGAATTGGAGACGTGTCAGTTCCCCCACGTAGTTGTAGAACAGTTTAAGTCGTTCTCTTTTGGTAGATTTCACAGCTTTGCTTTCTGCGGAAAGGCGTTTTTTGTTCGTTTTTTGTTTTTCGATGTAGGGTTTCTCTGTGTAGCCCTGGCTATCCTGGAACTCACTCTGTGGACATGGCTGGCCCCAAACTCAGAGATCCGCCTGCCTCTGCCTCCTGAGTCCTGGGATTAAGGACGTGCCCGGCTCTTTCTGCTGAGAGCACGTTGGTCTTATTGGTGGAATACTCTTGCTCAGGCCTGAAATGCTGTGTATGTTGTGTGGCGGCTGTGCTGCTTTTTCGCTGGTAAATTTAGTTATACCCTGGGTTTAACTACTTTATGCTTCATTTTTCTGCTTAAAAAAATGGTAGTATAATCTAATGAGACTTAGTCTTATCTGATTTCAAAAAAATGAGTGTGTCTATGTACTTACCACACTTAAATAACTGATTCAGTGTCTGGTATATAGAAAATGTCATAGAATTGTTATTGTTAAGCATTTGGTAAATACAAACAGACTTATTCCAGGAGTTGGAAATAGTTGACTATGTCTTCATTGTTTAGTTTTTTTTTTTGCGTATATTAATACTTTTTTATAGATTTGGATGAAAGTAAAGCTAGCTTGTGTATTCTCTTGTATTTCCTTTGTTCTTCCATTATATTACAGAAAACGTAATTAGTTATCAGATAAGACACAGCTTTTCCAACTGGAAAGAATTCTGGAACTTCAACTTACTATTTACTTCATAAGCTCTGAAGTGGAGATGAACAGCAGTATGCCTCCAATGGGTTGTTTCTTTTGTCTGTTGCTGCTTAATCAATACACAGTTTAGTGGTGTAAAAGTACTTTTCCCCTCAGGATTCTGGTGTTGCCTGGGTTGTATCCCTGATCTTACCTGGTTCAATTATGCAGATTAATTTGGCTGGCAGTTCTGTTAGGGCTGGGCTTATGTAGATATCTGATTGTTGGCGGGGTCTTTTATGCTCATTCCATAGTTTGGCCCTGGCTTTCTTCTGGGACGTCCTCCATCAGAGTGTTCTACCTGTATGAGAATGGAAGCTGCAAGGCTTGAGGCTAGTTAAGAAGTTTCCCATCAACTCTGTAAGACTGATGAAAGCAATAACAAAACCAGCCCAGGCAGGGTTCAAGGGGAAAGGAAATGGAATGTACCACTAACTTTTTAGTAGCCAAGTGATAATACTGCAAAGGAATATGGACAAGGATGGTGTGAGTCACTGTTACTGTGGCAGTTTACCACGTGAGTTTAAATAATTGGCTTGGTAAATGGTAGGCCATGCAGTCCTAGCTAGCTAGGGCATCCTCCCTCAATATTGCTTTCTTTCTTGTGTTAAGATGCATTTTATTATTTTTATTTATGTGTACGTGAGTGTGAGTGCCATCTGTGTGCAGGAGCCCATGGGTGCCAAAAGAGGGCGTCATCCCCTGGACCTGGAATTACGGGTGGTTGTGAGCCACCTGACAGGAGTGCTGGGAATTGAATTCAGGGTCCCTGGAAAAGCAGCAAGCACTCTTGACCACTGAGTCATCTCTCCAGCCCTCAGTGCTGCTTTCTAGAATATTCTTGACCTTGCCCTGGGTATTTACCCAGTACTATCTGAGTAAGAATGTGTTAGGGGCCAGCGGTGGTGGCGCACTCCTTTAATCCCAGCGCTCGGGAGGCAGAGCCAGGCAGATCTCTGTGAGTTCAAGGCCAACCTGGTCTACAGAGTGAGATCCAGGACAGGCACCAAAACTACACAGATAAACCCTGTCTCAAAAAACCAAAAAGAATGTGTTTGGATGTTTACCCTCCTAACAAAACAGTTCTGCCAGCCACATACCTTTGTGAAGCACTATGACATCTGTCCATCTAAGGTTTTTATATTGGGAACTGAGAAACAAAAGCTTCCACGTTAAGGAATTATGAATTACAAGATTTCTAATACTGATGCCCTCAGTTCCCATATAGTGTGCTGTTCAAGAAATATTGTTAAATCAGTAAATAGCCAGGAGGGGACAGAACTAATTGAACCCAGGTCTGTCTCAAAAGCTCACTTTTAACCAACCAGACTATATTGCTTTTCTTGTTAAAAACTCAATTAGGCTGGGCAGTGGTGGTGCACACCTTTAATCCCAGCACTCAGAAGGCAGAGCCAGGTGGATCTCTGTGAGTTCGAGACCAGCCTGTTCTACAGAGCGAGATCCAGGACAGGCACCAAATCTACACAGAGAAACCCTGTCTGTGGGGGGGCACGATGATGGACAAACCCAAAACCAAAAACCAAAACTCAATTAGAAGTCCTTTCTGACAATTGAATTAACAATTATCCAAATTTAGTATAAGAAACTGGCCATATAAAAAGCATTTTTTATTGTTGTTGTTGCAGATATAGGCTGCCTTTTCTTTTCATATAACATGCATATTTATTACCTCTTACTTTAGAAGCTTTGGAAGAGCAATGTCTCAGCTATTAAGAGCACTTACTGTTCTTGCAGAGGACCTGGGTTCAGTTCCCAGCATTCACATGGTGGCTCACAACCCTTTATAACTCCAGTTCTAGGGGATCCTTTTCTGACTTCTAAGGGCACCAGACACGTATGTGGTGCACAGACATACATGCAGCCAAAACACTCACACACCACATAAAAGTAAATAAATCTGTTTTCAAGAAAAGCTTTAGAAGCTGGGGTAGTGGTGCACTCCTTGAATTCCAGCACTTGGGGGTTGGAAGCAGGCAGATCAATCTCTAGGACAGCCAGGGCTATATAATGAGACCCTATCTTAAAAACTCCAAAAGTCAAAACCTTTAGAAGAGAAAGAGGTACTGGAAAGGGACCCTGTGAAGATAATTGTTGTGATGATCTGTCTTAACTTAATTGACTAACCTACTTGGTCTTCAACATTTGATTTAGATGTGACTTCGGGATGCTTGCTCACATACTCACACTCATCCCTACACTGAGCTTGCTTAGTTGGTCTGCCTGGGCCCAGCAATAGCCTACCTTTATTTGGACATAGATTAGATTGTTCATTTGTCCATTTCCCTGACCAGAATATAGTTTATTTTTAAAATGTTGTTTCTTTGAGGTCAGATATCAGGGCATGGGTTATAGGTTTTTGTTGAATCAACCTTATGAAAATACAACCCTTAAAACTTCTTCCTTCCAGTTCTAGAGTGTGGGAGGAATCCAGAGAAGGCTGGGAGGTGTTTGCAGTTTAAACATTTCTTTTTGTTCGTTTAGTTGTTGTTTTGAGACAGGGTTTCTTGTAGCCCAGGCTGGCCTCAAACTCCTTCCTGATTCTTTTGCCTCAGGCTCCCCCAAACTGGGTTTACAAATGTGCCTGCCAGGACCAACTAACATTTCATTTTAAAGAAGTTATTAGTAAGAGAAGACTTCTTAGTTGCCTTTGCTTTCTGAGAAGACTTTTTCAGAAGAAAAAAATAAAGAGTGTACTCTGCTCCAGCGAGGTAGACTTTGGATTAGAATTTTCTTAATAATAATGGAATAGACGTGTCAAAATGAGCATATGGATGAGTGTCTGCAGTGGCAGAGAAACAGTAACCTCAAAGACCCTTCTAACTCAAGTTCTTCGGTTCTCTGTTAATCCTCCAGGACAGTTTTAGTGATTCCCATGTCCAGAATAAATGCTGTTTGTGTGCAAACACTATGGAGCAAGTAGATAATGTTATTAGCATTATATATGGAGGAAAAAGCAGAAAATGTACTTTTTATTTGTTCAAAGTAAACAGCTTTATTTAGGAAAAGTGAGAAAGGACTTCTGAGAGTGGGAGGGACTCCAGGGGGAGGAATACACACATACAAAGAAACTTTGAAGTCACATAGTAGTCAAGCCAGCATATAGCCCCATATTATGAACTCCTAACTCTCTATATAGTCACCCAGTGACTTAAAACAGTAGCATTTGCATGTATCTACAGTGAGCTGTAGACCAGGTGCACTGACTGCATCCACAGCGAGCTGTAGACCAGGTGCACTGACTGCATCCACAGAGAGCTGCAGACCAGGTGCACTGACTGCATCCACAGCGAGCTGTAGACCAGGTGCACTGCTCTGCTTTTGTGAGTTGGTTGGCTAATATGTGACAACAAGGTTCAAAAGATAATGACACATTCAAAGACAGAATGGGCATTTCATTTCTGCTACATTTTCTTGGTCAACAAGTTTAGAATGTGGTGGGGAAATAAACTCTTTTTTTTTTTTTAATTTATGTGAAAAACTACAAAGTCAAATTGCAAAAGGACATAGATACTGGGAGTGAAAGAATTGTGGCCACCTTTTGAAAATATTCAAACTTACTCAGCTGAGCTTCACTGGGTAGCCCAATGGGTTAGATTCTGTGAGCAGTTCTGAGAATGTTTGTTGGATTATCTGTTTCCCTGTCTGCCTGCCCCCCCCTTTTTTTGACAGTGTCTGTATAGCTCAGACTGACTTTGAACTCACTATAATCCTCCTGCCTCAGCCTTCCAAGTATTGCGATTATAGGCATAAGCTGCTATTTGTGGTCTAAGTAATACCTCTTCATTACCTCTGTTCTGTCTTATTTCTCCTCTAGACTCCAGTGAAACCTCTGTTCAGAACAACGTACTGGAACTTGTATATCTTCTCTCTCATGTATTTTTTTATTTCTTTTTTTTTTTTTTTTTTTTTTTAAAGATTTATTTTATTTATTATGTACACCGAAGAGGGTGCCAGATCTCATTACAGATGGTTCTGAGCCACCATGTGGGTGTTGGGAATTGAACTCAGGACCTCTGGAAGAGCAGTCAGTGCTCTTAACCTCTGAGCCATCTCTCCAGCCCCTATTTTTTTATTTCTATGCTTCATTCTAGATAAGTTCTTCGACTGTCTCATTTGCTGTTGAGTATTTAAGTTGGTTATAGTGTTTCTCAGTTCTGTAATTTCTGATGGTTTGTTTTCCAAACGACACAACACAGTTCCTACTTCCTTGTTGAGCTTCAGAGCTTACCTTATCTCCCTAGTGTAATTGTATTACAGTTTTTCTGGCTTCAGCATAAATTCCTAGTTGTTGCATTGATTGTTACTTTTGTTGATGCTTGTTAATATTATCATGTGCCTTACTAATCTTTGTCTTTTGGCAAATTATTTTCAAAGCTATTTTTAGAGACAATTTGGGTCCAGAATTGTGTGTCAAAAAATGTTCGTTTCCTTCTCTCAGCACCTAACAGTCTTAAGACAAAGGGCTTCAGATTTTTTTCCCTCTAGATAATCCTTGGTATTGAATTTGTACCTTATTTCAAGGTGCTTACGTTTCCTTGTTTGGCAGACAAAGAACTTGAATGAGTCTCCCAGAAACAGCAACTTGCTTTTCACTGTTTCCAGCAGCTTTACAGAGTGCTCCAAAGAAGAGCCCCCCTTTTCTCTGTACTGGAAGTGTCTTTACCACCTCACTTCTCCCTCCATTGCTTTGAAGACTAGAAAATGCCTTCAGGAAGAAGCTGTGGGTCACCTTTACATTCTTATTTCTTCCCTGTTCCCCATGTCTTTTCCATTTACTTATTTATAACTGTGTGAACGTGTGTACATGTGTGTAGGTGCACGTGAGATCAGAGGACAAATTTCTGAAGTCGTCAGTTCTCTCCTTCCATCATGGTTTCGAGGATAGAATTCAAGACGTTAGGCTTGCATGGCAGGTGTTTCTTCCACTGAGCTAGCTCACTGGCACTCTTAGAGTCTTTCTACTCCCTTTACTGGGATGTTCCTTGAGCCTTGGAGAGGGTAGTGTAGAAATCCCATTCATTGATGAATATTCAACAGTCATTTATCCTAACCACTTTATAACCAGGTGTGAGTCTTTATAAATTACCACTGCCCACTGTAAAAAGAAGCTGCTCTGACTAAAGATAATAGTAGCACTATCTGTAGAATAAGCATAATTATTTTGAAGGCCGTTCAATGGGCATATGTCTGCAAAATGCCTATAGCAGCTTCCCTCCTAGGGCCTATAGCCTCTCCAGCCACGGGCTTTTGACTCAGTCTACACTATCAGACGTGAATTCCCTCCACAAAAGTAAAATCCAATCAGAAAGTGGTTGGTTATCTCCATTATTGACTTGGCATTATTATGCCAGTGGGCATGCCTTGCTTGGCCAGCCAGTAGTGTTGAATACAAGGTCCACAGCTAAGTTAGACTTGTTGACAATTCTTTCTTCAACAGTACCTTCTGTTACGATGAGGGTTAACCAGGTGAGGGTTAACCAGCAGAGTGGAAGCTTCCAGCCCAGCTTGATATCTGTGTCTTGTAACCAGAGCATGTGTGATTTTCAGCAATAGCACCTTACCATCTAATTCTAGTGGACAATCCACAGCAATGGTAATTGCCTATGTTGTTTGCTGTGTGTGTGTGTGTGTGTGTGTGTGTGTGTGTGTGTGTGTGTGTGTGTGTCTGTGTCTTAGTTAGGGTTTCTGTTGCTGTGTAGAGACACCATGACCAAGACAACTCAATAAAGGAAAAACATTTAATTGAGGTGGCTTACATTTTCAGAGATTTAGTCCATTATCATCATGGTGCAACATGGTGGCAGGCAGACATGGTGCTGGAGAAAGAGCTGCTACATGTTAATACGTAAGCAACAGGAAGTAGATTGTCTCACTGGGCATGTTTAGCATGAATTCTAATTGGACTTAATAATCAAAACCTGAAGTCAGATATTGGGGTAAATGCTGAAAGATCAGAGAAATAAAGGAGCAGCCAAAGTCACCTCTTACCTCCACAACTCTTCAGATGTTGTTGTTTGTTTGTGCTTTTTACTGTTTGGGGGGACCCCGCCAGCCAGCTCCCAAATAAATCACACACGGAGGCTTACTTGTAATTATAAATGCCCACCCTTAGCTTGGCTTGTTTCTTGCCAGCTTTTCTTAACTTTAAATTATCCCCGTCTATTTTTTGCTTCTGGGTTTTTCCTTTTCTATTCCTGTATACCTTTTTTTGTTTCTTACTCTGTGGCTTGCTCTCCCCTGGGTCCTCCTTCTTCCCAGATTTCTCCTTCTATATATTCTCTGTGCCTGCCAGCCCCACCTATCCTTTCTCCTGCTTGCTATTGGCTGTTCAGTTCTTTATTACACCATCAAGTGTTTTAGACAGGCACAGTAACACAGTTTCACAGAGTTAAACAAATGCAACATAAACAAAAGTAACATACCTTAAAATAATATTTCCCAACACTCAGACCAAAGAGGGAGCTGAGCTCCTATCTCTGCCTGCCTTATCACTTCCTGTCTCCTGTCTATACAGACCTCTAGACCTCTGTGGTTAACTAATGGCCAGCCCCACCCTCTGATCTTCAGGCAAGCTTTGGTAGAGCACAAACAAAATATCACATTTCCCCCTTTTTGTCTAAAATAAAAGATTACAACTAATATAAGAAAAACTATATACAGTAAGTACAATCACTGTATACAATATACACAGGCAATAAATACATCAACAATGTCTAGTCCATAAACATTTGACAAATTCAGAGACAATACTTCATTATCTATTCTATCTTGGTGAGTCCAAAAAGTTGTATCTAATTCAATTTCTATTCTAACTTACATTACCAAAATTATCTTTTAATGCCTCTCAACCCTAAAACATTTATACCTCTTTAGTGAGTTTCTTTTCTGAATTTGTTAACAAGGAAAACCATAACTATAACTATCTAGTCTTCAACTCCATCAGAGACCAGAGAAGGAAATATTACCTGAGTAAGCAGGAAGTGCAAGCAAGTGACTTCCAAAAATGTGAGAAATGACAGAGACAGCTGTGGGGGCTGGATAGTCACCCGAGGTTCCTCTGCAACATTGGGGCATCCATCTTCGGCCTACAGGCCTAACATATCTGACAGACTTATCTGTGAAGCAGGATTTTTGAAGGGCTGTCCCATCTTGTCTTAGCAAAGTTTGGCAGTCACTTTCTTTTGTGTCCTGTTTGTCCAATTTGGACAGCATACTGTCAGCAGTCAAGGCAAGAGTGCTTTTTTTGCCCAGTGGCTAACTTTTGCCATAAAGAAAGTAAACTGCATATGGAGTTTCTTTGATGCTCATCATCTTCTCTGAAGTATATTGGTGCTGCCAGGAGTAGACATGTCTCATTGTCATTTAAAAAAAAAGAACCTATGTTATTAAAACATTTTTTTTTTTTGTCAGAGCTGAGGACTGAACCCAGAATGTTTGTTTGTTTGTTTGTTTGTTTTGAGACAGGGTTTCTCTGTGTAGCTTTGCGCCTTTCCTGGAACTCACTTGGTAGCCCAGGCTAGCCTCAAACTCACAGAGATTCGCCTGGCTCTGCCTCCCGAGTGCTGGGATTAAAGGCGTGTGCCACCACAGCCCGGCATAAAACATCTTAAATGCCATATTCTGTAGATCTCTGAAGTGTTTGAAGACCACTTGTTTATCTAAAATATATCTGTTTAACCTTGAAAACATATCTAACATGACTCCAAGTTTGATTGTAATAGGTGACTATTAACCTGCATTTCTTTTTTATTCTAAATAGTTTGTAATAATAACTTTCAAGAACTAGAAATTTGCATTATATTATTAGATGAGTTGTATAGGTATAATACTTTAAGCAACAGTAGAAATGTATATACAGTATGTTCTAACAAAAATAACTCAAATTTGTGTCAATATACAAAGATCCATATCAATGTAAAATATTTAAAACAAGTAGTTGCTTTTTAAAAGTAGATTTAATAGCCGGGCGGTGGTGGCGCACGCCTTTAATCCCAGCACTCGGGAGGCAGAGCCAGGCGGATCTCTGTGAGTTCGAGGCCAGCCTGGTCTCCAAAGCGAGTTCCAGGAAAGGCGCAAAGCTACACAGAGAAACCCTGTCTCAAAAAAACCAAAAAAAAAAAAAAAAAAAAAAAAAAAAAAAAAAAAAAAAAAAAGTAGATTTAATAATCTATCCTTTTATCCTATCATATCTATATCCCACTTTTTCTTTTCAAAACAAGAACCCTGAATCTAATCTCCTTTGTTCAGCTTTTTTCCTGACCATTACCAATACAACTTGTAGCCAACCACCCTAAACAATGACAATTATCCATAACCCATTGAAAGACCAAAAACTACCTACCCCACCTCTTGGGAATGTGGGTGTTGTTTTCTTAAAATTACTTCCTGCTGCTTGGGGCAATGGCATCTTTAGGGGATCCTGAAAAGAAAAATTTGGGTTAATTGTCAAGTCCTGGGAGAGGTAGCCTTATTATTTGTTGTCCATTCTCTGGGTAATGGAAAAGTGCAGGGCTTGTCTCAAGTCCTGGCTTTAGTAGTCTGTGAGGCTGGATCATCTCAGCTAGCCACCTCAAAATTGTCCTGAGCAGTTTGTATTCTAAAGCTGATCTTTAGGTGGCTTTTGTCAGCTTAGTGGCATTATCATAGTGCAGGTGGAATTGTCATTGTGGGGCCCGCCCCATCATCCTTTTGGAGACTTCAAAGGTCGCTGTTAGGTGTGGTCATGGTTTACTGCAGAAAACTTAAACATTTTAAATGTCATATGCAGTAGATTTCAAAGAGGTTAAAGGATGAATATTTGTTATGTACATCCAGAGTACAAAAACTTAATTCCTAGTTACCTGATAGAGACTCAAACCTGAAATCATGTACAGGAAACTAGATGAAGCCTTTTTCTAGAATTAGTTAGTACTTTATATGATTATTAATGTCATGACAGAATTTTTAAAATACATATATATACTAATCTTATAAATTTTGAGATAATATACCTTAAGAAAAGCTTTACAGAGTTGAAATAAAACCAAAGGATCATGAGATTAGTGGCAATAGAATAGTCCCTAATTTTGGTTTTTCTTCTGTCCCATATCAGGTGGCTCTTCGACTTGAGACAGAGATTTTGGATTTACTTTAACAAGCGTGCTTGGGTTTAGAGAAGGAGAGAGCCGTGCTCCAACTTCAAAGCCAGCTTTGATTTTCAGTTGAACTGGGACTACAAAAAGACCATTTGCATTTTATATTTGTACAGAACAGCAGAAACAAACATTTGTGGGAAGATTTATGAAATTTTACCCTGTTGGATACGTGACACATCATTAGGCCAATTTACTCTTTTTCTTGGGACATTTTTTTCTGAATAATTTGTCCTTTTTCTTCATGTCTTGTTTGTTCAATGTTCTTCAGATTCCTTATCTGAATGCCTTCATTCTTCTGAAAGACAAAAACAAAACCCTTCCCCAACCCTAATTTTGGGGAGGTTCCCTTTTGGCAAGTTATATCCTGATCAAATGAAAAGCATTTGTTAGTTTTATAGGTTAGTTTAGATTGAACAGCCATGCTGTTTGATGAACTATCATCTCTTTTAAGTAAGTGGTCTCTCTTGTTCAAATCTAATCTTTATCCGTTTTGCTTTATGGTTTCTCCTGAATTTTTTTTTTTTTTTTTTGGTTTTTCGAGACAGGGTTTCTCTGTGTAGCTTTGCACCTTTCCTGGAACTCACTTGGTAGCCCAGGCTGGCCTCGAACTCACAGAGATTCGCCTGGCTCTGCCTCCCGAGTGCTGGGATTAAAGGCGTGCGCCACCACCGCCCGGCTTCTCCTGAATTTTTTGTTCTCTCTTCTATAGCTGGTCTATCATCCAGAGCAGTGTGGTTTCATACAATAAGCGTTAGGTTCTTTAATTGCTCTGGGAAGGAGTTTCCTCCATGATGACAGGAAATGACTGAACTGAATTTGACATGGGGGCCTGCGAGAGACCCCTCAAGGCGTTTTCTGATGGCAATAGGTTACCTTGACTGTCCCTCATTGATCTTCATTCATTAGTCCAATATTTGCCTTTGCCACACCTTCTGCATAATCCAGAACACCAGGGAGGGGTGTTCTGTTTGGATTTTGCTTAGAAAAAACATTGTTTCTAGGAATGTCCCGTTTACAATCCCTTTTTAGGTGACCTTGTTTACTGCAATTGAAACACTTGACATTTTGATTTTTCTTCAAACCTCTGGAAATCACCTCTCCTATCCAAGCATCATCATGGTTATGAGATTCAGTATTAATTGTATCTCGGATCCATTCCTCCAAGGGTGCTGACCTTGCCTTTAATGGCCTAATTACCTTTTTGCATTGTGTATTAGCATTTTCAAAAGCAGAGATTCAATTATTATTTGTCTAGCTTCTGAATTTGGTATCATTCTATTTACTGCTGAAGTCAATCTTTGTAAGAAATCAGTAAAAGTTTCTTTTTGGCCCTGTATAACTTTAGTAAATGACTCAGTTTTCTTTTCTGCTTCTTCAATTCTGTCCCAAGCATTCAAGGCTGCTGCGTGGCATAAAGCCAGAATGTGGTCATCATGTAGAGATTGCCTTTCTACATTAGCATAATCACCTTCTCCAAGAAGTTGATCTTGGGACATTTCCATACCCCCCAGCTCTACTTCGTTGTTGAAGGCTCTTAGCCTCATCCTTCCACCAGGTCCTCCACTGTAATTGAGGACCAGACTCCAAGACTGCTGTAACCAAGTCTCTCCAGTCTTGAGATAATAATTCTATTACAAATTGACCATGGTTTAACATCTGCTCACAAAAGGTGATTGCATGCCATATGAGACTATTGCTTCCTTGAATCTCCTCAGATCTAACATTTCCACAGGAGTTCATTCAGCTCTTCCACAGCATTAGGGATATCTATCATTTGGAAATTCCTGTAAGGTTGCTGGATAAATTAAAGTTGGTTGTTTGAAAACCTTAGGCTGTTTTCTCTCTAACCTTATAATGCCAACACTGAGATTGGTTCTCCCTTAAATTCCTCTGTCTGGGTCTGAATATCTCTATGATCTGTTTAAATAAGTTTTTCTAAAACTTGTATCTTAGCACTCATATTAACCAACTTTTTTATTGATAAAAAAATGATAAAACCAATAATATTTATAAGTGACATTACATAAATCCCATCTAAATTAATTATGCTGTCATTTAATTGTTCTATTTTCAAACCGTCCAGCATATTATCAGACCTAATTCCCTCCATTGTAATAGTGTCCCCCCCCCCTTTTTTTTTTGGTTTTCCAAGACAGGATTTCTCTGTGTAACAGCTCTAACTGCCCTAGAACTCACTCTGTAGACCAGGCTGGCCTCAAACTCACAGAGATCTGCCTGCCTCTGCCTCCCGAGTGCTAGAATTAAAGCTTGCACCACCATGTCCTGCTGTATTTCCCATTTTTTAATGTTGGAAAAATCTCTCTCTTTTAACCAATTCCTCCCTTTAAGAATTCCCAGTTGTCTCCCCATATCTGCTGCCGACTCAGATAACGATGAGGTGTCAGGCTGACTGCTGTTGCGTAGAACAGTAGAAGCCAGAGCGGGTGCCTTGTGTGGCAGCAGCCTGAGGAGGGGGTCCAGGGAAAACCCATAACCCACCGGGAGAGGGAACCCACTGTCTGAAAAGGCACACAAGGGATCATGGGGAAGAAACATGTACAGCAGGAACTGCCTAACAGCAGCACTGGTTGGTGGTGAGGGGCCACTCTGGCAGTATATTGAGCCTAAGCACCTGTCGAGTTTGTTGCAGAGAGACTGCAACAGAATACATCTCAAACTCGCTCAGAGGCTTAGGGAAAAAAGAGGAAAACCTAGATGGCAAGGTGGTGACTCGGGTGGGAGACACCTTCTGACCCCTGCACAAGCAGCTCCAGTAGACAGGGGAATATAAGATGGGCAGAGACAGGAGCTTGGCCCCCTTTTCAGTCTGGAGGTAAGAGGTGACTTTGACTGCTCCTTTACTTCTCTGATCTTTTAGCATTTACCCCAATATCTGACACTGAGTTTTGATTATTAAGACCAATTAGAATTCATGCTACAGGTGTGGCTTGTAAGTATATATGAGACCTCAAAGCCTGCGTCCACAGTGACACACTTCCTCCAACAAGACCACACCTACTCCAACAAGGCCACACCTCCTAATAGTGCAACTCTCTTTGGGGGCCATTTCCTTTCAAACTACCACAGGGGGGTTAGGAGTCTTTCTGGCTGTGTTTTTTAAAAATGGATGCTTATTTTTATTTTATGTATGTTAGTGTTTGCTTACATCTAGGTATACATGTGTGTGCTTTGTGCCCTTGAAGGCCAGAGAAGGCATCAGTCCCCTGGAACTAGAGTTACTGATGGTTGTGAGCTGCCATGTGGGTGCTAGGCACTGAACCTAGATCCTCTGGAAGAGCAGCAAGTGCTCTTAACCACTGAGCCATCTCTCCAATTCAGCCATGTTGTTTTTTTAACAGAGAGTTGGTCCAGTCACACATTCATCATTACTGTAAATGGAAATCCAATAGTACATAATTGTACCAATCATTTTAAAAATGAATTATTTTAAACTTATTTTAAACTTATATGTATTGTGTTTGTGTGTCTGAGTGTGTATATGTCACATGTGTGTAGGTGACCAGGAAGGTCAGAAGAGGATATCAGATCTCCTGGAGCTAGAGTTATAGGCAGCTATGAGTACCTGGTTGGTGATGAGTACCAAGTTCAGGAAGAGCAATGAGTGCTCCTAACTGCTGAGCCAACTCCAGCCCCCTGGTCTTGAACTCTTAACCCTGTTACCTGAGACTTCCAGGAGCTGGGATTACAGGCCATGTGCTACTATACATTGCTAAACTTTTTACTGTTACCTTCTCTGCTATAAGACTGTCATAGACTAAAGTTATTTGTAAATTTTTTTGGTACCATACATAAAATCTTACATGCTATCTTTGGGTTTTTTTGAGACAGGGTCCCCTTTTGTAGCCCAGGTTAGTCTTGAGTTTACGATCCTACTACTGCTTCTGCCTCCAAGTGCTGGTTATAGACACATCATCACACCTAGTTTATTTAAGCAGGCATTTGGGTCAGTTGAAAACTTTTATTTGAAAACTTTTATTTGCTTTTGGTTGTTCTTCCTATTACTAGTACAGACTAATAAGTTTTGAAACTGTGTGTTAAAATTTAGAGTAATCGGGCTGAAGAGATGGCTCGGCTTAACACTGTTCTTATTGAAGACTCAGGTTCATTTCCAAGTACCTGCCTACATGGTGGCTAACAACCATCTGTAACTCCAGTTCCAGACATGATGCCCTCTTCTGGCCTCTGTGGGTACTGCATGCTTGATGTGCACAGACATCTATGTAGGCAAAACATCCATACACAAAGTAAAAGTAAATAAATCTCAATTTGTTGTTGTTGTTGTTTGGTTTTTTGAAACAAAGTTTCTCTGTGTAGCCCTGGCTGTCCTCGAACTTATGTAGATTCACCTGGCTTTGCCTCCCAAGTGCTAGGACTAAAGGTTTGGGTGACCACACCTGGCATCAGAAAATTTTAACTTTAGGTTAGGCAGCAAATTTATCTAAGTACTCATCTTTGAATATTAGCTTGCATAAAATACTCTAGAAGTATGTAAATATAAGCCTTAGCTATAACTTTGATTTAATAGAATATAATCGAATTTGAAAATAAATCAGTCAAAAAATAAATGACACATCATTAAGCATAACCTATCTGAAAATGTACCCAGATCAATAAATATGTAAATATTTTGCATATACATGAATTTGTGTGTGTGTGTGCATACTATAAATGAGAAAGCTAGGATGAGATATTTATAAGAATTAGTTTTCTAACATCAGTCCTATCCCTTAAAGAGTCAGACTTAATAATACATAAAGTAACACTTCTGTCTCTAAAGGCTCATTGTTACCTTTCTGCTGTGGGATAGTGCCCTTGTACACTGGTTTAATAAAACACTGATTGGCCAGTAGCCAGGCAGGAAGTATAGGCAGGACAAGCAGATGAGGAGAATTCTGGGAAGAGGAGGGCTGGGTCAGGAGTCACCAGCCAGACACAGAGGAAACAAGATGATAAGGCAGAACTGAGAAAAGGTACCAAGCCACATGGTAAATAAATAAGAATTATGGGTTAATTTAAGTGTAAGAGCTAGTCAGTAATAAGCCTGAGCTAATGGCCAATCAGTTATAATTAATATAAACCTCTGTGTGTTTACTTGGGGGAAGCGAGTGGGAGAGATTTGTCTTGACTGGCCAGGACACAGGAAAACTTCTAACTACACCTTTCCTTCTTACACCTGCTAGCACACCTGCTTCCATTGTGGTTTTCTGTAACTAGGGCTGGGGATTTTGGATGAATTGGGAATGAAACTGGATGGTGGCTTTGAAAATGGGCCTTACAAAATATATCACCAGTTTGAATGAGTTCAGGTCCTATTTATGCAAGTTTTTCTTCTAGGCTTCATTCTGAACCACTTTCTGAATTATTGAAATGTTGTTATGTTTGTAAATGCATTTAACTAGCCAGATATGCTGGCTTGTGCCTATAGTTCAAACACTGGGGAAACTGAGGAAGGAGGAGTCTCTGAGGTTAGCCAAGGTGATGCTGAGTTCCTGGTCAACGTGGACTATAAAGGGAGATCCTAGCTCAGAAAACAGAAACAAATAAAATGTTTTTAACTAGTGCTTTTTAAAAATAATGTGTTAAGATAAAAGAATGGAGCCAGGCAGTGGTGGTGCACGCCTTTAATCCCAGCACTCGGGAGGCAGAGGTAGGCGGAGTTCGAGGCCAGCCTGGGCTACAGAGTTCCAGGAAAGGCACAAAGCTGCACAGAGAAACCCTGTTTCGGGAAAAAAAAAAAATTAGTGTAATTGAACTGGATTGTGCGTAAAGATGCTTGCTTAGGAAAACCTGGAGACCTGGGTTTGATCCCCAGAGCCCACGTAAAGGGGAAGGAGAAAACCAGCTCAACAAAGTGGTCCTCTGACTTCTACGTGTACACCATGGCATTTTTGCCCCCACCCACAATAATAATTTTTTTTTCCGGAGCTGAGGACCGAACCCAGGGCCTTGCGCTTGCCACTGAGCTAAATCCCCAACTCCCACAATAATAATTTTTAAAACTTATTTTATGTGTATGAGTGTTCTGCCTGCATGTGTTTCTGCATTGTGCATGTGCCTGGTGTCCACAGAGGCCAGGAAGGGTGTCAGACCCCTGGAACTGGAGTTACAGATATTGTGAGCCACCCTATGGGTACGGGGAAGTGAACCTGGTCCTCTGCAAGAGTAACCAATGTTCCTAACTGCGAGCCATTGCAGAGGCTCAATAGTAAATGGTTTGGTTTTTGTTCTTTTTTTGTTTGTTTGGTTTGATTTTGTTTTTTGTTTTTGTTTTTGTTTTTTGGTTTTTTTTTTTGAGACAGGATTTCTCTGTGTAGCCCTGACTGACCTGGAACTCACTCTGGAAACCAGGCTGACCTTGAAATCACCTGCCTCTGCCTCTCAGGTGCTGGGATTAAAGGCATTCACCACCACTGCTGGCAGTTAATGTTTTTAAAAAGACAAAAGAGAGGGCTGGAGAGATGGGTCACTGGTTAGAGTGCTGGTCACTTAATCCTAGAGAACTGGTGTTAGTATCCCAGCATCTACACTGGGTGGCTCACAACCACCTGTAACCAGCTCCAGGGATGATCTGATGTCCTTTCCTGGCCTCCATGGGCACCCAAATTCATGTGACAGATGCTCACATCAACAGATGTGTCAGATTCTCACTCCAACAGATACATAAATAAAATATCTTAAACATTAATAAAAAAATGAAAGATGAAAATAATAAAGTTTAGCCCTCTTCTACTGACTCAGTTTAAGAAGTACAATGTTATATCTGCTCACTTGGTACCACATACCCTTCAAGACAGTGTGTTTCAGTGGTGAAGCTCCCGTCCTCTTGGGCTTGTGTTTTAGGAAGGAACTCACTGTTGCCTGGTAATCGTTACTGTTTACTTTTAGGGTTTCTCTTGTATTATAGTGTCAATTTGAACCGTATGTGGTGATGGATAGTAAACCAGTTGCTAGAACTGAATGCAGGCATTTGACAACATAAAGATCATTCTGTTAGTGCATTGGGCTTGGTGGAGTTTGTTTTGGACATACTAAGACATTCAGTCTGTCTAGTCAATATTATCTTTTTTTTTGAGAGTTTCTTTCTTATTTTTTTTTAGAAATATACCTATGGAAAAGGTCCTTAATGATTTTTTTTTTGTAATTTATATAACTTTATTTTATGTGCATCGGCATGAAGGTGTCAGATCCCCTGGAAGTGGAGTTGCAGACAGTTATGAGCTGCCATGTGGGTGGTGGGAATTGAACCCAGGTCCTCTAGAAGAATAGCCAGTGTTCTTAACCATTGAGCCATCTCTCCAGCCCCGTCAATATTATCTTATTGTTGATGATCCTAGATTCAGGAGGTTGACAAGCTGGTCACCTCAAATAATGGTCTTGTGTGTCTGTATAACATACAAGTGAAGAAAAATGTAGCTCATTTTTTAAAGACACTTGAAAGAGCCAGGTGTGTTGGTGCATGCCTTTAATCCCAGGACTTGGGAGGCAAAGGCCGGCATATCTCTGTGAGTTCAAGACCAGCCTGGTCTACAAAAAGAGTTCCAAGATAGCCAGGGCTATGCAGAGAAACCCTGACTCAAAAAACAAAACAAAACTAAACAAAGAAGACACTTGAAAGAAAATTGGTATTCTATTGTTGTGAGCCTATCATTTAACAGCTGAACTATGTCTTCAGCCCCAAAATTTGTGTTTTAGTTCTAATTTTAAATGGGAATTTTCAAGAAAAAGGCATGTTAGATTCAGTTATATAGAGCTAGTAATACAGAGTTATGAATTTACTTCTGATGGGCTTGAAAATTAAAAAAAAAATCTGGTGCCCAATATTAAAAACTAGAGGTAGCACCTTAGAATTACGGGTTTAGTGTTTATTTTTAAAATTGTTAAGATTGCAGTCGGGTGATAATGGTAGTGCACACCTTTAATCCCAACACTTGGGAGGCAGAGGCAGGTGGATCTCCGAGGCCAGCCTGGTCTACAGAGCGAGTTCCAGGACAGTCAGGGCTACACAGAGAACTAACCCTGTCTTGAATCCACACCCCACCCCCACTCCCCACCCCATCCCCCGCTCATGCCCCAGATTGTTAAGATTGTGTTTGTTTATTTATTTGTGTGTGTGTGTGTGTGTAGTGGTCTGAGAACAAATTCTGGGAAATCAGTTCTCTCCAGTGTGTGGGGGTCCCAGGGATGGGACTCAGGTGTCAGAATTGGTGGAAAGTAACTTTATCTGTTGGGTTGTTTCACCAGTCCTGAGGCTTAGTATTTCTTGTGGTGGGCTGGAAACTTTAAAAAATATAGGTGTTTTTTCAGTATGCTGTAAAGAAAACTGCCAAATACAGATTAATGAGAGAAAGTAGGGTAAATTGAAAAGACTGAGTACGTGTCAAAATTAGTGGTAGAAATGAATAGATAGGCAGGGCATGGTGGCACACCCACAGTCCTAGCATTTGGGAAGCTCAAGGTTGCCAAGTTAGCTGGGCTATGTAGAGAATTCACGGCCAGCTTGAACCTATATCACAGTCAAACTCTGACTCAGAAATCCAGAAACAGATAGACAATAAGATGAATAAACAGACTTAGGACTTTATTTATTAGACAGTGAATGTCTTAGTTTCATTTCTGTTGCCACTATAAAATACGGTGAAAGCAATTTAGGAGAAAGGGTTTATTTCAGGTCACAGTTCCAGGTGACTGTCCGTCACTGCTGGGAAGTGAAGGAAGCAGGAGCTTGAGGCTGCTCCACATCACAGTCACGAGCAGAGAGAGAATAAGTGCATGCGTGATTGTGCGCAGCTTTCGTTCTCAGTTCTTGTGTTCAGGATCCCCTGCCTAGGGAATAGTGCCGCCAGCAGGGGAGGGTCTTCACCTTTAGTGAGTACAGTCGGGGTCTCCGGCAGAAGTGTCCACAGGCCAGTCTAAGACACTCCTCATGGAGACTCTTCCTAGATCAGTGGTCCTAGATCAGTTCAAGTTGACAAGTAGAACTAAACATTCGTTATTTTTATGTGATACTGTTTTAGGTATCGTCAGATTCTGGAAAAAGCCATCCAGTTATCTGGGACAGAACAACTAGAAGCTTTGAAAGCTTTTGTGGAAGCAAGTGAGTAGACTGGAAGTGTCCTGCTTGTCTTCTGTTACTGAGTAGTTCTTGAAAGCCTCGTCAGCCTGTTGTACAACAACCAATAGTAAATGTGCTTTGAGATTGTTTATTCCAGACTTTAACCGCTTACAGTTGGGTTATTCCTCAATTGAATTATCTTCAAAATTGAAAACCCCAATTAAGGTATAGATGCTCTTTGCTTTCCCTTTGTACAAAAATAAAGAGGAAAAAGGAAAAGTGTAAAATTTTCAAGAAATAACTTTTCCCCAGTTTCTCCATTTCTTAGAAAAGTTACTATATTTTTCCTGCCTTGTGGTAGTTAATCTAATTAGTAAAATCCAGCATAAGGAAACTAATTATGTAGCATGAGATGATAAGTCTCTGAGTAATACATTGAAAGCTGCCCTCGTAGAGTTTTTAAATGATAATTTTAAGTGAAATTTAATTGCTTAATGGAAACAGGATTATTCATGTTTCATATTTCTCATCTTATTTTTAATAAGTGGTGAATGAGAACGTCAGTCTTGTGATCTCACGGCAACTGCTGACAGATTTCTGCACACACCTCCCTAACCTGCCGGACAGCACAGCCAAGGAGATCTATCACTTCACCTTGGAGAAGATCCAGCCTCGAGTCATTTCCTTTGAGGAACAGGTAAAAGTCTAGAGTTGGAGATTTTGTTGCTTTGTTTCATTTTGTTTTAATGAATCAGGAGACTGAAGTTCCTAATTCCTGGAATTTTTTTTTTTTTTTTTTGGATGAAATTTTTTTTTTAAGATTTATTTATTTATTATGTATACAGTGTCCTGCCTGCATGTACCCCTGCACACCAGAAGAGGGTACCAGATCTCATTACAGATGGTTGTGAGCCACCATGTGGTTGCTGGGAATTGAACTCAGGACCTCTGGAAGAGCAGTCAGTGCTCTTAACCTCTGAGCCATCTCTCCAGCCCTGGAAGAAAATTTTATACAATATATTTTAATTATGTTTTCTCCTCCCCCAATTCATCCCAGGAGCTCCCCACCTCCCTACCCACCCAACCTTATGTTCTTTTTTCTTTTTCTTTCTTTCTTTCGTTTTTTTTTTTTGTTTTTTTTTTTGGTTTTTTTTTTTTTTTTTTTGGTTTTTCGAGACAGGGTTTCTCTGTGTAGCTTTGAAGCCTTTCCTGGAACTTACTTGGTAGCCCAGGCTGGCCTCGAACTCACAGAGATCCGCCTGGCTCTGCCTCCCGAGTGCTGGGATTAAAGGTGTGCGCCACCACCACCCGGCCTCTTTTTTCTTTAAAAAAACAAAAACCATAAAAACCTCCAAGAAACCAAAACAAGAAACAAATGAACAAAACCTACAGAGGCACAGAAACAAAAATCAAAACAAACAAAAGAGCAATAAGACAAAAAATGTTGGGTGCTGGAGAGATGGCTCAGCGGTTAAGAGCTAACTGCTCTTCCAGAAGGCTCGAGTTCAATTCCCAGCACCCACCTGGCAGCTTACAACTGTGTGTAATGCCAGGATCCAGTACCCTCACATAGACATACATGTAGGCAAAACACCAATGCACATAAAATAAAAATAAATAAAATGCCCAAAGCAAGCAAAATGAAACAGGATATATCCCTGCAGGCCAGTAGAGGGCACCAGAACTCATTACATATGGTTGTGAGCCACCATATGGTTGCTGGGAATTGAACTCAGGACCTCTGGAAGAGCAGCCACTGCTCTTAACCTCTGAGCCATCTCTCCAGCCCTAGTAAAGATTTTTTATTTGATTTTATTTATTATTATGTGATATGTGGGTACGTAAACATGTGCCACCATGCACAGGTAGAGGTCAGAGGACAGTTCTGTAGAATTAGTTCTGGTTTTGGCCTGCCTATGGATTCTGGGGCTCAAACTCAGATTATAGGCCTTTGTTGCATTTTATCTTGAGCAATCTCAGTAGCCCTAGTAAGATTATTTGCAAGTTAAGATTAAAGACATAGGGAAACTCCAACATCATGTATGTTGCAACACAAAAGCAAAATTTAATACTGAAAACAAAATGTTGCCACAATCCACATTGTAGAAATGTGTCCTTTACGTTCATTATTTTGATATTCTGTGAATGCACACTTGATAGAAAAAGTTGGATGATCTACATAAACCCATGCATTCTCATCAGCCTACTGTATTGAGTGAGAGCACTGTTAGAGTAACATCTCTCTCATTCCAGGTTGCTTCCATAAGACAGCATCTTGCATCCATCTATGAGAAAGAAGAAGACTGGAGAAATGCAGCCCAAGTGTTGGTGGGGATTCCTCTGGAAACAGGACAAAAGTATAGTAAAGAGTGGATTTGGAGGGATGTGTAGAAGTGCTCACTAACACTCTTTCTTACTCCTAATGTAGAAGATACAAATACGTATGTCAGATGGTAGGAAGTGCTTCTCAGGAAGTGACTATGAGCCGTCCGAGGGCAGAGTGTGACAAGTCACTTTGTGTTGTTAACACAGAGGTCTTAAGGTGTCTGCGTACTTGTAGTGTTTTCATAAGAATAAGGATACCAGTGTGAGTAGAGTGAACACAGAGAAAGACAAGAGAATGAAATCAGTACTAGGGATCAGAGCCGATGGGTTCTTGAAGCCATTTGTAAGGACTTTGATTCAAAGAAAAATGAGAAGGCCGGGCACTCAAGAGGCAGAGGCAGGCAGATCTCTGTGAGTTCTAAGCCAGGCTGGTCTACTCAGTGAGTAATGGGCTAGCCAGGGCTTCATAGTAAGACCTGCCCTCAAAAAAAAAAAAAAAAAAAAAAAGGAAAATGAGAGTGAGCTATTAGATGATTTTGAGCAGCCAAGTGACATGATGTGATCTGTGTCTTACAGAATCACTGACTACTAGTAGAGAATAAACTGTTGGCAGCAGTAGTAGAAGTAGTGATATTAAGCTTATGCACGGCCATAGCTGAGGAGGAGGTTCTGAGAAATGCTGTATTCTGGAGATTGCCTGTGGCTTTGCTTAATTTCCCCTGTGGAATATTACAAAATAGACAAGTCCTGAGCAGTTGGAAACATGGAGTTGCCGTGCCCTGTAGGGAGTGGGTTTTAAGGGGCATTCAAGTGTACATTTTGTATTGTGATAACTAGGTTAAGTTAACTAGTAGTGAGTAGAGTATTTTAGTCTGCAGGTAGTGCAGCATTCTTCGTTACAAGTAGACATTTGGGAGCCATTGCCTCCCTACTAGATTGGATTGATACCTTTCCAAGGGAGGTAAAGGATGTAGTTAGAGAAGAGGAGTGAGCACTGTGGCCTGGAGCACTCCGACCTTAAGAGAGAATTGGCTGGAGGGAGTCATAGCAAGTGGGAAGGATTGTCCATTGGAGTGAGAACAGTAGAGTGTGCTCCTTCCTAGACGCCAAAGGAGGGAAAGAGCAGGCGTGAGACCATGCTGATGATGAGTGTACTAACGTTGGCTGGGGTTAGCATTCTTCAGGTGTGGGGGCAGGCAAGTCTACGAGAAGTATTGGTGAGACTGAGGAGGACTGAAGCCTGATTGGAGAAGTGAATATAGACAGCTCTCTGGTGGAGTTTTCAAAAAAAAAAGGAGACAATAATTAGTGTAGGAGACCACAGTGAAGATTAGAGGTTTTTGTTGTTGTTATTATGTACAAAATGTTCTGTCTGCATATATTCCTACACCCCAGAAGAGGGCACCAGATCTCATTATAAATGGTTGTGAGCCACCATGTGGGTGCTGGGAATTGAACTCAGGACCACTGGAAGAGCTGCCAGTGCTCTTAACCTCTGAGCCATCTCTCCAGCCCAGAGGTTTTTAGTTTATGATCCATAAACTAAATATAGAAATTAAGATTTGAATGGTGGTGCACGCCTTTAGTCCCAGGACTCTGGAGGCAGAGTCGGGCGGGTTTCTGTGAGTTCAAGGCCAGCCTGCTCCACAGAGCAAATTCCAGGACAGCCAGGGCTACATAGAGAGACCTTATCTCAAAAAACAAAAATTTGATGTTGAGAAATTGGCAAAGGAACCTCGAAGAAGAGTATAAAAGAGAGGGATCTAGTAGGAGGGTGGGCATCTTAGACAGGCACCATCTTGGCTCACCACACTTCGTCTAGGGCTGTCCTGTGCAAGGTCAGCAGCACTGGCTCTCCTTTCTCAGGGTTGTAACTGTCAGAATGCCAGCTGTTCCCTGGTGGGCAGACTTGTCGCAGGGATGTGAGGAACACCGAGAACAGGCGTCGTGTGCTAGTGGAGTCTGTGCAAGTCCTCGGATTGCTTCTCAGTGAAGTCAAGTGCAGTCATCAGCTGCAGTTGCAGAGGGGCTGGGAACCCGGAGAGGGGGAAAGAGAGGAGTCTGACTTTGGATAAACGGGAACTTCCTTTCCTTAAACATTATTCATTTTGATGTTTAAAGTAGTGGATAGATTACCTGATAGAAAATTGAAAAATTAAAGAAGCTTAACATGATATAACAATTCATATCAATTTAAGTTGTGAGTGGGAAAACATAAACTGTTGATAATAAATAAGCTAAACAAACAATTTCAGTTCATAGACATGCTTCCCATCGTCTGTCCCTTCCCCACAACAATCAAAACAAGAATTAATTTCAGGGTGGGAGCCAAGTGAATTTTAAGTGGCTTTTTTTTTTTTTTTTTCTTTCTTGCCACAAGGTATTATTGCTTTGGCTGGCAAATAGAAAAGATTACTTTTTTTTTTTTTTTTTGGTTTTTCAAGACAGGGTTTCCCTGTGTAGCTTTGCACCTTTCCTGGAACTCACTTTGTAGCCCAGGCTGGCCTTGAACTCACAGAGATCCGCCTGGCTCTGCCTCCCGAGTGCTGGAATTAAAGGCGTGCGCCACCACCGCCCGGCAAAAGATTACCTTTCTTTGAGTATTAATCTTGAATTATGAGTTTTGAGTTATGTAAGGTCTCTAGTTCTTCACTCCTGGAATAAAATATAACCAGTGAGGAAGGAAGGAACTGAAAGCTACCTGTACCCTCACCACTACCCTAATCGAGATGAGATTTTGTTGTCTGTATAAAAATGCATTTTACTTGGATAGCAGAAATACATTTTAATGATATTTGACATACTATTGTATTCTGTTTAATAAACATACTGTTTATAATTTTAATGTAGGGTCTTGTTATATAGCCCTGGCTTGTATGTAGACCTGGCTGGCCTCAAACTCAAAGAGATCTGCCTGCTCTGCCTCCAGATTGCTGGGATAAAAGGTGTGTGTCACCATGCCCAGCCATAGCCCGCCTTTTCACTTAAAAAAAAAAAAAAATAGATGGTGTCTATAAGCACCTAGTAATGATTATCACTACGTATTTTTCTACCTTTTTACATACCACAGCTTCATTCTTATAAATCCGATACAGTGATTTCCATTTTTTCCTAGCATAAGTAATTATGAGTAACTTTACAAGTTGTTTCTTGTTACTTATTGTAATTACATCCCCTTTTGTCTTTAAGATTTGGTATCTGGAAGTAAAGTATAGTGGATTAAAGGCATACATTTTAAAGAATTCAGAGGCTCGCTGGGGAATTAATGCCAGATTGTTGTTCAGGCAGGCTGAGCCTGGGTGTAGTTCCACTAGCAATGTCTGATAAGCCTGAAACTTGGCACTTGTGTACTTGTTCTATGAGACTATCTGAGAATTAGGAGCGGCTATGATATGACCAGTGATGATAAAAATATAAACGATCAGGGAATCTATCTTAGCTTTTTTCTATAATGTAATACAGTAAGAATTTTATTATTTGTTAAAAATTTTCTTGACAAAATACTCAGTCTGTCCGTTTTTGCTTTTTATTTATCCTAGACAGTACAATGTAGATTATAAGCTGGAGACTTACCTGAAGATTGCTAGGCTGTATCTGGAGGATGATGATCCTGTTCAGGCTGAGGCTTATATAAATCGAGCATCCCTGCTTCAGAATGAATCCACCAATGAACAGTTACAAATACATTATAAGGTAACAAATGAGCTAGTTTAGAATTAATTTTGTATTGATGAATTATATACCAAGATGTTTCAAAACATCTGATGAATGTTTATAAATTTGAGAAATTTCCTTTGCTGCTTTTCTTTGTGTGTACTGTCTGGTTTTGTGTCAACTTGACACAAGCTAGAGTCATCAGAAATCAAGTGAACCCTTTCCTCCCCTAACTATGACACTTTGTCTTTCCAGTTTCCCCTAATTGGAGCATTTTCCCTCCGCAGGTATGCTATGCACGTGTCCTTGATTACAGAAGAAAATTTATTGAAGCTGCCCAAAGATACAATGAACTCTCTTACAAGACCATAGTCCACGAGAGTGAGAGACTCGAGGCCTTGAAGCACGCCCTGCACTGCACCATCTTGGCATCAGCAGGTACGCGTGCGCTGTGCTCACAGGTCGGTGGTCTGCTCAGTGACGTGGAAGGTAACTGTTGGACTAGTTAGCAAGGGACTCTTCTTCTGGGGTGTCTTTGTACAATTAAGGTGAGTTTAAACATGTAAACAAAAACAGGAACAAAACGATTCATCTTAAAAAATTTAAGGTGAATGTAATCAGCCTGTAAACCACGTGTTAAGAATAGTTTGTTTGTTTGTTTTTCGAGACAGGGTTTCTCTGTGTAGCTTTGCGCCTTTTCCTGGAACTCACTTGGTAGCCCAGGCTGGCCTCGAATTCACAGAGATCCGCCTGGCTCTGGCTCCCGAGTGCTGGGATTAAAGGCGTGCGCCACCACTGCCCAGCTGTGTTAAGAATAGTTAAGAGGTAACAGTTTATTTCTAAAATTTCATTGAAGAAAAAATTGGTTGCTGAATTAAATGAGAACTACTGAGGAGAAAGCAGAGATGAAATCTAGAGATTGGGTAGTAAGATGACCCCTCCAATACAGGGGCTTGCTGGCAAGCCTGGTGACCCATGGTGGAAGGAGAGAACTCATGCCTGAAGGTTATCCTCTGACCTCCACAGGTGTATCATGTCGTGCATACAAAATAAAGAAATGTAATACAGTCTTCAACAGATCTCAGGTGTTCTGCCCTTCAGTTGTTCAACCCTTTGAGCTTCAGCTTTAGACCTAGCATTCACTCTTTCCCTCTGCACATCAACACTTACTAAAGTGTGGCATATAAAGCACACAGCTTTTAAACAGAAAAGACTGTTGTGAAGGAATGTTAGTTCTAAGCCGTGACTTTTTTAACCATTCTCAAATCCTCCAGGAACTCTAATAAGTTGAGAGCTCATGACGTACTTAGAACTCTCATTTATTTTCCTCTTCTGTTTTGACACAGGGTCTCTTTATTTAGTCTTGGCTGTCCTGGAACTCCCTATATAGACCAGGCTGGCCTTGAACTTACAGACAGCCACCTGCTCTGCCTCCAGAGTGCTAGGATAAAGGGTTAAGCCACCACTTACTTTTTCTTTCACCTAAGTATCAGTGATTGTTACATGTTAGTATATAAATTCACTTTGATTTTCTATTGTTTTACTTTATCATCCAGACCTATCCAGTCTGTGGCCTGTAAGCTGTATGCAGCTAAGGATAGCTATGACTGTGATCCAACATGAAATTGTAAACTCACCTAAAGTATGAGGGTTTTTTTGTTTTTTTGTTTTTGTAGCTCAATTGCATGGTTCTCTGGTGTGAACTTTGTAGTTGATAACATCATCTCACAGTGTCTGAAGGTTGGACACACCTGTGTGCAGCAGCGATTATGCACAGGGATGAGTTTATGGATAGGTTAAACTTCTAAGTCCAAAGGTACATATTCTTAATCTTTTGATAGAAAATGCACATTGTGCTGTGATAATACACTCCAAACAAAGATGTTCATGAGTACCTGATTTTTCACAGGTATTAACAGTTTTTTTTTTTTTGAGACAGGGTTTCTCTGTGTAACCCTGCCTGTCTTGGAACGTACTTTGTAGACCAGGCAGGCCTCAATCGTCAGTGTCCCACCTGATTAAAGGTGTGCACCACCACACCTGGCTCCTTGCATGTCCATTGACCCTTTTTTTCTCTTTTTGAGTTGTAAAAGCTCTTCACGTATAAAAGAAAATGATAATTTTTCCCCAATTTATTGCCTATAATGGACTTTGTGAAACCTTGCCATGCACAAGTTCATTATTATTTGTGCGTGTGTGTATGTACAGAGAGAGAGAGACTGGGAAGGACCCCAGGGCCTCATGCATGCTAAGCACATCACAGGATTTTCTGCAGTTGTTCTGCAGCTGCAGATGGCTGGGTTAGTAGAGCGCAGATGAGTTGTGCTGGGTCCTCCTCCAGGCACTGTTTCCATGAGCCATCTTAAGTGCATGAAGGAGATCTTGCTCACCAGGTGTAGTGCCCAGAATTGAGGCACATTTTAGTGACTTTTTAAGGTAATTGTGGGTATTCTGTTTTGACACTATATTTAACATGACAAATGCTATAGTTTCCTATACTTTAATTGCTGTGTGGAATCTGAGACACCACCGGTGAGCTTTGGCCTGCCTTGTATGCTCTCTCTTTCTTTCTTCTTCTTTGTTTCCTTTTTTTTTTTGGAGAAAGCATCTCCCTACTTAGACTAGGCTGACCTTAGACCTGCTCCTACACTCTGGCTCCTGAGCGTGGAGATTACAGCCATGAGCCTCACCCAGCCTTTTTGTCTCGCACTTTGAAAGCGTCTACGCTGGCAGAATTTTCTACCATCATTTACTAGATTTGGAAAATACTGGCTCCCTGAATTATATAAACTTCCTAATATTGACACGTTTTAGTGGACATTATAAAAATTACATTTGAATATATTATTATTGATCTTATCAGAAAAACTTTCAAGTATAAAAAAAGCTATCAAGCTCATAGAAACAAGTATAAGTTTTAAATTGTACTTGAAAACTCTAATTTTCAAATTACCACTGCTTGTTTCTATTATTGTTACAGACAGGTTCACTTTGCTCATTTTGCTTTGATAAGTATTTTGTGGTGCTGGGATTCAACCTAGGGCCTTGCACATAGTGGGCAAGTGCTCTTACTGAGCTGTGTCCTCTCCTTCTCCCTTCCCACACTCAGTCCTATATGTTCATTTATAAAAAAAGTACCAGGGGCTAGCAAGATGGTTCCAAAACGCAAGCCTGTGGCCTAAGTTTAGTCCCCACCTAGTGGAGGAGAGAACCAACTCCTGACAGTTACCTTCTGACCTCTACATTTGTGTGCTGTGGCACACTCATGCTCTCACTCAAAATCACACACACACCCCTGACTAGTCATACCTTGTCCCTCGGTTATCTCAGGGATCTGTGCAGTAAGAGTACTAAGCTTGCAGTGCCTCTCAGGGACAGCTGCTGTACACGCAGAACTGCCTGATGGATATTTCCTGTTTTGTCAAACAAAGTAGTAGAAAGACATGTTCTCATTGGGTACAGTGGTGTGATCCCACAGATGGAGACAGAAGGATCACAGATTTGAGGCCAGTCTACATACAGAACTGTCCCAAATAAATGAATAACTAATAAGAGGACGTGTGGCAAGATTACAGGCATGTACTACATGCCTGGTTTGTGCGTGCAGTTCTGGGCTCCCACTTGGGTGAGCATGACAGGCAAGCTCTCTACCAACCGAGCTACATCCCCGGGCCTGAGTCTTTCTTAGATATGTGAGATTGTTTTGAGTCATTGATGGTGTTATAATTGTTGTTTGATTGACACAGGGTCTCTCTGTGTAGCCCTGGCTGTCCTGGAGCCTGCTGTGTAGACCATGCTGACCTTGAACTCACAGAAGTTCTTCTGCCTCCTGAGTTGTTATACTTTTTGATGCTCCACTGTCCCAGTATGACTTAGACATGTTCCTATTAGTCTCTCAATATTTCCCTACATTCTAACATAAAAGATAACCTTACTGTACATTAGGAATATGTTCAGTTCCCAGCCCTGGAAAACAAAACAAAAAAACATGCTAAAAATCATGCCTTAAGATCTATTTTATAAATATTTTTATTTCTTTTAATGGAATGCTTAGTTAGGATTCCTTTTTTTTCTCTCATTTATTTTATTTAACATGTATGAGTGTTTTTCTGGCATGTATGCCTATATACCACATGTATACTTGTGTGTGTGCAGAGGCCAGAAGAGGGTACCTGAACTCCTGGGACTGGATTTAATAGGCTTTTGTTAGCTGCCGTGTAGGTGCTGAGAATGTAGCCAGGGTCCTCTGGGAGAGCAGCCGGTGTGCTTAACCACTGACCCATCTCTCCAGCCCCTTAGGATTTCTATTGCTGTAATAAAACACCAGGACCAAAAGCAACTTGAGGAGGAAAGGGCTTATTTTGCTTATATATCCAGGTCCTAGTCCATTGAGAGAAGCCAAGGCAGGAACCTGGAGACCAGGAACTGAAGTAGAGGCCATGGAGGAAGCTGCTTACGGCCTTGTTCCCATTGCTCACTCAGCCTGTTTTCTTATACCATCCAGGAGGACCAGCCCAAGGCGGGGCCCCATCCACAGTGAGCTGGGCCCTCCTACCATCAGTCACTGTCAAGAAAATGTCTCCAGAGGGTTGCCTACAGAACAGTCTAGTGGGACATTTTCTCAGTTGAGGTTTCTCCTTCCTAAATGACTGTAGCTTGTGTCAAGTTGGTATAAAACTAGCCAGGACAAATACCAAGATTTAGACACTGGATGCTTGTAGGTGTCCTTGTGGCTCCATTCTTATTCTACAAACCTAGAGTTATATTTTAAAGGGAAGGGGTTATTGACAGTAATATTTCTGTTCACTTGGTACTTTTGTCATCAGCTGTATAAAGATCCTTAAATGTAGAAGTTGAAACTGAATATTGTTTCTTAGCAGAGAAGAATTTATTGGTGTTGTTTCTGGGACAAGATCTTAGTGTTCAGCTTGGCTGGCCAGAACTTGCTGTATAGTTCAGACTGGTTCTGGGTTACAGAAGGGTGTTCCATGCTGGGCGTATATAGTTTTATGTGAACATTTAGTTATCCTCATTTATTTGTGGTCTTTGTTGGTGAACATATCTATTCATTAACATTTATTTTTAAGTAACCCAAACTCTCAGCTCTTTTTAAAAAATCGTTTTCAGATATGTGCAGAGTAAGTAGCAAAATCTGAGATATCCAATTCCTGTTTCCAGCTGAGAATGATCTTGTAGTAGCTTAGCTTTTAAACTGTAAACAAGTGTCCTTCTTGTGGGCTAATTGGGGTTTCATTTTCTATAGTTTTGTGCTCTTTTTTGGTGATTTTGCTGTTTAAAATGGTCTCCGACATACTGCTGGATATTCTCTAGTGTTTTGGGGTGTGTGTGTGTGTGTGTGTGTGTGTGTGTGTGTGTGTGTGTGTGTGTGTGTGTGTCTGTCTGTCTGTCTGTCTGTCAGTCTGTCAGTGTGTAGGTGTTGGTGGGAACTAGAGGTGGACCAGATCTTGCTGTGTAGTCTTGGCTGACCTGTGGCCCCTGGCCTCCATCTTCTGGCAATCCTTGTACTCCAGCCTCCCGAGGGCTGGGATTGCAGGCGTGCACTACCCTGCCCCCTAGTGTTCCTAAAGAGAGGCAGTCTGATGTAGAGATTCTGTGTGACAAAATAGTGTCCTGTAAACTTCATTTTGGCAGAATTAGTGTCAGCTGTGAGTTCAAGGCTAATGAATTAACAGTGTATGTTAAGTAAGAGTCTAAACAGAAACATGAAACAAAGTTGCAGATTGATTAAGGTTGACAAAAAATTACCTATGGGCTTAGAAGAACCCAATTCTGTATCTCCCATAGAAGCAGCAGCCAAGCGTTAACTAAGTGGTGCAGTGACTTTCCTAGAACATTCTGTATGTTATACTGCATATCTGTAACGGGGATTGTATTTTAGCAGGCAGAAGTGGCGTCG
The DNA here is from genome assembly GCF_007827085.1 of Peromyscus californicus insignis. NCBI lineage: Eukaryota > Metazoa > Chordata > Mammalia > Rodentia > Cricetidae > Peromyscus > Peromyscus californicus. The sequence continues at coordinate 90,926,162 of NW_026294424.1, forward strand.
TAGACTGTGATGATTTTGTCATTGAAGAAACAGAATATTTGACAGTCCTGTGTTTCCCCTAGGACAGCAACGTTCTCGGATGCTCGCTACTCTTTTTAAGGATGAACGGTGCCAGCAGCTTGCTGCATATGGGATCCTAGAGAAAATGTACCTAGACAGAATCATCCGAGGGAACCAGCTTCAAGAGTTTGCTGCGATGCTGATGCCTCACCAGAAAGCAACTACAGCCGACGGTAATGGCCGTGTCTTACGTGTGTGCGCGGTGGACACTTAGGTACAGACTAGTAGGAGTATGCTAGATTAGTATTTCAAGTAATGTTTCCTGATTCATACAGGGAGGACTGTTGACGGATGAGGATGTTAAACACAGACATAGGTTTGTGGTATATTCTAAAATAGTCCCCGTTAGAGAGCATTTTGTGAAATAATGCTTTTTCTTTTTTATCTTTTTTTTTTTGAAACTTGTGAAAACTGAAAAATTATAGAGAATACCTATGGCACCTGGATTTTAAAATACTTAAGCCACTAGTAAATAACATTAAATAACAGACTGTAATAGAGCATAATTATCCATTCTTGATTAAGAGCAAAATTTAGCTCAGTGGCTTGCCTAAGGTTCGTCAGAGTTCACTAATCAGTATAGAGTTCCTTTGTATTTTCTGCTTAAATGATGTGTTAACTTAAATCAGAATGTCTTTGCCAGCAAAATTTTTTTTAATATTTTCTTCATAATATTATTTTATGTACCTTTGTCTACAGATGTTTTAAAGTACTTGCTGTAGTGACCATGATACTAAACATATAGATGTAAACATGAGAAACATGCAAAGAACAGTTTCAACATTCATGTCAGCTAGACCCACTGACTTGGACTCACTGTCACTCTATACCAAAGAGAAATTAGTTGTGAGGAGTCATTTACACTGGGACTAGCGGAAAGGTGACATTTTATCCAGTCTTAACTCCTTGGAGCTTAGCCAGATGAGTGACCTGTTGTATTTTCTGTATTTGATTTTACTTTAAGAAGCACTCAGGTGTTCCCCATCATTCTACTTAAAGACATTTCTTTTAATGACTTTTTTAAGGTTTCTTTGTTGTTGTTGTTGTTATTTATGTGTATATGTGTGTGTCAGTGTGAGTATATGCCTGGTATGTGGAGATGTCCTGGAAGGCCAGAAGATAATGTTGGATCAGCTAGTGTTAGAAACCATTGTAATCCACCCAGTGTGGTTGTGGGACAACTCAAACTCAGGTCCTTAACATACTGAGTTGTATGTCTCTCCCCAAGATTTTCTTTTTCACGCTGTTTTCTCTATGTGGAATCTCAGAAAAATTCTTTTATGGTTGTAGGATTATTTCTGGTACTTCTAAGCAATTAGCTTTTATCTTAGTCAAACACATTGTGAATTGATAAATTAATTCTCGTATTTTGCTTTGCTTCTAGAAATATTAAAATTAAACTTGTAGCCCAACTATGAGTAATATGTATGTGCTTTAATTGAAGTTATTCCTCCTGTTTTGATTGGTTTTTTTACCTTTTGAATTTTTAACCCTCTGTATATTCTAAGCAGCCATGGTTTCTTTTTTAAAAATGCCTGATATATAAATTAATTAAAAGCTAGGTAGAAAGTTTCCAGAATTAACATCGTTGATCTTTGGATTTGAATTTGAGCTTTCTTGTCATAAAAGGTAAGTGGAAAAATATTGTCTTAGGGTTTCTGTTGCTGTGAAGAGACGCCATGACCATGATAACTCTTATAAAGGAAAACATTTAATTGGGGCTTGCTTACAGTTCAGAGGTTCAGTCCATTATCATCATGGTGGGAAACATGGCAGTGTGCAGGCAGACATGGTACTGGAGAAGGAGCTGAGAGTTCTACATCTTGATCCACAGGCAGCAGAAGGAGACTATCACACTGGGCATGACTTGAGCACATAAGAGACCACAAAAGCCCGCTCCTACAGTGGCAGACTTCCTCCAACAAGGCCACACCTCCTAATAGTGCCACTCCCTATGGGCCAAGCATTCATACACATGAGTCTATGGAGGCCATTCCTATTCAAACCCCCACGGTATACTCAAATATCCCTGAAGAGCAGTGACTCTTGGGTCTGTGCAGGAGACAACATGCTTGTCTGTGGCTTTCTATTGGAGCCATCCCTTTAACTACCTTTCATGAACATTTCCGTTTATTCTCTCTCTCTCTAGAGTCATGTAGCATTACTACCAATATATTTTTGCCCTATAGATTTGTCTGTTCTGGACATTTCATATTAATGGAGTCATAATAATATTATTATGGCCTTTCATAATTGGCTTCTCTTATTTAGTGTAATGACTCATCCATGTTATTAGTATTTCGATCCTTTTTATTGCCAGATAATATTCTGTTATGTGGATGTGCCATTTTACTTATTTGTGGGCTGATGGACAAGAAAATTGTTTCCACTTTGGGGCTATTGTGTACAAGGTTTTTGTTTTTTTGTTTTTTGTTTAATTGGTTTGTTTGTTTTGTAAGTGTGAGAGTGTGTGTGTGTGTGTGTGTGTGTGTGTGTATGTACATACATGTACAGTCTTCTCTTTTTCCACTGTCTGTCCCTGCTTCCCTTTCTTTGGGCTTGGGGTTGATTTTGTGGCCTTCAGTGGCAAACATTTTACTACTGTACCAGTCTACATCCCCAGCTTGGTGTGATTATTTTTTGTCTTTTTGTCTTTCTTCCTTTCCTCCTTTCTTTATTGTGACAGGGATGGTGGGCAATTGTAAGAAAGGGTTTTGTAGACTACTTCCCTGGAGGTCTCTGAATATCCCTGCTGTAGCTCCTGATCTGTAATAAACGCTCAACAAAGACACAAAAGCTGAGTGAGCCAGGGAGGCAGGCAGGGCTGAGGCCAGGGCTTCACAAGGCACTCGTGAACCCTAACTTAAAGTGGGGTTCTCTTCCTTAGCTCTGGGACACGTCTCACATTTGACTCACAGTAAGGTGCTTATGGGTGACCAAAAGAATGCAATGAGGGGCTGGGAAGATGCCTCAGCAGTTAGGAGTGTGCACTGTCCTTCCCAAGGACTTGTGGTAGTTCCCAACACCCACATCTCACATTGCCTGTAATTCAGGCTCAGAGACTATGATGCCCCTGAATACACATAATTAAAGATAAGAATAAACCTTAAAAAATTAGGATGAGGGATTTTATGAGGCTCCCAGAGCACATTGCATGATTGTTATACTGCTGTTTGCTAATAAAAGTATGTGCTTGAAGCAGAAAAAGATAAGGTAATAGATTTGTCAGCTAGAAGCAAAGCCCCAGTGCAAAGGGCTAAATCCATCCTTGGTAGTTACTAATTACTCACTGTATTACTTTCCTCCACATAACACCTGACCAAAGCAGCTGCAGACAGGAAGGAGAATACAGGCCACCATAGTGTGCAAGGCATGATGGCAGGCATGGGAGATGGCTGGTCACCTAGTGTCGACAGTAAGGACGCTCGCTCTGCTGGCTTTCTGCTTTTCATTCAGTCCAGGCCCCAGCCCAGGGAATGGTATGCCCACTTTCAGGGCGGTCCTTCGCTCAGTGAAACCTATCTGGAAGCACCCTCACAGACATGTCCAGAGACAGGTTTCCATGTGTGATTGCTGTTGAAGATTAGCTGTCACACTGCTTTTCTAAAGACTGTATTTTATTTAATTGTATACAAACTAAAATGGTAAATGTACCCTGGCATATTGGTGCACACCTTTAATCTTAGCACACGGGAGGCAGAGGCAGGCAGATCTCTGAGTTTGAAACTATCCTGGTCTATAGAGTGAGTTCCAGAATAGCCAGGGCTACACAGAGAAACCCTGTCAGGGAAAACCATAATAATAATAATAATAATAATTATTATTATTATTATTATTATTATTATATCAGATGTAAGATTTAGTAATGTCTTGATCAGAGAAGTAACACTGACTTTAATGATTTATTACATGCCTAGAAATTTTAAAAAAATAAAGGTATATCTTTTTAAAGCATAAAATAGTTTCAAACATTTAATGAGTTTATTTATGTTTATTTAAGGTTCCAGCATCTTGGACAGAGCTGTTATTGAGCATAATTTGTTGTCAGCAAGCAAATTGTATAACAATATCACCTTTGAAGAACTTGGAGCGCTTTTAGAGATCCCTGCAGCTAAGGTATTTTATTAATTCGATACTTTATAACAGGGAATTGAAACCCAAAACTATTGAAGTAATGGAAAAAATGCATAATTGATAATGTTCGCCAGCACAACAAAAGCTGCTGTTTAAAGCCCTGGGTAAGTAGAAGAGACTGTTTAAATGGTGAAGTACTGTTGTCATGAACTTAGTGGTTTTAGCTCTCAGATTGTTTTATGATAGTTACTTAGAATGGACATCTTAGAGAAGTCCCAAGTTACACTCTTTCCATAAGGACATCTTTCTGAAGTGTGAGATGGAGATGGTGTGTCCTTGTTTCTCTGCCCCAGATTGACTCTGATCCCAAGATGTGCTATTGTGATTTCTGCATTTGGCTTAATTTAAGGGGTTGACTGACTTACTAGGGAATCTTATTTCATTTTTTGGATTTGGTTGGTCATACACAAATCCCTCCACAGTACCAAATGTATTTATAGTGTTATTGTTTATGAAACATCATCTTAATTTCAAATAATACTGAGAGTAAAGTCATGCAGTTTATATAATTGTGAAGTTCTAATTTAGGATTTTCTTTTTTCTTTTTTTTTGAGACAGGATCTCATGCAGCCTAGACTGGTCTCAAACTCAATAAGAGGCTGAAGCCAAGGATGACCTTAAACTCTGGATCCTCCTGCCTCTACCTCCCAATTACTGAGATTACAGGTGTGTGTATACCAGGCTTAATTCAGGATTTTCTGACAATTCTTTGCGTGTACACGTTTGGTAAAGAAAGTGGATTGATTTGGGAACTGAGACTACAGTTGCCATTTAAAAGATGTTTTCTTAGCCAAGAATGGTAGCTCACACCTATAATCCCAGCACTTTAGAGACTGAGGTAGGAAGATGGCTACAGAGTAAGACAAAGAAGCTCTCTTCTCAGGGTTGATGGGATGGTTCTTGTGGAGACTAGGGGAAGTGAATATATTGTTAGTAATAGATTATAATCAGTCAGTAGGATGATGTAGTATTGATTGTGAGGATGTCTGTAAAAGATGAGCCAGTCAGGGGCCGGAGAGATGGCTCACCAATTAAGAGCACTGGCTTTTCTTGCAGAGGACCTGGATTTGATTCCCAGGACCCATACAGTGGTTCACAAGCATTAACTCCAGTTCCAGGGAATCCTATGCCCTCTCCTGGCCTCTTGCAGCAGGCATGCATTTGGAGCACAGACATTCATGCAAGCAAAACATCCATACACATTTCAAAACCAAACAAAACAAAATGACCAGTCACAATCTAATCTGCTCATGTGTACTAAACATTAACTGTGGCAATAGGAGCTGGCTTTAGAGCAGTTTGCTTTTGCCTCTCTATCTTTTAGAATCCTCTTAATTTCCTTTGTGAATATGAACATCTGTATCTTTGTTTGGTTCTTGGTCTTTTTAAACAATAGCTGAATATGGGACATCTTATGATCGAAGGACTCAGGAGGAGGAGGCAGGAAGGTAGTAAGCTTGTCTTGGCTACATAGACTAAACACCAGAGTGTTTTGTAATGAATACACAGAAATTGATATAAGAAAAACAAGTTTTTCTGTTCCCCCCAGAACTATTTATTTATTTATTTTAGGATGTTTAATTATTTTATCTTATGTGTATGGATTTTTTAAGATTTATTATTTTTATTTATATGTATGCTCTGCGTATGTTTGTGTGTACTCATGAAAGCCAGAAGAGGACTTCAGATATACTGGAGTTAGAATTACAGTCAGTTGTGAGCCACTGATGTGGATGCTGGGAACTGAACTCAGACCCTCTCTACCATTGACCATCTCTCAAGCCCCATGTGTATGGGTGTTTTACCTGCGTGTGTGTCTCTGCACCACATGTATGCTGTTGCTTGTAGAAGTCAGAAGAGGGTGCTGGACCTCCTGGGACTTACAGACTGTTGTGAACTGCCATGTGGGAATCACACCCCAGTGCTCTGGAAGAACAGCCAGTGCTCTCAGCCACTGAGCTCATTTGTGTAGTGCTTTTAAAGGCAGCACTGGGCAAAGGCAGTCGCAGAACTGTGTACCTGCAATTTAAACATTTTTTTATCTTTTTAAGATTTGGATCTCAGTGAAATTTTGAGACTGGTTTTGCAGTTATGTTGGTAGAGTGTCTGCTTAGCATACACAAGGCTCTGGAGTCAGTCTTACCTGCATAAATTAGACTGATGCTAGCACTTGGGTAGTGGAGGCAGGAGGATTAGACGTTTAAGTTCATCCTCAGCTACATAGAAACTTGAGGCCAGCCTGGGATTTATGAGACTTTTCATCAAAAAAAAAAAAAAAAAAAGAAAAGAAAAAAGAAAAGAAAAGAAAATTTGATATTTTGATTTTAAGTAGAGGAGAAAGTCGATAAAAATGGCTAGAATTGCCGGGCGGTGGTGGCGCACGCCTTTAATCCCAGCACTTGGGAGGCAGAAGCAGGCGGATCTTTGTGAGTTCGAGGCCAGCCTAGTCTGCAGAGCGAGATCCAGGAAAGGCGCAAAGCTACATAGAGAAATCCTGTCTTGAAAAAAAAAAAAAAATGGCTAGAATCTTGTCCAGCAAAAGTCTGGCATGTCTGTATTCTCCACACTTGAGAGGCTGACGCCAGAGGATCATGAGTTCTAGGTCAGCCAGGCTCTATAGCGAGACCTTGTTTCCAAAACAGACAACTCCCAACACAGTGAAATAGGTCCCA